>NC_073228.2:137031136-137334166 GCF_029281585.2 Gorilla gorilla gorilla
ATACCTAAAATCAACCATCACAGGCATCCAGTCTCACTCAAGGGAGTTATAAATGAAGGGTTGGTGTCAAGGGTCAGTCTTGGGCCACTGGGGACTGACTTAAGACAGGCTGTCTTAGGGAGAGCATGTGCTGCCTCTGAGAAAGGCTGCTTGACCTATGACATTAAGACCCTGATCTTGTCCTTGTTCATTATTTATTTATACAATAATTTTTTACCGGAGGTGAATGATGAGCAGAATAGATGCTATGGCTCCTGGACTCTACTGGGGACAGACACTTAATAACCACACATATGACAGCATTGCTGTAAACTGACAAGTGCTGTGAGGAAAATGTACATGGGCAGGGAGCCTTTCACCATGGGAAGGCATGTTTAAGCTGAGAACCTGAAAGATGACCTTGAGTTAATTGAGCAAGAAGGGTGGGGTGCATGTGTGGGTAACGACGAGAAACACACATCCAGGCCTCAGACTCAGCCAAGAGGACTTGGGGCTTCCTTTGGGCAACAGGAATGATGAGGGGAACAGTTTCCTTATGCAATGTGACCCTGTTCACTCCCACTCACCCTTTTGGGTGGGCTGTGGCTTCTCTGGAAATGATGCCCAGTGTTTTGCTTATGGGAAAAATCATTAGTGTTCAGAAGAAGTTTCTTGGCCGGCTGAAGATATCCTTTTTGCTTTGCTTTATTCATCGTTATGAATTGCAATCAAAGACAGTTTAATGGGGAAATTGCTATAAAATGGCAGAGAAAACATTTCTTTGGGTATTAGTTTTGTTTTAGTAAATTACAAAGTAGTGATTTAACTTGCCACCTTCAGGATTATTTCTGCCTCTCAGTGGGGTAATATAATCAGCGAGATCTACTACAGCCCTCATTTTCTAGAGAACACAGATAAATAATCTCCCAATATTCTCTTGAGCAAATTAAATTACCTGTGACATTTGATATCCCCCATACGGAACCAAGGGATGTCACTTGGAGTGTGAGGGTGTTTGTGGAGGATGCTAGAGATTCATGGGAATTCTGCAGCAAAGGAGACAGTGGATTAAAGATGGAAATTGGGTCCCAATGGAGAATCACTTGAAAAGGATCCCTGCATGTGTACATATATGCAGGAGTTTCCCAATGGCATTGCTGCACCAAGGCTGGGAGTCAAATTTAGCTATGTCCGCAGTCACATGGGAGTCCAGAGAAATGGAAGGAGGCTGGAGCACTGCCAGCCCTCTCATGATGCAGGCTATTTGCGCATCACGAGCTTTCCAGCTGACATTTTAGTAAATGTGCTGCCATAGTGACCACATGGCTGTTTATTTTTTTTAAATTTTTTTGAGACGGAGTCTCGCTCTGTTGCCCAGGCTGGAGTGCAATGGTGAGATCTTGGCTCACTGCAACCTCCGCCTCCTGGGTTCAAGTGATTCTCCTGCTCAGCCTCCTGAGTAGCTAGGATTACAGGCGCCTGTCACCATACCTGGCTAATTTTTTTTATTAGTAGAGATGGTGTTTCACCACATTGGCCAGGCTGGTCTTGAACTCCTGACCTCAGATGATCTGCCCGCCTCGGCCTCCCAAAGTGCTGGGATTACAGGCATGAGCCACCAGGCCTGGCCGCACATGGCTATTTAATACACATTTTCTGAGTCTCTACTATGTGCCTGTTGGACACTGCTGGGGTAATAGGTTCCACATCTGTCCTCTGTAGAGCTCAGAGTGTGGAAGAGCAGTGAGACTTGAGTACCACCAAGTATGTTGTTCATAGGACAGAATGTGGGCCAGCGATCATTCTGCCTGGGGCTCTCAGGGAACGCTTCACTGAGTTAAGGGTCTGGCTGAGGCTTGAAGGCTGTAAGAACTATTCCAAGCAGAGAAGGGAAGGGAAGGAAGGACAGTCCAGGCAGAAGGGACATCATGGGCAAGGGTGCAGAGGTGTGAAGTCCTGCTGTTCTTGAAGGCAGTGGGCAGGTGCAGTTTCCAGAGGGTGCTCTTTGAGGGGGAGAGAGTGGGAGGAGGGTGGGACCCAATGGTGAGGGGTCTTGAATGATAACTCAGACTGGTCTCCTCCTCATGGGCCTGTCTTCAGGATGGAATAGTTTTTGGGATTTTGGAGGAACCCATCTGAGACCCATCTCTTCAGCCTAATTCCATATCTAGAGGGGCTGCCTGTGGGAAAGAGAGAGAGGAAATGGGCACAGAGTGGGCAGTGGGCAACCTGGGACCTCATCTACTGCATCACTTTTACTGATACCCTATGTGTCTTTGGGTAAATCACTCAGCCCCTTTGAGCCTCAGTTTTCTCATCCCTAGAATGTGACAGTAACCCGCCTCTTCCCTGCCTGTTGGCTGCTGTGAGAGTCCGATGAAGTCACAGGAGCCCCAGGTACACAGAATGAGGCAGTCTCTGTCCCAGGGATAGGTATCTCTGTGTTTTCCCTGCCTTCTCTGCTGGTCCTGGGGAAGAAAAGGTTTGCCTGAGAGAGGAGCTCCACCTGAGCAGTGGTGAAGCTAGTGAAGAGGCAGGCTGGCTGGGTGGTGTCCTGGAGCCTCACTGCTGAGAGGAGCTAACACTGCCTGGATCGTGTGAGAAGTGGAAGAAGACTGCGGTGACAGAACAGCTCTCTCTGCAAGTGGCTGGAACAGATGACCTTGAGGGGCTTCTAGGGAGGGGGATAGCCTTCTGAGGGGCAAAGTTCAGTACACAGAGGGTGACTAGAATGGTTGGAGGAGGCCAGCCTGGCAACCATGGGGCCTGGGCTTTGCTGAGAGGGGTGTGCAAATTTGGGGCTAGACCTTATTTGCTCAGGACAGTGGAGGTCCTGTGAGTCATCTTCAGTACCCTTTGCTTTCTGTCCTTGCCATGGTGCTTGGCTGTTCTTCTGAGTAGCTGCTAAGCAAATAGTTAGCAAATGTCAATTCGAAAAGGTCCCAAATGGTTAGGGTGGCCTCATGTCTTGGTCTGGACTTAAAATAATGGTGGTAGGGTCTAGAACCGCACTGGCCAGTGTGGTAGCCACTAGCCACATGTGGCTATTGAGCATGTGGAATGTGCCTGGACTGAATTAAGATATGCTGTAAGCATAAAGATACACACTGGATTTTGATGACTTTGTACAAAAAATATAAGCTGAGTACATGGTGAAATAATATTTTAGATATATTGGGTTGAGTGAAATGAAATATATATAAAATATACTATTATAATTTCACCTGTTTCTTTTTACTTTTTAACATGGCTACTAGAAAATTTAAAATTAAATGTGATTTGCACTATATTTCAATTGGACAGTGCTGGTCTAGAGGCTGAAGGGAGGAAGCATTGTAGATGAAGAGCTCTTTGCATCTCCAAAGAGGACTTCCTCCTGCCTAGACTGGCCACTTGAGTGGCAGCTGCTCTGGGAAGCTGCGCATTCAGTTAATAGCAGCCCCACATGGGTGGTTGTTCCCCTCTTCTGCTTTCTGAGCCTTCTGGGAAACTGTCTCTGGGCCAGGCAGTGATGGGGCTGGGATAACCAGAAAGTGTTGAGGATCCCAGACAGAGAACACATTCAGGCCTACAGAGGAGGTTACTGCATGGCCGTTATTCATAAAGGCTCCTATTCATTAGACAGAGGTCTCTCTGGATGGGGAGCAGCTCATATTCATTCCTATAGCCACAAAACCTGGCACAGATCCTTCATACAGTAGGCTGACTGGATGGATAGGTGGATGGTGGCAGGATGGTTTTTTAAGGACACAAATGAAACATAGAGACTAAAGACAGTGCAGCTGGATGAATGGTGGCTGGATAAGGCTCAGAGAGATGGACAGTTGGGTGGCTGGGTGAAAAGATGAATGAATGAAGGGGTAGATGGAGATAGAGGGTGTTGAATCTGGGGGTGGATAGATGAAAGGAAGATGGATGGATGGATGGATAAATAGATGGAATGGGTAAAAGGAAGATGGATGATTAGGCAGCTAGATAATTGAATGGTGGGTTGATGGAGGATGGAAAAAGAATGAAGGGGCTCATCCCAACACAAGCAAGCATTGGTCAAGGTTTGTTGCGGACATTTTACCTCTTCTGCTCAGTGTGCAGCACCTTTCCCTAACTCTTTTTGTTTTGCTCAGACATGTCTGGAGCTTCTCCAGGCTTTCATTGGATTCTCTGGAGAGTTCTCATTGCTATGGCTGTGCTAATCAAGTCTCTTTCCCTAATTAGAACTGTTAGCTTCCTGGTGGGCCACCTCTGTCATTTTGAGGGTTGGAGAGCAGGTTGGCAGGCTGGGACATGTGTATGAGGGTGCAGATGATGTGTTTGTTAGACTGTCTGGGAAATTCTTTATGACAATCATTGTTTTATACAAACATCATAGGATTCTCCAAATAATCAAGGAGTCAAGAGTGTGAGAGAGGAAGAGAGAATAGAAAGTGACTCGAAGGATTCTGAATGAATGGGATAGGGGAGAGAAGATAGAGATTTCTTTTTACAACCCTATTCCTGATGCTTGTTGGAGTATAACTGCCTTCACATGTACAGACATGACTATGACCTTCCAGAAAGTCCTTTCTCTGTAGCCCATTCTCCTTTTTCATGTCCTAGAAGGCCACATGGAAAGCCTGAGTCTCAGAACAAAGTACTGCCTTGGCATTTCTGGATTTGAGTGGTTTCTCTGGAGGTGGCAGGAGTGGGTGCTGAATGGGAAGCTCGTAACCTCTCTAGTGACAGGGATCCTAACAGTACAGAGGAGAGAATAGTCATTCATTGTCAGCTAGTGAGGCTGCATCACTGCCCAGGACAGTGGGTGGGGGCGCCTGAATTTTCTGCATCCGCAAAGGCTTTAATCGTTGTGATCAGCAGTCAACTTATCACCATTAATTGAATTACATTTCGAACAAGCTTCCTGGAGAGGTTCCACTGCAAATGGTGCAGAAGGACGGCTGGAGCCCTTCTGCACACCACAGCTTGTTCTGCATGCTGGGGAGTTGTCTGAATGTGTAGTTGCCGGCAGTACTTTTCTCAGGAGATGTCCAAACCTTCCTCTAGCTCCCTTTCCTCTTATTTTTAAGATTAAAAACCACCAAATATCATCCTCAATACCCTAAGTAGCAAATAAATCACTTTCCCTACTGTATAATTGAAAGAAAACTGGACCTCCTTTTATTAATACAATCTCAGTACAATTAAGCATCTAAAGGAAATGCACAAGGCCCTAGAAGCCTTGTGAGGGTCATGAACAGCGTTGCTGAAGGTTTCCTTAGGGGGGTTACCAATGGGGAGTTATTTGGCAAATTTCCTAAATGTTCTCTCTTACCCGTTTATTTCCCTGATGCCTGGATTTTCTAGCAACTGCTGAGCTCTCTGCTTTCTCTTCAAAATGCTCAATCTCTGGGCTGGCTTTCTTCTCTCTGGCTCTGGCCAAGACCGTTTAAACAACTCCCAGCTCCAAACTTTTGTTTTCCTTCCAGCAAAGGCAAGCCCATCCTTATGCAGATGATTTAGACTCCGGCTCATTCCTGTTCTCTTCTGGTTTCTCACCCTGATCAGTATATGAAGGGAGCCCGCCAAGCAATTTTGGCCAAACGTGCCTGGGGTAATTCTAGCTTTTGGATATGCAGACTGAGCTACGAGTGGCAGCCTCTGAAAGATGAAGGCTGAGGTGGAGAGAAGTCAGGGATGCTGAATGAGGTGCCCTCAGAGTGCTCCTGCCATCCTGAGATTTCACCTTTAGAAATGTGTTAGAAAATTGTCCTTGAGTAACAGAAGCCCACTTATACTAATTCATGGCAAAAATTATTATAAAGACATAGGAGTTGATTTCAGAGCCTAAGACCAGGAAGGAAGCTGGAACTCGGGAATGGGTGGAGATTAGAACCTGGAAAGTTGTCAGTTTCCTTGCTTCCTCCCTTGCTCCCTCCCTCTCCTCCCTTCGATTCTTCTCTCTCCCTCCCCCCTTCCACTTCCTCTCTTCTCTCTCCTCCCCTCTTTTTTCTCTGTAGACCAGCTTTCTCTGGCCATAACGGGGAAGACGGCCACCCCCACACTCTTTGAGCTTTACTTGGCTCTCAGTTCCAGTCCCACGAGGAAGTTAATAACTGAGTCTACCTGGAGAAGATTCTCACTGACCCACCTTGGGGCAGGTAATCTTCCCAGGTAATAGGTTCTGTCACCTCTGGCCAGGGAGATGTGCTTCTGAGGTGCACACATGGCTGCCGTGACCCACACTTGTGGTGTGGGAAGGCAGTTTTCAGGACAATGGGATGACCCATGGACTGGGTGAGTCATCCCTTTAAGGTGTTTCCCGCAGGAGGCACTTATGTGACAAATACATCACCCAAGTGGGGGAAATGCTTATGGGGCTCCTGTTGCTATTAATGTGGCTAATCAGACTACATAGGATTTTGCACTATTGTCTGAGCAGTTTTCCATGTTATTACAAACATTTTATAATAGAGACTTTAAGTGACTTTATTACAAATTACTTAATAAGAATCTCATTGTGGGACAGGTTTTAATTTTGTTTCTACTATTAGAGGTAAAACAACAGTAGTCATCCTTATGCATAGGCCTCTATCTAGGTTTTGGATTATTTTCTTTGAAATAGATTGCCAGAGGTGGAATTATAGGTTAGAGTTTTTATTTGCAAATGAGAGAATCCACTTTCTCTAGATGTTGATATTTAAGGAGAAAGGAGTCTTTATAGAAGATACTTAGCCACTTTGGGGGATGGGTGCAAAGAATCAGGTTGGGATATGACAGCAAGGAATGATGTTGCTAGGATCAGTGCTCTGCCCCATTATGGGACTTTCCAGTGAAATATCGGTGCTGCTGCGGCCTGCTGACTGGCACAAATGACCCCAGGGGTGGTCTTCAGAAGCTCTGCCATAGATTCTCTAAAAGGACCAGTTTTCTCCAACAGCATACTACTAGAAGACTGAGCTGCTTGCGCATGGCTGTCAATTCATCTCCCCTTCCATCCATATGGTTGGGTCTGATTGGCAGAACCCGGGACACATGTCCTCAGTGTAGAGTGAGGATGTCTGATAAGTGGGCTTTGGCTTTGTAGTACAGGAAGGTAGGACACATGAGACTGCCAAAATATCAAGCGGTTATTAAAAAGATGCCAGTTGTCTATGAATGGTGGATACCTACTATGTGTTCAGATGTAAGTTTAGAGGAAAAACTATACAGGCTGGAGCAATGGCTCAGTGATATTGTTAAAAGCTCAGGTGCTTTCTCTCTTCCAATGTGTTGACAGAGTGTCCAAGGAGGAAAGGAAGGTATGGGAGCAAAGGCGATTTATTCTTAAGAGCTCTCCCTTTCCAGGAATCAAAGTCTCCAGCAGGGCTGGGCACAGTGGCTCATGCCTGTAATCCCAGCACTTTGGGAGGCTGAGGTGGGAGGATCATTTGAGCCCAGGAG
The DNA here is from genome assembly GCF_029281585.2 of Gorilla gorilla gorilla. Classification (NCBI taxonomy): domain Eukaryota; kingdom Metazoa; phylum Chordata; class Mammalia; order Primates; family Hominidae; genus Gorilla; species Gorilla gorilla. The sequence goes on from NC_073228.2 coordinate 137,038,532, forward strand.
TTTGAGACCAGCTTGGGCAACATGGTGAAACCCTGTCTCTACTAAAAAAAAAAAAAATATATATATATATATATATATATATATATATATATGTGTGTGTGTGTGTGTGTGTGTATGAATATATATATGTATATGTATATGTGGTAGCCAGGCATGGTGGCGCACACCTGTAATCCCAGCTACTCAGGAGGCTGAGGCAGGAGAATCACTTGAATCCAGGAGGTGGAGGTTGCAGGGAGCCGAGATCGCACCACTGCACTCCAGCCTGGATGACAGAGCGAGACTCTGTCTCAAAAGGGAAAAAGAAGTCTCCAACAGACTTTCTTGTAATGGTGTAAGTCAAGTACCCACTCCTAGACCTATCTCTGGCAAAGATAACGGGACTACCCTGGTTGCATCAAGGCTGGGGACATTGCCACCCAGGCTGGAGTGCAGTGGTGTGATCATAGGTCACTGCAACCTCAAACTCCTGGCCTCAAGTGATCCTCCTGACTTAGCCTCCCAAGTAGCTGGGACTGTAGGCACATGCCATCATGCCTGGCTATTTCCATTTTCTATTTTTATAGAGATAAGTTCTCCCTATGTTGCCTAGGCTTGTCTCTGACATTTGGCCTCAAGTGATCCTCCCGCCTTGGCCTCCCAAAGTGTTGGGATTACAGGTATAAGCCACTGTGCCTAGCCTCAGCTGCTAGGTTCTGTTAGCAGGAACGAGCAGCTCTTGGGAAAGTAATAGTATCTGCCACAAGGGGTATTAACTTTTTTTGTATGAACGTTTTAAGACTCTTGATGCATATTGCCAAATTATCTCCAAAGTGGTTGTACCAACTCAAATTCTTATGAACAGCATATGGGTCTATATGTTTTACCACATCCTTGCCAGCTAGTTTCACATATTTATTTATAACCATAGTACTGAACTCTATTCTTAGTAGTTCTGATAGTTTTTTAGATTAAATGACCTTGAATTTTATAGAAATACAATCTTATGAATGAATAAGTGGAAATGATTTTAGTCTCATTTTTAATGGTTACATTTTATTTATTTATTATTATACTTTAAGTTTTAGGGTACATGTGCAGAATGTGCAGGTTTGTTACATATGTATACATGTGCCATGTTGGTGTGCTGCACCCATTAACTCGTCATTTAGCATTAGGTATATCTCCTAATGCTATCCCTCCCTGCTCCCCCCACCCCACAACAGTTCCCGGTGTGTGATGTTCCCCTTCCTGTGTCCATGTGTTCTCATTGTTCAATTCCCACCTATGAGTGAGAACATGCGGTCTTTGGTTTTTTGTTCTTGTGATAGTTTGCTGAGAATGATGGTTTCCAGCTTCATCCATGTCCCTACAAAGGACATGAACTCATCCTTTTTTATGGTTGCATAGTATTCCATGGTGTATATGTGCCACATTTTCTTAATCCAGTCTATCATAGATGGACATTTAAGTTGGTTCCAAGTCTTTGCTATTGTGAATAGTGCCGCAATAAACATACGTGTGCATGTGTCTTTATAGCAGCATGATTTATAGTCCTTTTGGTATATACCCAGTAATGGGATGGCTGGGTCAAATGGTATTTCCAGTTCTGGATCCCTGAGGAATCGCCACACTGACTTCCACAATGGTTGAACTAGTTTACAGTCCCACCAACAGTGTAAAAGTGTTCCTATTTCTCCACATCCTCTCCAGCACCTGTTGTTTCCTGACTTTTTAATGATTGCCATTCTAACTGGTGTGAGATGGTATCTCATTGTGGTTTTGATTTGCATTTCTCTGATGGCCAGTGATGATGAGCATTTTTTCATGTGTTTTTTGGCTGCATAAATGTCTTCTTTTGAGAAGTGTCTGTTCATATCCTTTGCCCACTTTTTGATGGGGTTGTTTGTTTTTTTCTTGTAAATTTGTTTGAGTTCATTGTAGATTCTGGATATTAGCCCTTTGTCAGATGAGTAGGTTGCAAAAATATTCTCCCATTCTGTAGGTTGGCTGTTCACTCTGATGGTGGTTTCTTTTGCTGGGCAGAAGCTCTTTAGTTTAATTAGATCCCATTTGTCAATTTTGTCTTTTGTTGCCATTGCTTTTGCTGTTTTAGACATGAAGTCCTTGCCCATGCCTATGTCCTGAATGGTATTGCCTAGGTTTTCTTCTAGGGTTTTTATGGTTTTAGGTCTAACATGTAAGTCTTTGATCCATCTTGAATTAATTTTTGTATAAGGTGTAAGGAAGGGATCCAGTTTCAGCTTTCTACATATGGCTAGCCAGTTTTCCCAGCACCATTTATTAAATAGGGAATCCTTTCCCCATTTCTTCTTTTTGTCAGGTTTGTCAAAGATCCCATAGTTGTAGATATGTGGCGTTATTTCTGAGGGCTCTGTTCTGTTCCATTGGTCTATATCTCTGTTTTGGTACCAGTACCATGCTGTTTTGGTTACTGTAGCCTTGTAGTATAGTTTGAAGTCAGGCAGCATGATGCCTCCAGCTTTGTTCTTTTGGCTTAGGATTGTCTTGGCAATGTGGGCTGTTTTTTGGTTCCATATGAACTTTAAAGTAGTTTTTTTCCAATTCTGTGAAGAAAGTCATTGGTAGCTTGATGGGGATTGCACTGAATCTATAAATTACCTTGAGCAGTATGGCCATTTTCACGATATTGATTCTTTCTACCCATGAGCATGGAATGTTCTTCCATTTGTTTGTATCCTCTTTTATTTCCTTGAGCAGTGGTTTGTAGTTCTCCTTGAAGAGGTCCTTCATATTCCTTGTAAGTTGGATTCCTAGGTATTTTATTCTCTTTGAAGCAAATGTGAATGGGAGTTCATTCGTGATTTGGCTCTCTGTTTGTCTGTTATTGGTGTATAAGAATGCTTGTTATTTTTGTACGTTGATTTTGTATCCTGAGACTTTGCTGAAGTTGCTTATCAGCTTAAGGAGATTTTGGGCTGAGAAGATGGGGTTTTCTAGATATACAATCATGTCATCTGCAAACAGGGACAATTTGACTTCCACTTTTCCTAATTGAATGCCCTTTATTCCCTTCTCCTGCCCAATTGCCCTGGCCAGAAGTTCCAACACTATGTTGAATAGGAGTGGTGAGAGAGGGCATCCCTGTCTTGTGCCAGTTTTCAAAGGGAATGCTTCCAGTTTTTGTCCATTCAGTATGATATTGGCTGTGGGTTTGTCATAGATAGCTCTTATTATTTTGAGATACGTCCCATGAATACCTAATTTATTGAGAGTTTTTAGCATGAAGGTTGTTGAATTTTGTCAAAGGCCTTTTCTGCATCTATTGAGATAATCATGTGGTTTTTGTCTTTGGCTCTGTTTATATGCTGGATTACATTTATTGATTTGCGTATGTTGAACCAGCCTTGCATCCCAGGGATGAAGCCCACTTGATCATGGTGGATAAGCTTTTTGATGTGCTGCTGGATTTGGTTTGCCAGTATTTTATTGAGGATTTTTGCGTCAATGTTCATCAAGGATATTGGTCTAAAATTCTCTTTTTTGGTTGTGTCTCTGCCAGGCTTTGGTATCAGGATGATGCTGGCCTCATAAAATGAGTTAGGGAGGATTCCCTCTTTTTCTATTGATTGGAATAGTTTCAGAAGGAAGGGTACCAGCTCCTCCTTGTACCTCTGGTAGAATTCGGCTGTGAATCCATCTGGTCCTGGACTTTTTTTGGTTGGTAAGCTATTAATTATTGCCTCAATTTCAGAGCCTGTTATTAGTCTATTCAGAGATTCAGCTTCTTCCTGGTTGAGTCTTGGGAGAGTGTATGTGTCGAGGAATTTATCCGTTTCTTCTAGATTTTGTAGTTTATTTGCGTAGAGGTGTTTATAGTATTCTCTGATGGTAGTTTGTATTTCTGTGGGATCGGTGGTGATATCCCCTTTGTCATTTTTTATTGCGTCTATTTGATTCTTCTCTCTTTTCTTCTTTATTAGTCTTTCTAGCGGTCTATCAATTTTGTTGATCTTTTCAAAAAACCAGCTCCTGGATTCATTGATTTTTTGAAGGATTTTTTGTGTTTCTATCTCTTTCAGTTCTGCTCTGATCTTAGTTATGTCTTGTCTTCTGCTAGCTTTTGAATGTGTTTGCTCTTGCTTCTCTAGTTCTTTTAATTGTGATGTTAGGGTGTCGATTTTAGATCTTTCCTACTTTCTCTTGTGGGCATTTAGTGCTATAAATTTCCCTCTACACACTGCTTTGAATGTGTCCCAGAGATTCTGGTATGTTGTGTCTTTGTTCTCGTTGGTTTCAAAGAACACCTTTATTTCTGCCTTCATTTCGTTATGTACCCAGTAGTCATTCAGGAGCAGGTTGTTCAGTTTCCATGTAGTTGAGTGGTTTTGAGTGAGTTTCTGAATCCTGAGTTCTAGTTTGATTGCACTGTGGTCTGAGAGACAGTTTGTTATAATTTCTGTTCTTTTACATTTGCTGAGGAGAGCTTTACTTCCAACTATGTGGTCAATTTTGGAATGGGTGTGGTGCTGAAAAGAATGTATATTCTGTTGATTTGGAGTGGAGAGTTCTGTAGATGTCTATTAGGTCTGCTTGGTGCAGAGCTGAGTTCAATTCCTGGATATCCTTGTTGACTTTCTGTCTCATTGATCTGTCTAATGTTGACAGTGGGGTGTTAAAGTCTCCCATTATTATTGCTTGGGAGTCTAAGTCTCTTTGTAGGTCACTAAGGACTTGCTTTATGAATCTGGGTGCTCCTGTATTGGGTGTATATATATTTAGGATAGTTAGTTCTTCTTGTTGAATTGTTCCCTTTACCATTATGTAATGGCCTTCTTTGTCTCTTTTGATCTTTGTTGATTTAATGTCCATTTTATCAGAGACTAGGATTGCAACCCCTGCCTTTTTTTGTTCTCCATTTGCTTGGTAGATCTTCCTCCATCCCTTTGTTTTGAGCCTATGTGTGTCTCTGCATGTGAGATAGGTTTCCTGAATACAGCACACTGATGGGTCTTGACTCTTTATCCAATTTGCCAGTCTGTGCCTTTTAATTGCAGTATTTAGCCCATTTACATTTAAGGTTAGTATTGTTATGTGTGAATTTGATCCTGTCATTATGATGTTAGCTGGTTATTTTGCTCGTTAGTTGATGCAGTTTCTTCCTAGCCTTGATGGTCTTTACAATTTGGCATGTTTTTGCAGTGGCTGGTACTGGTTGTTCCTTCCCATGTTTAGTGCTTCCTTCAGGAGCTCTTTTAGGGCAGGCCTGGTGGTGACAAAATCTCTCAGCATTTGCTTGTCTGTAAAGGATTTTATTTCTCCTTCACTTATGAAGCTTAGTTTGGCTGGATATGAAGTTCTGGGTTGAAAATTCTTTTCTTTACGAATGTTGAATATTGGCCCCCACTCTCTTCTGGCTTGTAGAATTTCTGCTGAGAGATGAGCTGTTAGTCTGATGGGCTTCCTTTTGTGGGTAACCTGACCTTTCTCTCTGGCTGAATGGTTACATTTTTAAGTATTATTTTTATCTTATATGTATTGATGAGGCCTTTCTGAACAGTGTTAGATAATGGTGGTGATGAACTCCTTGTGTTTTCCTGATTTTTTTTTTTTTTTTTTGAGATGGAGTCTCACTCTGTTGCCCAGGCTGAAGTGCAGTGGCACAGTCTCGGCTCACTGCAACCTCCACCTCCTGGGTTCACGCCATTCTCCTGCCTCAGCCTCCCAAGTAGCTGGGACTACAGGCGCCCGCCACCATGCCCGGCTAATTTTTTGTATTTTTAGTGGAGATGGGGTTTTACCGTGTTGGCCAGGATGGTCTTGATCTCCTGACCTTGTGGTCCGCCCACCTCGGCCTCCCAAAGTGCTGGGATTACAGGCGTGAGCCACTGTGCACAGCTGTGTTTTCCTGATTTGAATGTCAAAACTACAGTGTTGTTTTGGTAGGTTTGATGTGAGTTGTTCGTTTGAGATATTTCTTATTTTCTCAAATTAAGCTGTTGCTTATAAGATGCACCAACTTAATAACAACTTTTGGAGGATGGAGTGGGGAGAGGAAAAAGCTACTTAATATTAACCTTACACGTTGAAAGATACTCTTATTGCAATGAAGGTAAATGTGAAACAAACGTACCTTAGAATAACTAAAGGAAAAATTATATAAAAAATTTTCCCTTCCATTGTTAGTGTCATAATTAAATACACAGTCAATTGATGTAAGCAGTATCCTCACAGAAGATAAGTTCTTTTTTTTTTTTTTTTTTTTTCCTGAGTTGGAGTCTCACTGTGTCACCCAGGCTGGGGTGCAGTGGCACGATCTCAGCTTACTACAACCTCCGTCTCCTGAGTTCAGTCTCCTGCCTCAGTCTTCCAAATAGCTGGGATTACAGGCGCCTGCCACCACACCCTGCTAATTTTTGTATTTTTAGTAGAGACGGGGTTTTGCCACTGTTGTCCAGGGTGGCTTCAAACTCCTGACCTCAGGTGGCCCGCCCACCTCAACCTCCCAAAGTGTTGGGATTATAGGCATGAGCCACTGTGCCTGGCCAGATAAATTCTTTATACAGTATATACTTTATGATGTTCAGCAAATATCATTCTATTCTATTTTAGAATTTTCATGAGAAATGGATGTTGAATTTAACAAGAGTCTAAGCGTAAGGCTATCATTAGAAAGACTGATGCCTTGATATGAATAATTTCCTAATGCTAAACCATTTTTGCAATCCTGGGATAAACCCTACTTTATTGCTCTGTATTATTCTTTTAATAGTATGTTGAATTGTATTTCTGATATTTTATTTAGGATTATTACAGCTATTTTCCTAAGTGAGGAGGATCCATGGGATTTTTTTTTTTTTTTTTTTTGCCTATTCCTGTCAGATTGTGGTGTAACAGTTATGATCATTTCATTACATAAACTCGATGGTTATGCATCTTTTTTTAATGTGGTAGAACAGTTTATATGACAAAAATTAGCAGTTCTTGAAAGCAAATTCAACATCTGGACCTAGAGTCTTTTACGGAAGTAAATATTTGGTAACGTCTTCAACTTTTTTCTTGATTATTGGTCTTAAAAAGCCTTATAGGGTCAGTTTTGAGAATTTATATTTTCCCACAGAAATTCTTGTCATTGAGATCTTCAAATTCATTAGCACATGATAGTGAAGTATCTCATAATTTTTAAGTCTTCCCTTTATCTGTTTCATTTATTTGTTTTTATTTTTTATTTTATTTATTTTATTTTGAGACAGAGTCTCGCTCTGTTGCCCAGGCTGCAGTGAAGTGGCGTGATCTAGGTTCACTGCAACCTCTGCCTCCTGGGTTCAAGCAATTCTCCTGCCTCAGCCTCCCTAGTCACTGGGATTATAGGCGTGCACCATGATGCCTGGCTAATTTTTGTAGTTTTAGTAGAGATGGATTTCACCGTGTTGGCCAGGCTTGTCTCAAACTCCTGGCCTCAAGTGATCCACCCACCTCAGTCTCCCAAAGTGCTAGGAGTACAGGCATGAGCCATTGCGCCCAGCCTGTTTTATTATTTTTGAATTAATTTACTTAGCTACTCTCTGCTTTTATTGAAGTCATCTAATGTTCTCAATCTAATCAGTGTTACGTCTCATCTCATCTCTTTTCTTCTCTTTTCTTTTCTTTTTTTGATGGAATCTTGCTCTGTCTCCCAGGCTGGAGTGCAGTGGCGCAATCTCGGCTCACTGCAACCTCTGCCTCCTGGGTTCACACCATTCTCCTGCCTCAGCCTCCTGAGGAGCTGGGACTATGGCTGCCCGCCACCACAGCCAGCTAATGTTTTTTATATTTTTAGTAGAGACAGGGTTTCACTGTCTTAGCCGGGATGGTCTCAATCTCCTGACCTCGGGATCCACTTGCCTCTGCCTCCCAAAGTGTTGGGATTACACGCGTGAGCCACAGCTCCTGGCCTTTTTTTTTTTTTCTTTTTTTTGACAGGTGGCGAGAATTGGGTTCCTACTTTGACCTGTGACAGTTTTGCTGCTGATTTTCAGTGTTTCGTCATTGTTCTGTGAGTAAATGCTAAGGGGAAAGGGGCTTTGTTCTTTCACTCTCCGATGTTTCCTGAGCATCTAGAACACTTCCTGGCCATAGTAGTGGTGCAATACTTATTCATTGGTCAAATGAGAAAATGACTGTGGGGAAACAGGTGAGAAGCTGTCAGAAGCCTCCTTTTCAGGGAAGACCTCATAAGGACAGAAAGAAGTAGGCGACAGGTCTTCTCCTGTCTGCAAAGGTGAACTTTTGCTATGACCACTCCCCGCCTCACCCACCCACAACACCGACCACACAGTTCGAAGGGAATTCTTTCTTGGAGTTGTTGGTGGGTGACTGGTGTAAGGGACTGTTCCCTCTGAGCTCCCTGCTCCCAGGCCTGAGCTTTCAGGGCAGTGAGGCCTTCTGATCACAGAGATGCGCAGGCAGGAGCATGATGGTGGGGAGACAGGCGGGTTCCTGGAGGTGGAGAAGGTGACCGCTAGGGCAGGAGATGAGGGGCTTGATGGAGGAGGTCTTGGGACAGGGGTTGAAGTAAGAAGACAGTTACTTTAGGTAAGGTTTAACTTCTGGTCCTGGAAAGCTCTGAGCTTGAGCCCAGGATAGCTGAGCTGTGGCTGCTGACCATGAGGGTGACTGCATCAGACTCTGCCTTAGGGATGAGGGGGGCCCTGTGGGCTGGTCAGGAGAGGCCCTGAAGGTGGACACCTGCCTTCACTTCATCTTCAGCTAGAGTCGCCAGATAAAATGCAGGATGTCCAGTTAAATTAGAATTTCACATAAATGATGAGCATATTTCTTTAGTATGAGTTTGTCCCATGGATTTGGGACCTCTTGATTTACCCATCTCTGAGGCAGGAGACTCCCAGGACCTGGGAGGGGCTTCTCACTGGGAAGGCAGGAAGGTGCCTCCCTCTACCCTATATCCCCCCAAAATATTCCCAGCAAAAGGGAAATCTTTAGCTGCCAATGAGCAATACCCCTCCTCCCTCATCCACTCTTGCTTCTCAAATGGAAGCATGAACTAAGCACACTCTCTATACCCTCCTCTGCTTGGGGGTGGCCTTCTGGCCAGCTTTATAGGCTCTGCTGGACACAGAGAAGAGCGTGAGGAGTGCTTACCTTCCAGCAAGCCACAGTCAGTCAGAGCAAGGTGAGGCATAGGCCCCGGAAATAGGAGTCTAGGCAGGCTGGTGGGCTTCTGTAACCTAGGGCGAGGGGCATAATCAGGATAGTGGGCTGGAAGATCAGGTGGGGAGGAGGGGCAGGGAGGAGGTGACCAGAGGCCGAGGGGAGAAGCCCAATGGTGTAGAGTGGCAGGGGCAAAGCAGGAAGGTCCTGAGCACCCCCTCCCTGGTACTTCCTCGGTGCTATCTGCTCCCAGGTGTTCTGGAAAAGCTGAAGGTCAAATTCTAACTTTCTGGGCTAGACAGTAAGCTTTGGGAAGTAAGTGTTGTGAAGGAGACAACCTCTAGGTATTGTCACAAAGTTTGTGTTACCCTCAGATTAGCCTCATTTATTTCTGGCAGAAGGTCAAAAACTATACAAATAATTTTTATGAACATAATTATGTTCTCATCCCAAAATAATGTGGCACAGTTCCATAATTACTCAGAAATGATAATTGTGTGAACAGCTATTAATTAGTGAATAGCTTTGGAAAAAAGTTTCAATAGGTTTGGGAAGCATTGCTAATAACCCATTATGATATGTCTGGGGGTCAAATCACCATGTCATGTCAAAGCGTAGATTTATAGTTCCATTTTAAATCATTTCAAAATAATTAAGAATGTGCTGTGCATCTGAGTGGGCAGAGTTGAGGCACAAAAACCATATATCTGCATTAGGAAGGGAACGGATCATTTCCGGCCAAAATGGAGATCAGAGCTCTTTCAACATCCATTTGGCAAGAGCACGCACATTTTATGGCTTCTCAAGAAGTATCAGTGATTTTAGATAAATAGCATTCAGCTCTTCTTTCCCTTTCCCCATGGCCTTCTTGCAAGCCAAGAGAGGAGAATTACAAATCATCAGGAACTTCTGACCTTGACTTAGAATTTCAGGTGGGAGTCCAGCCATATGCGCTCTTCCTGGCAGAGTGGGGATATTTCTACATTACTCTTTGCTGCCTTCTAGAGTGGGTCTGGGGGAGACAGCTCTGGCTCTGCTCTTTCCTCTGAGACACATTCTCTTTTTGGGGTATGTGTGCTAGAATACCTTTAGCCCAGCAACCTTCCTGCCTCCCTGGAACGTTAGGGCACCTCTAGTCTTTTGGAGCTGCCTTTCCTCCTGGGCGTCCTTGGAGCCCTTGTTGGGGAGGGGAAGGAAGCTGTTCCTTACTGAGTGCTGATGTGCTCCGGGCCCTCTGCTGCACACTTCATGCACATGATTGCAGCCTCCGATTGGGCAGGTACTGTTATTCCTGTGCGGCCAGGGAGGAGATGGAAGCTCAGAGAGATGAGAGGATTTCTGCAAGCTTGGGAAGGAAGCCTACAGCTGGAGGGAATCTTTAGGTTCAATATGCCATATACCCTCAGATGTTCGACCCCTCTCCCCCACTCCCTTTTCTTCTTTTTTTTTGAGATAGGGTCTCATTGGGTCACCCAGGCTGGAATGCAGTGGTGAACAAAGCTCACTGCAGCTTTGACCTCCTGGTCTCAAGTGATCCTCCAACCTCACCCTCCTAAGTAGCTGGGACCACAGGCCTGTGCCATCACTCCCAGTTTATTTAAAATTTTTTTTGTAGAGACAGAGTTTCGCCATATTACTCGGGCTGATCTCCAACTCCGGGCTCAAGTGATCCTCTTGCCTTGGCCTCCCAAGGTGTTAGGAATCCAGGTGTGAGCCACGACACCTGGCCTGGCTCCCTTTGGTGACTTACCCATGATGAGGTCATCTAGTCCAGGCTTAAACACCTCTTGTGGAGTGGCGCTCACTGCCAATGACATGTTCCATTCAGCATAATTAGTATACACCCATTGTTTAAACCAAAAATGCATATAAAGTAAAAGATGTTGGCTTCTCCTATGCCCCTGCTAATCCTATTCCTCAGAGGAAATCACTGTCAGCAGTTGGGTGTGTATCATTCCAAATACCTTCCTACGCTATATATATGTACATTGAAAACATATCAGTAGAATCATACATACTGATGTGCTTTTTCACTCAATAAATTGTGGATGTTCACTCAGGTGTATGTATGCACCTACATCATTCTATCTATTGCCTGTTGACCTAGCTCTCATTGACATTTCTTTCATCTCTGTTTTATCTCTTTCTATTTATTTGTATAGTTACTTTTACTTCTGTCTTCCAAATATGATCTTCAAAATAGATCTTACCATTTCTCTCACCTTGTCCGTCTCTGATGTGGACTATTATCATAGCCTCCTACCTGAAATCCCTGCTTCTGCCCTGGCCCTGCCCTATAGCCTGTTCTGAACCCAGCAGGTGTAGTGGGCCTTTCAAAATGCAAGTTGCATCATGTCACTTCTCTGCTCAAACCCTCTTATGGCTTCCCTCCCATCAGAGTTAAAGCCCAGCTGTCCCACAGCTTGGAGGCCATCCATGCCCCTGTGCTCCTGCCGTCCTGCTCCTTGTCTTTGGCTTCGTCTCCCCATTGTTTTCTCTGCCCCTGCTGTGCTGGCCTCATTGGTGTCCTTTGGACTTGCCAGGCCTGCTGCTACCTCTGGGCCTTAGGACTTACCATTCCTACTGCCTGTAAAGTTCTTTCCAGAAATCCAGGTGGCTTGCACTCTTACTTCCTTTCAGATTTTTGTTCAAATGTCAGTGAAGGCCTTCCCTCCCTACCTCTCTGTACACTGATATGATGTCTTAAGGTGAGTTTAAAAAATCATCTACACATATACCCCAAGTCAAAGCTGGCATTATACTTACTGATGAAACAATGAAAGCATTCAAATTAAATGAGGTACTTACGTACCTGCACTGATGGTCTGGGAAGAAAGAGAAAGGACAAAGAACTGGAGGGTCTGGAGTGGTCAGTGATTGTCCGGTGTAGCAGTAGTCTAACAAGCTGGAAAGGGAGGGTGTGGGCATGGTTTGAATTAATGATACTCATAGGGGAGTATTATTGGTGGATGACAAGGTCCAAGATGGGATGCTGAGCAGCCAAGATGGAGTGAACGAGGACACTGGAGTGAGGTGGTGATATGGTTTGGCTCTGTGTCCTCACCCAAATTTCATCTTGAATTGTACTCCCATAATTCCCAGGTGTCATGGGAGGGACCCCTTGAGAGATAATTGAATCACGGGGGTGGTTCCCACCTACTGTTCTCGTGGTAGTGAATAAGTCTCACGAGATCTGATGGTTTTATCAGAGGTTTCTGCTTTTGTGTGTTCCTCATTCTCTCTTTGCCTGCTGCCGTCCATGTAAGACGTGACTTGCTCCTTCTTGCTTTCCACCATGATTGTGAGGCTTCCCCAGCCACGTGGAACTGTAAGTCCAATTAAACCTTTTTCTTTTGTAAATTGTCCTGTCTTGGGTATGTCTTTATCAGCAGCATGAAAATAGACTAATACAGGTGGTGAAGGAAGTGAAGGTCAGGGTGCAGGTTGGGCCGTCCGTGTGGATGTTGGTTGCCTAGGAGGAAGGAAGGCCTGAGGGTGGAGGGGAAGATGGGCACTAGGTGCCCAAGTCTCAGATGAGTTGCCCAACCTTGGTCAACACAGTGAGGAGGGTCCTGGCAGTGGGGAAGTAATGATGTAAGAGCAGAGAGGACAGGGACTCCACTTCCCATCCCTGAGGGCCCTGGGGAGGTGGCATCCACTGTGGAAAGCCAGGTTTCATTCAAGGCAGAGAGGCCTGAAGGCTGGTGATATGGAAGGGTTTTGAGTAGAGGCTGGTGATATGGAAAGGTTTTTAAGTTGTGGAGCTGCAGCTCTGGAAGGCCCAGCGGAAGGCTGGGGTGTTAAGAGAGCCTGTCCTACAGACTTGCAAATAGTAAAAGTCTTAATAGAAAATTTCAGACATCCTAGGCCAGGTGCAGTGACCCACGCCTGTAATTCCAGCACGTTGGGAGGACAAGGTGGGCAGATCACTTGAGGTCAGGAGTTTGAGACCAGCCTGGCCAACATGGTGAAACCCCATCTCTACTAAAAATACAACAAACTAGCTGGGTGTGGTGGTGTTCACCTGCAGTCCCAGCTACTCAGGAGGCTGAGACAGGAGAATCACTTGAACCTGGGAGGCAGAGGTTGCAGTGAGCTGAGATCGTGCCACTGCACTCCAGCCTGGATGACAGAGCGAGACTTGCTTTCAAAAAAAGAAAATTTCAGATATCCTTAATGTATTTATCATATTTATACTTATTTTCCTTCACCGTTTATCAATCTAAGTATAATTATCATCTGATTGAGGCCAAATTCCTGCTTTCTTTCTATATACTTTATGATTCCACTGTTGTCTCAGTTGGCATGTCACCTTCCAAATCTGAGTAAAAGTACCTTCTGCTCTAATTGCATCCCCTCTTTCCATAAGTTCACACCCGAATCCATGAGCCCAGCTGGGGACCAGTATCCAAGACAGCTTCCGGCTGGATTCTCCCCAGCCACCATCCTTCTGAACAGCAGGCCCTGGGCATGGGCAGCTGTGGCAGGAGTGAGGCGCTCTCATCCACAACACTCCCAGAGAGGGCTGTTTGACCTCACGAGTGATCACCCCAGAGACCCCATTTTTACTCATATTTCTGGGGAAATCTTACTTGAGGATCAAATGGGAGAGAGCCTATAAAAATGTTTAGCAAGTTGCTTGGTACATAGTAGGTTGTGTGTTTTGCTAGTCGAAGGCATTCTTCTGGCAGTGGGATGTCCGAGCAGCTTGTCTAGCCTTCTTGTTGCACAAACACTGCTGCTGCAGGCCCTGTCTATCAGAACTGTTGCTGTCATGGAAGAAGTTGCCGATGCACAACCATGAATCACAGTGTGAGAACTGCTCATAATTGCCTTATATGTGTTTTCAGTTCTCAAATTTAAAACCATTTACTGCTGGGAACAGATGTTAAATTCAGGACGCTTGTCAGTTGTTGGCGCGACATACAAAAAAAGATGCTTAAAATTAGAAGCCTGATTGAATTTTAAGTACAGTGATCACAGTGGTTGGGATGAAAATAATTGAAAGGGTGAACAGCTTATTGTGAGAGATGGAAGTACGCAATGGAAGGAGAAGCTGAATTTGAAATTGGAAAACTCATGATGTGGAATTGTAATAGGGATTCTACAATGATCATTAAGTTAATTAACAGTTAATTGTAATAGAAACTCTCTAACAGCACTTAAGGAACATTAATACCAGATAGACTCATTCATAACTTAGGTGATCACAAGAAAAGCCATGTGGATTCAATAATGATAACAATGATTACTCTTATGTGTTGGGCACCTACTATGTGTCAGATAATGGACTTGAACCTGTATCTATCTGATTAGCGTTTAGACCACTGATTGTTCTTGGAGACCACGAAGAACTGGCAGTCCCTTGCTTTGGCCAATTGAAAAAAATTGTGCTAAAATCACACAAAATTTACCATTTTAATTATTTTGAAGTGTAAGATTCAGTGGCATGAAGCAAGTTTACAACACTGTGCAACCATCACCACTGTCCATTTCCAGATCCTTTTCATCATTTCAAACAAACTCTGTACATATTAATATTAAACAGTAAATTTCCAGTCTCCCTCATTCGCTGGTGGCCTCTACTATTCTTTCCATCTCCATGAATTTGCCTAGGCCAAATTTGGTAACACTAATGTCACCTCTACCTCACCCCAACTCCCAAACTGCTCATTGACGACAAGGTCTGCTGTCCTCATTGTGCTGATCCCTCATGGCATGCAGAGCTGGGCAGGCTGGCTGGAAACACCTCTGGACCCCCAGAACGTTCTCTGAGGCATTAGAACCAGAGCAACTTCATCTTGAATAGGAGCTGGGTAAAATAAGGCTAAGACCTACTGGGCTGCATTCCCAGATCGTTAGGCATTCTAAGTCATGGAACAATATAGGAGGTCGACAGGAGATACAGGTCATAAGACCTTGCTGATAAAACAGGTTGCCATAAAGAAGCTGGCCAAACTCTACTAAAACCAAGATGGCGACAAGAGTGACCTCTGGTCGTCCTCACTGCTACACTCCCAGCAGCGCCATGACAGCTTACAAGTGCTATGGCAACATCAGGAGGTTACCCTATATGGTCTAAAAAGGGGAGGCATGAATACTCCACCCCTTGTTTAGCACATCATTAAGAAATAACCATAAAAATGGGCAGCCAGCAGCCCTTGTGGCTGCTCTGCCTATGGAGTAGCCATTCTTTTATTCCTTTACTTTCCTAATAAAGTTGCTTTCAAGATGGACTTGCCCCGAATTCTTTCTTGTGCTAGATCCAAGAACCCTCTCCTGGGGTCTAGATTGGGACTCCTTTCTGGTAACAACATCACAAGGAGGTCGTTCTCAGAGAAGGCTGGACACCTGCCATCAGGCTGCGGTAGGCCTGCTTCCCCTGTGAAGGCCACGTGCTGGCTGCTGGCTGCTGGCTGCGTTCCTCATCCTGTCAGGGCTCAGGATGGAGCGAGCACGTGGAGGGTAAATCCTCCCATATTGCACACCAACTGCAGCAGCTGCTTCTAGTTTTGTGAGTGGGCTACAGCCTTCCTGGCTTCCAGGCATTTGGACATGTTGATGCTTCTTTCAAGAACACTGGCCCCTCACTGTCTCTTTTGCTTTGCAAAGCTAACTTATAATAATTAAGTCTTGGCTGAGAAGTTCTTCCAGGAAGCTTCACTGCTTCTGCCAGGGTGCCCCTCCTCTGCCTGGTATGGTGTTCAGCATCCTCCCAGGGTGTCCTGTGTGTCTTGTACCCCAGCTCTGATCACACTGGGCTGCCGGCATCTGCTCACCGGTCCATTTGTCCTCCTAGCTCAGGGGTTGTATGAGGAAGACCCAGGTCCCATTCACGGCTGCAGCCCCCATCATTGGCACCAGGCCTGGCACATAGTTGTTATTCGGTAAGTGGGATGAATCCCCTCCATAGCCTCTGCACCCCGGAGAAAAATCACAGTACGCGGCCCCTTCTCTGCCTGTTTTGACTGGCATGTGCCCGAGTTCCCATGCTCCTGTACTCACAGGGTTGCCCAAACACATGGACTTCTGGGAATAGATGTTTATGGAGGGTCCATGGAGAAGTGACAGAAAGGGGAGGAGGCTGCCAATCACCCCTGCTCAGAGGCTGCACTTTGGCTCCCTGAGGAGTAAGTGTATTGTGTTGCATAGAAATGGGTATTTGTTGAAATTCAGTGAGTTCAGGTCACGACTCAGTTTGTTTCCTTCTGAAGTTTGCTCCTCAGCTGGGATTCCTGGCTGCACATGTGAGCTGTGAGTGTCACAGTCTTGCTTGCTTCCTGTTGTGGACTGTGAGCAAAGTGAATTTTAATTTTCCTAAACCTACAAATGTTATTTCAGTTTGAAATGAAACAGAGATATCCTATTTCTGCCTTGTTATCTGTTTTGTGTGGTGGGTGAGAAAATTATGATGTAAATACTGTGTGTCAGGCCTGGATCTTACATAAAGAACTCGATGAAAAGCACCAAGAGGGTGCCAGCCATCCAGGGAAAGTTCTTGGTGATGTTGCAGAGTCCGAGTTCAAGTCTCCATTGTGAGGTCTTGACATGGAAGAAGCATGGCCAGCACTGTCCATCAGTGTGAACAGAGGACTGACATGCAGATTGGGAAAGTCAGAGCCCCTCACGTCTCTTTCCTTTACTGAGTCCTTTCCCAAAGGTGCATCTTAGACACATGTGTCCATAAATTTGTAATTGCCACAAGGCAGTGAATGATTAAGATAGAGTAGATTTGAGTTCAGGTTCTGTCACTTATTAGCTCTGTGACTTAGGGCATGTTACTTACCTCTTTGGGCCTCAGTTTCCTCATCTGTAAATTGGAGGTGACAATTCCAGCCTCCTAGAGTGGTTGTGAAAACAAAATGAGACAAAGCAAGTGCTCACCACTAGGCCTGGCACAGCATGAATGTTAAGTATAGGGTAGGTATAGTTTTAGTTCAGTTACGACTTAGAATTGCTAGCACACATTGAATTTGGGTTGCAGTCTCCCATGTGCTACCAGACAGACTGGTTTCTATATTCTTTCTTCTTTCCAGAGTAGAATCATCCGTGATTCCTATCCTGAGACTAATTTATTCTGTGATTGAATAAAACATCTGCAGGAGGGTGTTCCAGGCAGCTGTGTGCCTCCCTGCTTGGGGAAGACTCTTCTGTCTCAGGTTATTCCTGCTTAAGGTGTTTGGCACTACAACCATGAAGGAGAAATGTTTGGTGTGGTTGGGGCAGGTAACAAAGGACTTCTTGTGGCAAGTCTGGGTGTCCCTATACTATCAATTGTGTGCTCCTCAGCAGGGGAGGGCCGTACGCACATGGGCATGTGCGCGTACATGGCCACGGAGGCCTCACAGTGCCTGCTGGGGGCCTGGGATTTGCCCAGCTGTCTAATGTTGACTAAAGCTGCTGCTGTGACAGATGTTCTTTTGCTTAGAGATTCACTGTGGAGTATTTAGTACAAGAACTTGGGGTAAGCAGTTACTGCTTGAAGATTCATACTCTACATTAAAACTTCTTTATTAGCAATCTGATTTAATGGGCAGATAATCCAGAGTCCTGGAGACAGTCATCTGCCACCGTTTGAACACATTTTATCAGATAATGGTGTGAGAACTGTCTGGGCAGCAGCCCTGCAGGGGCTCAAGTTGCTCTCAGAGCTCCCAGGATCTAGCAGGGGTTGTTCTTTTTTTTTAAGTGTCTAAAGGTATCCTCCGTTTCCACTTTATCTCAGTCCTGCTAGTTTTTATATGCAAAATCCCTGGTGAGTAGAGTCAGAGGGAAAGAGCTGGGCCTGGAAGTCAGGCTCTGCTGCTTATTTGCTATGTGACCATTTTGCCTCTCTGGCCTGGCCTTGTGACCATGTCACTACCTCTCATAATACAGGTTATGGAAAATTCCCTCACAGCCCCTCTGATGCAGAGTTCTGGTCTCACGGAGGAGAATGGGTGATCACTCAGCTCTCACCACCCTTGATGAAAGTGCTCTAAGCTCCCAAAGCTTTCCATTTATCTTCCAAACAGCCAGGGTTATAGGTCCCTTGAGAGGGTTGCTGCATGGGCCTGGCTATTCTGGGGTTAGGAAACTGTTAATGGAAACAAGATGCAACGTTTGTCAAACTCCCCTTGTGTTCTGCCTCCTGGGGTCTCTCTCATGGGTATTTTGTTCTTGGTTCTGGAAAAGTCTGAGGGATGGTGGCAAAGGCAGCTGGAATGCCCATGATGCCAACAGATATGCTTCCTGCTCAGGACACGGGAGCCTGGTTTGCTGGTTAGCTATAGAATTCTTTTTTCTTTTATATTTTCCATTGTGTGTCTCGTATATTGCCTCTTTTCAAAAGCATTAGTAGGTAGTTTTCTTAAAACAAGAAAAAGGGGCTGAGTGTGGTGGCTCATGCCTGTAATCCCAGCACTTTGGGAGGCAGAGGCAGGCAGATCACCTGAGGTCGGGAGTTTAAGACCAGCCTGACCAAGGTGGAGAAACCGTGTCTCTACTAAAAATGTGAAATTAGCCGGGCATGGTGGCACATGCCTATAATCTTAGCTACTCGGGAGGCTGAGGCAAGAGAATTGCTTGAACCCGGGAGGCAGAGGTTGCGGTGAGCCGAGATTGCACCATTGCACTCCAGCCTGGGCAACAAGAGCGAAACTCCATCTCAAAAAAAAAAAAAAAAAAAGGAAAAAAAAAAAGGGAGAAAAAGAAAAATAGTTAGATTGAGCCAAAGCAGGAAGAATATTGAAAAGTAAGATCCTTATCTAGTTTGTCTAGCTTTGCAAAATCTTATTTATCTTGACTAATATTTCCATATTTCATCTTATTCTTCCTTATGTATTCATACATTAAATCAATGTGCTGTGACTTGCTCTAGTAAAGTGGAACTGAAGGTCAAGAATTCAATTGCCCAGTAGCCACAGGGATACTCTTTGGTGTAACACCTGACTGGTTAACAGATGGATTTCTGGTTATGGAATCCATCAGGGCCTTCAGTGGTCCTCACAGTTAACTCTCACAACAGAAGCGTGGCTGCTCATTTGTAAAGCCTGTATCTGCATTTGAGGGCTTCCTCAGGCATATCCCCAGACTTGAGGGAATGGTGGCACATGTGTGCATCTGGCTTTCCATTCTCCTGCGAGAACCCCCTTCCTGGTGTCAGGAGCCATGTCTTGGTCCATAGGGCAAGGAGTGGGCCTGCAGGGCAGGCAGTGCAGGCTTATAGCAGATCACTTTGCTAAAGCTCAGAGAGTGTTGTTGGCCTGGAAAGAAGTTGTACCCAGTCGCTAGCTTTCCTCTTTCACCTGGACCCAAGCCTATAGAGGTACATGGCTCTTTGTGGTGGGGTTTGCAAGGGCATCAGAAAAGTCCCCCATTACCCTGAAACACAGGTAATTTCATTACCCTGAAACACTGTCCCCACCAACTTGCATTTGTGTTTGACATCCTAGGGCGCTACCCTTTTTGTGTTAAGACACTCCCCGCCCCCATGAGGGAGTATCCATATAACTATGACCATGGTGCTGGAGGACACTGGTGGTTCAGCTCCTTTCTCCAAGGTCAGGGCTGGGCCCCGGGACCGGTGAGGTAGAATCTCCAAAGCCATACGGGGCCTGGGAGCTTTGTCCCATATCACACTGTCAGTTTGTTTCAGAGTGATGCAGTCCTCACCAGCCTGGTAAAGAAGAACTTAGTCACTGAAGTGAAGGTGTTTCCTGGGGCTGCTTGACTTCGGCCCTGGGATTCAGTAAATTCTGGGATTATAAGAGCTGAAAGGGAAACTGACAAGGCTGGGTGCAGTGGTTCATGACTGTAATCCCAACACTTTGGGAGAGGCAGGAGGATTGCTAGAGCCCAGGAGTTCAAGACCAGCCTGGGCAAGATGGCAAGACCTCATCTCTACAAAAATTAAAAAAATAGCTGGGGTAGCCAGGCTTGGTGGCTCATGCCTGTAATCCCAGCACTTTGGGAGGCTGAGGCGGGAGGGTCACTTGAGGTCAGGAGTTCAAGACCAGCCTGGCAAACATGGTGAAACCCCATCTCTACTAAAAATACAAAAATTAGCTGGGCATGGTGGCGGGCGCCTGTAATCCCAGCTACTCAGGAGGCTGAGGCAGGAGAATCGCTTGAACCTGGGAGGCGGAGGTTGCAGTGAGCTGAGATCATGCCACTGCACTCCAGCCTGGGTGGCAGAGCAAGACTTCCTCTCAAATTAAAAAAAAAAAAAAAAAGCTGGACATGGTGACACGCACCTGTAATCCCAGCTACTCGGGAGCCTGAGGTGGGAGGATCACTTGAGCCCAGGAGTTCGAGTCTGCAGTGAGTTATGGTCACACCACTGCACTCTAGACTGGGTGACAGAGTGGGACCCTGTCTCCATTAAAAAAAAAAAAAATAGTGATATGGATTTAGCTGGTCCAAGTTCCTTGCAAGCCCCAGTCTCAGAGAAGAGAAGGTGATTGGAAGAAGGTGATTGCCAGACGCAGGTGCTGTGTGGAGATGGCCGGCCTCCGTTCCCTGTGTCCTCGTTGAACTTCCTATACGGCCAGCTTCCCCAGTCTCCCTTAAGAGGATGCCCTTAGCAGTTGGGCCCCTCTCCTCCTTGGTGTCCTTCTCTCCTCTGTAGCTCAGTATTTATCTTTGCCAGCTCCTTAGCTTCTCTGGCTCAAAAAAATCTCTCAGTCCTATCTGTGCTGTGGTAGCCCCACTTTTTTCTCTTGGAGTTTTCTGGTGGCTCTCTGGGGCCTTAGGTGGGTCTCTGTATGCAAAGGGGCTGAGCTTCAGGCAGACGATTGGCTCGGGTGGGAAGGCCCAGCTTTCCTCAGTGTCCTTGTCCTGGCTTAGTGTCTGTGAGGGGCAAGGCCGGGGCTCCTGAGCCCTGACAGGAGGCCAGAGTGTCTAGAACAGGGTGGCTTGTAGGGATGGGTGTTCCTAACCCTAAGGAACTCTTCTGTTGGGGGCTGCCAGGGCCCCCTCCTGAGGAAGTTGTGTTCCAAGCTCTGCCTGAGCTCCTCCAGCATGCATCTCTCCTGTGTTATGTTCCTGTTTCCGGACTGGGAATGACAAAGCTTGGGCCTGTGTGCTGGTGCCTGGCCTCTTCCAGGGGTTAACGAAGGTGCCAGGTTGGGGATATTTGAGGACTGGGTGCAGTGAGGGGGATTTTCTCTTGGAGCTCAGTAAAATGATCATGGGTAGAAAGAAAATGTTCCCACAGCCACAAAGCTGAAAACAAGGGGAGCATAAATAATTAAGACAGAAAATCCTTTGGGGCTCATGTCTGAGGTGGGAGATACAGATTTGATAATCAAATTTCATCAAAGTGCCACATGCAGGCTGGGTAGCCAGACCAGTGAGCAGCAGAACCAGGATGTCTCTCCAGCCTGGAGTGTGGCACCATCTGATGCAGGGGAGTACAACAGAGATTCAGCTAATACCTGTAATTTCCAGAGAAATAATTTAGGTGTCACAATCAGAGCATGGAATTGGAGTGAAGAAAATGCCCAGGAGCTGATGAGTGTCTTCAAAAGGAATTGGAATTTCGTGCACTTTTTTTTTTTTGAGACGTAGTCTCACTCTGTCACCCAGGCTGGATCTTGGCTCACTACAACTCTACCTCCTGGGTTCAAGCAACTCTCCTGCCTCAGCATCCTGAGTAGCTGGGATAACAGGCGCCTGCTACCACGCCCGGCTAATTTTTGTGTTTTTAGTAGAGACAGGGCTTCACCATGTTAGTCAGGCTGGTCTCGAACTCCTGACCTCAGGTGATCCACCCACCTTGACCTCCCAAAGTGCTGAGATTACAGGCGTGAGCCACCGCATCTGGCTCAAGCACAAATTTCATATTCACCGAAGATGAGCAGAGGGAGCCCAAGGAGGAAGATGTTTCTTAAATGTTGAGTCCCAGATCAGGCCCTGGGACTTTGCCTAGAAGAGATTGTGTAGAGGATCCTGATGGAGGGGTCATCTTTGTGGTCACACCCCAGACACTAGACAGAGAGGTAGGCCAGTTCTTTAGCCAGGAAAGAAGTGTGTGAGGAATGAAGTTCACTCTTGACTGCATTTGTTCAGGTCAGAACCATTTTGGAGGGCTCTTTCTTGGTCTTTTTGCCCTTTGCAGGCAAGGTTGTCTAAGGTTGTCCTTCCTGAGGGTTGGAACCATGAGAGCCTGGGAGTTGCTGCAACTAGGAGGGGACAGAGGCTCTTAAATACTGGACAGAGCTCATGGCTAGTAAAGACAACAGGAAACCAGCAGGTGCTGGTAGGTGTCACTTCCACCCTTAAAACCTCTCCCAGGCCGGGCGCGGTGACTCACGCCTGTAATCCCTGCACATTGGGAGGCAGAGGTTGGTGGATCACCTGAGGTCAGGAGTTTGAGACCAGCCTGGCCAACGTGGTGAAACCCCGTCTACTAAAATACAAAAATTAACTGGGCATGGTGGTGTGTGCTTGTAATCCCAGCTACTTGGGTGGCTGAGGAAGGAGAATTGCTTGAACCTGGGAGGTGGAGGTTGCAGGGAGCCGAGATTATGCCACCGCACTCCAGTCTGGCAACAGAGTGAGATTCCATCTCAAAAAAAAGCCTCTCAAACATATATACAGTCATGCACCACTTAGGATGGGGATGCATTCTGAGAAATGCGTCCTTAGGTGATTTCATCATTGTGCAAATATCATAGAGTGTACTAGCACAAACCTAGATGGTACAGCCCAATACACACCTAGGCTATATGATATGGCCTGTTGCTCCTAGGCTACAAACCTGTACAGCAGGTTACTGTACTGATTACGGTAGGTACTTGTAAAACAATCCTAAGTATTTGTGTATCTAAACATAGAAAACGTACAGTACAAATATGGTATTTATACATATATACATATATGGTATATTCTATGTATCTACATAAATACAAATATACCCATTGAAAATTCATAGTACTTGTGGGTATGTTTATGTGTGTGTTTAAAAATAGGAGAGGTAATAAATACATTCTACAAACTTGCTTTTTTCATTTAACAAAATTTCTTGGCTATCCAGCCACATTATCAGTATCTAAAGGTCTCTTATTTTTTAAAAACAGCTTCAGGATTGTGGTAGGCAGAAGAATACACTCTGCCCCCCAGCCCTCACCAGATGTCCACTGTGAATATATTATCTTCCATGGCAGAGGAACTTTGTAAATGTGATTATGGGTAAGGACCTTGAGAGGAAGAGATTATTTTGGATTATGAATGTGGGCCCAATCTAATTAATGGGGGCATTAAAAGTGGAAGAGGGAGGCAGAGGGTAGGTCACAGAGAGGCGATGGGAGAAGGACCAGCTGTTTGGAGGGTGGAGGAATTGGGCCATGAGCCAAGTGATGCAGCAACCTCTAGAAACTGGGAATGGCTCTCGGCTTGCAGCCAGCAAGAAAGAGAACAAATCAGTAGGAAATGAATTCTCCCCGCAAGCCTCCAGAAAGGAACACAGCCTGGAGACACCTTGATTTTAGTCTGGGGAGACACGCACTGGACTTCTGAGTACCAGAACTGAAAAGGAATAAATTTGTGTTGTTTTAAGTTGGTAATTTGTCATGGCAGCAATGAAAAAGACCACAACAGTGTTCCTTGGGGTAGCCTCCCCATGGTTTATTTAGCTATTCCCCTGTTGGTGGCGGAAGTTTACATTCCTCATTTTCTTTAATGGAATGCTTTATGGGAAGTGTGTACACAAGGAAAGGTGTTGTTCTAGGACAGGGTTTTCTAAAAATATCTTTGATAATCTGCGGTAAGAAATACATTTTATGTAATGATCCAGTGGACATACCCTCATATAAAACAAAACTTCAAGAAACTATACTTGTCCTCAATACCTGTGTTACATTCTGATTATTTTCTGGGCTACTCTATTCTATTCCATTCAGAACAAATGCTGGTTGCCAGCCACTAACTTTATTTCACAGTTCCTGAATGGATTTCAACCGAAAGTTTAAAAAAATACTACTCTAGAAGCCGCTTGGCTAGGCTATCATGTGGTAAACTAAGTGCACGTGTGCTCTGATCACCACTCAGCCCAGCAGGGACACCAAAAAATGAGGATTCATTTTTTTTTTGGTTCTTAATCTTGAGGATTCATTTTTTGATGACATAATCTACAATTCTGCCATCAGAAAATTTAGAAATAAGTGATTTTAGCATATGTTTTATGGTTTAGTATTGCTCTTATTCATTCAATTTAAAAACTTTTTATTTGGAAATATGGAGTCCCAAGAAGTTACAAAGACACTACATAGAAGTCCTGTGTGCCCATCATCCAATTTTCCCCAATGGTTACATCTTACATAATATTTTTTTGAGATGGAGTCTCACTTTGTTGCGCAGGCTGGAGTGCAATGGTGTGATCTCGGCTCACTGGAACCTCTGCCTCCCGAATTCAAGCGATTCTCCTACCTCAGCCTCCCAAGTAGCTAGGATTACAGGCACCCACCACCACGCCTGGCTAGTTTTTGTATTTTTAGTAGAGACGGGGTTTCACCATGTTGACCAGGCTGGTCTGGAACTCCTGATCTCAAGTGATCCACCCACCTTGGCCTCCCAAAGTCCTGGGATTACAAGTGTGAGCCACCATGCCCAGCCACATCTTATATAAGTATAGAACGAGATTGAAACCAGGAAACTGACATTGGTATGATGTATTGTATGGTTAATATCATTTTATCAGTTGTGTGGATTCCTGTAGACAGTGCAATCAAGATACAGAACTAGTATCTTCCTGTAAAGATCTCCCTGGTGCTACCCCTTTGGAGTCAGACCCATGCCTCTTCCTCAGCCATTCCGAACCTCTGGAGCCACTAATCTATTTTCTGTCTCTATAAATTTGTCATTTTGAGAATGTTATATAGATGGAAAAATATGTGACCTTTTAAGATGGGTTTTTTTTCACTTAGCATAATGTCCTGGAGCTCCATCCAAGTTGTTGCATGTATGAATAGTTCATTCCTTTTCATTGATAGTAGTATTCCATGGTATGGGTGTTTGACCATCATTGTATTAAGGGAGGTTTTTATTGTTTCCAATTTTTGGCTATTGTAAATAAAGCTGTTATGAATAACCATGTTCAAGTGTCATATGGATATATTAGTATTCCTCATTGATTTCTGGGTCATACACAATTGCCAGTCATATGATAAGTATATATTTAATTTATTTTTTTTTTTGAGATGGAGTCTCACTCTGTCGCCCAGGCTGGAGTGCAGTGGCGTGATCTCGGCTCACTGCAAACTCCGCCTCCCAGGTTCACGCCATTCTTCTGCCTTAGCCTCCCGAGTAGCTGGGACTACAGGTGCCTGCCACCATGCCCAGTTAATTTTTTGTATTTTTAGTAGAGACGAGGTTACACCATGTTAGCCAGGATGGTCTCGATCTCTTGACCTTGTGATCCACCTGCCTCGGCCTCCCAAAGTGCTGGGATTACAGGCGTGAGCCACTGCACCTGGCCGTATATATTTAATTTTTAAAGAAATTGCTAAGTTGCTTTCTGGAGTGGCTATATCAGCAGTGTGAGAGAGATACAGTTTCTCCACTTCCTTGTCAGCAGTTGGCATTGTCACTATTTATTTTAGCTGCTCTAACAGCTATAGTGATAGCTCATTGTAATCTTGATTTGCGTTTCCCTAATGGCTAATGATGTTGAACATCTTTCGTGGGTTTATTTGCCATCTGTATATTCTTTTCAGCGAGATGTCTCTTCATGTGTATTGTTTTTTATTTTGAGAGTTTCATGCTAGTCTGTTGGGAGATGTGGTAGAAGCACAATATTTTTTGGTGATTTTTAGTGCTGAATGGATACTAAGCTTTGAAATTTCTGGTCTTTGAATAATCAGACATAGACAAAGTGACTATAGTAGTTTATACTTCTAGCACTTTTTGGGGTGCCTGTTTCCACATACCTTCATAAATATTTAATGTTGTTAACCTTATTCTTTTTTTTTTCCAACTTGATGTGTCACAATTGATCCAACTATTTTAATCTGCATTTGACTGAATACTAGTAAGGATAAGCATCTTTTTATAATGTTTTGGACATTTGTATTCTCAAAAATGATCTGTTTGTAGCTTTTGCCACTTAAAAATGAATCTTTAATCACACAAATAAATTACATCTTATTTATTTATTTATTTATTTATCTATTTATTTATTTATTTATATTTTGAGACAGAGTCTGTCTCTGTTGCCCAGGCTGGAGTGCAGTGGCAACATCTTGGCTCATTGCAACCTCTACCTCCCAGGCTCAAGCGAATCCTCCTACCCCAGCCTCCCGAGTAGCTGGGATTACAGGCCAGTGCCACCACACCCAGCTAATTTTTGTATTTTTAGTAGAGATGGGTGATTTGATTTGGCTGTGTCTCCACCTAAATCTCATCTTGAATTGTAGTTCCCATAATCTCCACATGTCGTGGGAGGGACCTGGTCGGAGGTTATTGAATCATGGCGGTGGTTACCCTCATGCTGTTCTCATGATAGTGAGTTCTCGTGAGATCTGATGGGACACTTCTCCTTCCTGCTGCCTTGTGAAGAAGGTGCCTTGCTTCTCTCTCACTTTCTGCCATAATTGTAAGTTTCCTGAGGCCTCCCCAGCCATACAGAACTGTGAGTCAATTGAACTTCTTTCCTTTATAAATTATGCAGTCTCAAATATGTCTTTATTAGCAGTGTGAGAATGGACTGATAACAAAGGGGTTTTGCCATGTTGTTCAGGGTGGTCTCGAACTCTAGAGCTCAAGTGATTTACCTGCCTTGGCCTCCCAAAGTGCTGGGATTACAGGCGTGGGCCACTGGGCCCAGCTTGTCTTATTATTCTTAATCATTTTTTTTAAAAAGGAAAATTATCGGTAAGGCTAAAGTCCCTTTGAATACCATTCTGTCTCTTAACATATCACCCCAACACTTAGTTGCTTAAAATGACAATCATTTATCCATGAGTCTACAGGTTGGCTGGGTAGTTCAACTGATTTGGGATGACCTTGCTCATGCATCATGACCTTGGTCAGCAAGCTGGATGCCTGTGGTGTAGTTGGTCTGATGGCCTGGACTGGAACGACTTTGCTTTCCTGTTGTTATCTTTCATATCCTTCCATTAGGGTATTCTGGGAATATTCTCATCACGTGAGTCCAAGAAACATTCAAGCACTTTTTGAAGACCCTTCTTGCGTCAATTTTGCCTCTGTCCATTGGCCAAAGCAAGTCACATGGTTAAGTACAGAGTTAGTGTGCAGTGATACTACTAAAAGGCACAGATAGAGGGAGGTGTGAAACTTTGGGGCCACTAATGTAGTCAGTCTACCATTGTGCACTTTTGGCCACAACTAACCGTATCCCTCCCATACGCAAAATATGCTCACCCCCATTCTAGGATCCCCAAAAGGTTATCCAATCACATCATTATGTTTGAAGCCTAGGATCTCATGATCTATATCAGCTCTGCTTGTGGCTCCTTGGATGAAATTTCTCTTGATCTGGGGACCTATGAACTAAAAAGATAATTTATCTCCCCCTCCCAACATACAGTGGTAAGACAGGGACAGGAAAATTGCAATAGGTACTCCTACTCAAAAGAGTGGGAGGCACATTGCATCACTGTCGGTAGCAATTCTACAATCCAGCTTGGAAAACATTGTCAGGTTCCCCTGTTTTGGGAAGAACTTCACTTGCAGATACCCCTTACCACAGGGGTGGTGAATATCCCTTCATTAACACCCAATTCTGCTCACTCAGAGTGGCTTTCTTTTCTTTTCTTTTTTGAAAGAGGGCTTCTAGTTTCTATGAAGTTTTCAAATCCACTATTTTCCAAGGCCCTTGGCTTCACCCTTTGAGGTGTCCTCCTTTTTCCATTATCCTCCTTGGCCACTTCTGAAGACAAGATGTGCCCTTTAAGCAATGTCCTTCTCAGCCTTCTTCCTGTCCACAGACCTTTTTTCATTTTGAATAATTTCTACTCAGACTGGGGGCATTTATGACAATGGAACATCCTCAAAAACATTGTGGGTTTTCTAGGCTTCTCATTGCATTTAATGCCATTTGTCAAAAACCACACCCATAATTTTTTGAGAACTTTCTTTTTTAGACTTAACCACTGCTGCTCTGGGCATGTCAGACATGTTTTAAAGACTCCTAGGTTCCCTTTCTTCAGGGACAAGAACTATAAGGCAATACCAAGTGTTCATTCAAGCTTCTGCTTATGCTAAGTTTTCTATTGCTCCATTGGCCAAAGCAAATATGTAGCTAAGCCCAGTGTTAGTATGGGCAGGCAGTGCAAGAGGGCATGGATTCAGGGAAATATGAAAAATTGAGGCTTTAATGCAATCCATCTATCATAAAAGGTAATTTAAAAAATTTTGGTGTGATTTCTTGTGTGTGTGTGCACATGAATATTAACTGTATATGATTCTGCATCTTGCTATTTTCACTTAGTAATATCTTTTCTTTGATAAATTTCTTTTAACTGCTATAAGAATTTCATAGTACAAATGTATAGTGCATTTTACTGAGCCATTTCTGTGATGAATGAACATTTAGGTTATTTCTAATTTTTTCACTATTACTTTATACAGTCTGAGATGTACTTTCCCCCCCTCATTTTATCATCTCTGATATTATTATGATACCTTACAAGTATTTGGAAGTTTTATTCTTAGTATGTAGAATAACAATGCATCTTGTAATCAGTGTTGCTTTAGGTTTGATAAAATGTGATACAAATGTTTATGAACATTCTGCTTGGACTGATTGCTGAATCAGTTTAACCGTTTATACTCTCAGCACTGCTTTCCATCCTTGCCAATAATTGGTTCATAGTTAGTTTTTCGTGATTTGCCAACATGATAGATGTGAAATGGTATCTCACTGCAATTTTAAATTTACTTTTCTGATTACTAGTTAGGTTAAACATTGCTTCATATTTCTTGGCCATTTAGGTTTTCTTTCTGTGAATTAATCTGTTTAGATCTTTTCCACATTTTTAGGGTTGTCTTTTTCTTACTGATTTGTAGAAATTCTTTATATATTATAGACACTAATCTTTTGTTGGTGTGTTGCAAATATCTTCCTCCATTCTGAAGTTTAACTTCTTTGTTTGTAGTGTTCTTTATTATACAGATAATTTGAGTTTAATGGAGTTGAATTTTAAAAATTAATTTTTTAATGGTTTGAAATTTTTGTGTCTTGTCTAAAAAATTCTTCACTACTGTTACTACTAGTAGTAGCAGCTACTATTTCTCCAACAGTTACTATGTGCCAGGCACTGTTCCAAGTGTATTAACTAATCCAATTATCATAACTCTTTTGGATAGTTTTTATTATTAACCTTACCCTACACCTAGAAAACTGGGTGAACCAGTTTGTGCTAGGTTAAATAATGCACCACCTCAAAGATAACCACATCATTATTCCTGGAACCTGTGGATATTACCTAAAGGATGGATTTTATATGGCAAGATATATAATTGAGGTGAAATTATCCTGAATTATTTGGGTGTGCCTCCAGTGTAATCATAAGTATCCTCATGAGAAGGAGGCAGAGGGAGGTACCACACAGTAGAAGAGGAGAAGGCAATGTGGCCACAGAGGCAGAGGTTGGCATGATGCAGCCACAAGCCAAGAAATACCAGTACCACCAGGAGCTGGAAGAGGCAAGGAACATGGAACATACTTTCACATTATTGTCTATGGTGTTTTTCCTCTTTAATAAATTGCCTGTCTATCCACTTTCCTGTTGGGTTCTCTTTTTTCCTGGGAGATCTTCATATAGACTGGATACCTAGTTATGTGTATGATACATACATATTTTCCAGTGTGTAACATGACTTTTTGTGTTGCTTATGTTGTTTTTCGCCAAAATTTTACATTTTGAGTTAGTCAACTTTATTATTTTTTCTTTATATACATCTGTTTGTGATTATTATGTATGTTTCTAGAGACAGGGTCTCATTCTGTTACACAGGCTAGAGAGCAGTGGCCTGATCATGGCTCACTTGAATCCTAGTCTCAGGCGATCCCTCCATCTCAGCCTCTGGAGGAGGTAGGACCATAGCCACCCATCACCACAACCAGCTAATTTTTTTTTTTTTTTTTTTGAGACAGAGTCTCACTCTGTCACCCAGGCTGGAGTGCAGTGGCACTATCTTGGCTCACTGTAACCTCCGCCTCCTGGGTTCAAGTGATTCTCCTGTCTCGGTCTCCCGAGAAGCTGGGATTACAGGTGTGTACCACCATGGCTGGCTAATTTTTGAATTTTTAGTAGAGGCAGGGTTTCACCATGTTGGTGGTCTCAAACTCCACCATGTCAGGCTGGTCTCGAACTCCTAACCTCAGGTGATCCACCTGCCTTGGCCTCCCAAAGTGCTGGTGCGAGCCACCACGCCCTGCCTAATTTTTAAAGTTTTCTGTAGAGGTGGGGGTCTCACTGTATTGCCCAGGCTGGTCTTGAACTCCTGGCCTCAAGAGATCCTCCTGCCACAGCCTCCCAAAGCACTGGGATTACAGGTATGAGCCACTACACTTGGCCTGTTTGTGATTTAAGAAGATTTTCTCAAACTTTATATTGTCTTCAAAGCTTTGACTTTTTGGAATATTTAGGTTCTTTCATCTATCTGGAATTTATTTTTGAGAATAGTGTGTAGGGACATAATTTTATTCAAAAATAGAGAGTCAGTTGCCTCAGTACCATTATTAACACATCCAGTTTTCTCCCACTGACTTGAAATGATGCTATCTACACATGAACCCATTTCTGAGCTCTCAATTACATTTCTTTGGTCCATCTCTCCTTACTCTAAAACCAAACAATATTAATACCTATAGTTTCATAACATGTTTTGATACTTGGTAGGGCAAGTTCTCCTCTTTTCATTTCAAAACAGTTATTTACTATGTTCACATATTTACATTTTCATGTGCATTTTAGAATCACCTTATGCAAGTCCTTGCAAATCTTGTTTTGGTATTGGGATTGTGTTTGCATTGAATGTTTAGATTATTGGAAGGGAGCTGAAAATGTTATTATAAAAAATCTTACTGTTCTCGAAAATGGTTTCTCTCTCCGGGTCATTTTCATTATTGTTCAGTTAAGTCTTACAGTTATACTATTTCTTGCACATTTCTTATCAGGTGTATGCCAAGGCACATTATGGTACTGATATCTTTCCTTTCCTACTACAAAACTGGTTAGTGCTAATATATAGGAGCAATTGATTTTTTGCTATATAGAAGTTTGACTTGGTTGTAGTTGTAGTCGAATTTATGATTTTTTTTTAACTTTAACAGCTTCTAGATTTTAAATTATATGAAGGAACGTTCTCTCCCAATCATCATGTTGGATATTCACCTGTGTTTTTTTCTAGTACTTGTATGGCTTCAGTTTTTAACTTTTAGGCCTCTGATCTGTTTGGCATTTATTCCAGGGTTTGGTGTAAAGGATGGACCCAGTTTTATCTTCTTCTCCATGACTATCCTAGTGCACCAACTCCATTTTATCCCTAAAGCCTATCTTTCCCCACTGATTTGAGATACTGCCCTAATGTAAACTAAATGTTCTTATTTCTGAGTTTTCTCTTCTGTTCCATTAATCTGTCTAGTCATGCACAGTACTCTACTGTCTTAACCATAGAAGCCTTATAATGAGTTTTCATGCCTAGTAGGGCTGGGTGTGTGTGATTTATTTATTTTGGCATTTAGTGGGCCCTTTCATTCTGCAGACACATGTCTATCTTCTGTTATGGGAGGTGTTTATTTTTCTTCCTTCTTCTTTTCCTTTGCTAATTTTCTTGTGTAGTTTCTATCATTCTATTCTTTGGTGACCATTTCTGGAAGAGCTCTGGGCCTCTGATTCATTCTTTAGATGTGTTAATTCTGCAACTCAGCGCTTTTATTATCTTCTTAATATCAACAGTTCAATTTTTATTGAGACTGGTTCTTTTTTCATTGCCTGTTCTTTTTACTTAATGGATGTGGTATCCTCCCATATTTTTCTAAGTATATAAAATATTCTTATGGTAAAAGATTCTGTTCGAGTCACGCTATTGACCCTGTTTCCTTTGAGCTCTCCTGTTTGGTGAGTTTGTCTCTCCCTCATGGCGTAGACAGTCCTCAAATGTTTGGAGATCTGTCATTGTGCGCTTATTTTTAATGGAGAATCCTTTAGCGCCTGTCTGTTGCCTGTTATGATAATTGCCCTATTAAGTCACCTCTGACCCAAGCCTTCTCTAGCTCTGGGTTTCTACTGTGAGCATGAAACATCTTGTGTGTTTTTTTTTTTTTTTTTGTCTTTCAGGGACTTCTCATATTTTGTGGTCAGCCAGAGTGTCCCTTCTTGTTTTAAGCATGAGTATATAGTAATTATTAAAATTTTGCCCAGTATTTGAATAGATTTGTTGCAGGAGTGGGAGACTATCCTTGATTCAGTTCATCATCTTGAAACTGCAACTTCATCATGTTTTCTCTTTTCTTTCCTTTTTAAAATTTTGAAATAATTTTTTTCAGGATTCATGGTAATTTTCCCCCAATTAAAAAATATGTTGGAATATACATAACATAAAATTTACCATCTTAACCATTTTAAAATGTACAGTTCAGTGGTATTAAATACATTAATAATGTTGTGCAAACATCACCACCCTTTTTCTCCCAGACTCTTTTCATCTTATAAAAGTGAAACTGTGTACCTGCTAAGCTACTTCCCGTTAGCACTCCCTCCAGCCCCTGGATGCCACCATCCTACTTTCTGTTTCTATGAATTTCACTACTCTAAGGACCTCATATAAGTGGAATCATATAGTATTTGTCTTTTTGTGACTGGCTTATTTCACTTAACATAATGGCCTAAAGGTTTATCCATGTTGTAGCATATATCAGAATTTCTTACCTTTTTTTTGTTGTTGTGTTGTTGTTTTTGAGACAGAGTCTCGCTCTATCACCCAAGCTAGAGTGCAGTGGTGCCATCATGGTTTACTCCTCAACCTCCCAAGTTCAAGCAATCCTCCCAGCTCAGCCTCCTGAGTAGCTGGGACTGCAAAGTGCATGCCACCACACCTGGCTAATTTTAAAATTTTATTTTGTAGAAACTGAGTCTTGCTATGGGCTCAAGGGATCCTCCTGCCTTGGCCTCCCAGAGTGCTGGGATTATAGGTGTGAGCCACCGTGCCTGGCATTCTTACCTTTTTATGGCTGAATAGTATGTGTATACCACATTTCACTTATTCATTCATCTACTGATGAATGCTTGGGTTGTTGCCACATTCTAGCTATGGTGAATAATGCTGCTGTCAACATAAGTGTACAAATATCTCTTTGAGACCCTGTTTTCAATTCCTTTGTGTGTATCCTCAGAAGTAGAATTGCTGGATCATATGGTAATTCTATTTTTAATTTTTAATTTTTTTTTTTTGAGACAGACTCTCGCTCTGTCACCCAGGCTGGAGTGCAATGGCGCGATCTTGGCTCACTGCAGCCTCCACCTCCAAGGTTCAAGCGATTCTCCTGCCTCAGCCTCCTGAGTAGCTGGGACTCCAGGCACACGACACGACACCTGGCTAATTTTTTTGTATTTTTAGTAGAGACAGGGTTTCACCATGTTGGCCAGGCTCCTCTCAAACTCCTGACCTTGTGATCTGCCTGCCTAGACCTCCCAAAGTGCTGGGATTACAGGTGTGAGCCACTGCACCTGGTGTATTTTTAATTTTTATGGAAGCCTCATACAGTTTTCCACAGTGGTTGTACCATTTTACATTCCCACCAGCAGTGCACTAAGGTTCCAATTTCTCTACATCCTCTCCCACATGTTATTTTCTGTTTTATATGTTTTTTGATAGTACTCATCCTAATAGATATGAGGTGATAACTAATTGTAGCTTTCATTTGCATTTCTCCAATGATTACTGGTATTGAGCATCTTCTCATGCTCATTGGGCATTTGTGTATCTTTAGAGAAATGTCTATTCAAATCCTTTGCTTCTTTTTGAATCAGATTTTTGTTTTTTTTTTGTTCTATTTTGGATATTAATCCATTATCAGATATATGGTTTGCAAATATTTTCTCCCATTTTGTGAGTTGCCTTTTTACTTTGTTGATATACAGTTGTCTTCTGATGCACAAAAATTTTAAAGTCCAATTTGTCTATTTTTTCTTCTGTTGCCTGTGTCTTTGGTGTCATATCCAGGAAATCATTGCTAACTCCAGTGTTGCAAAGTTTTTGCCCTGTGTTTTCTTCTAAGGCTTTTATGGTTTTAAGTCTTGCATTTAGGTCTTTGATCTATTTTGAATTAATTTTTATTATGGTGTTAGGTAAGGGTCCAACTTCATTATTGCACATGGATATTCGGTTTTCTCAGTATCATTTCTTAAAAAGACTGTTCTTTTCCCATTGAATGGTCTTGGCATCCTTTCAAAAATCATTTATTTGACTATGAGAAAGTTTATATCTGGGTTCTGTACTTCTTTGGCCTATATGTCCATCTTTCTGTTAGTACCACACTGTTTTGATTACTGCAGCTTTATAGTATGTTTTGAAATCAGGAAGTGTAAATCCTTCCACTTTGTTCTTCTTTCTCAAGATTCTTTTGTCTATTTGAGTTCCCTAGTGATTCCATAAATTTTAGAATGGGTTTTTCTATTTTCGCAAAAAAAATCACTGGGATTTTAATAGGGACTACATTGAATCTGTAGGTTGCTCTGTGTAATATTGATATCTTAACAATATAAGCCTTTCAATCTATGAATGTGGAATGTGTTTCCATTTATTTATGTTATCTTTAGTTTCTTTCAGCAATATTTTATATAATAATTTTTGTTGTTTAGTCTTTTACCTGCTTGGTTAAGTTCCTAAGTTTTTATTGTTTTTGATGCTATTGTAAATGGAATTTTTTTTTTCTAACTTTCTATTCAGGTACTTCATTGTCAGTGTATAGAAATGCAACTGATTTTTGTGTGTTGATTTCATATCCTGTTGTTTTGCTGACTCATTTATTAGTTCTAATACTGTTTTTGTGGAATCTTTAGGGATTTCTACATAAGACCATATAACCTGTGAATGGAGAGAATTTTACTTCTTTCTTTCCAATTTGGATGTCTGAAAAGATTTTTTTTTTTTACATTCCATCAGTACCTAGTTTATTGAGAGTTTTTAGCATGAAGGGCAGTTGAATTTTGTCAAAGGGCTTTTCTGTATCTATTGAGATACTCACGTGGTTTTTGTCATTGGTTCTGTTCATGTGATGGATTACGTTTATTGATTTGCATATGTTGAACCAGCCTTGCATCCCAGGGATGAAGCTGATCTGATCGTGGTGGATAAGCTTTTTGATGCTGGATTCGGTTTGCCAGTATTTTATTGAGGATTTTCACATTGATGTTCATCAGGGATATTGGTGTAAAATTCTGTTTTTTTGTTGTGTCTCTGTGAGGCTTTGGTATCAGGATGACGTTGGCCTCATAAAATGAGTTAGGGAGGATTCCCTCTTTTTCTATTGATTGGAATAGTTTCAGAAGGAATGGTACCAGCTCCTCTTTGTACCTCTAGTAGAATTTGGCTGTGAATCCATCTGGTCCTGGACTTTTTTTGGTTGGTAGGCTGTTAATTATTGCCTCAATTTCAGAGCCTGTTATTGGTCTATTCAGAGATCCAACTTCTTCCTGGTTTAATCTTGGGACGGTGTATGTGTCCAGAAAATTATCCATTTCTTTTAGATTTTCTAGTTTATTTGCATAGAAGTGTTTATAGTATTCTCTGATGGTAGTTTGTATTTCTGTGGGATTGGTGGTGATACCCCTTTATCATTTTTTATTGCATCTATTTGATTCTTCTCTCTTTTCTTCTTTATTAGTCTTGCTAGTGGTCTGTCAATTTTGTTGATCTTTTCAAAAAACCAGCTCCTAGATTCATTGATTTTTTTGAAGGGTTTTTTGTGTTTCTATCTCTTTCAGTTCTGCTCTGATCTTAGTTATGTCTTGTCTTCTGCTAGCTTTTGAATGTGTTTGCTCTTGCTTCTCTAGTTCTTTTAATTGTGATGTTAGGGTGTTGATTTTAGATCTTTCCTGCTTTCTCTTGTGGGCATTTAGTGCTATAAATTTCCCTCTACACACTGCTTTAAATGTGTCCCAGAGATTCTGGTATGTTATGTCTTTGTTCTCATTGGTTTCAAATAACATCTTTATTTCTGCCTTCATTTCGTTATTTACCCAGTAGTCATTCAGGAGCAAGTTGTTCAATTTCCATGTAGTTGAGTGGTTTTGAGTGAGTTTCTTAATCCTGAGTTCTAATTTGATTGCACTGTGGTCTGAGAGACAGTTTTTTGTGATTTCTGTTCTTTTACATTTGCTAAGGAGTGCTTTACTTCCAATTATGTGGTCAATTTTAGAATGAGGGTGATATGGTGCTGAGAAGAATGTATATTCTGTTGATTTGGAGTGGAGAGTTCTGTAGGTGTTTATTAGGTCTGCTTGTTGCAGAGCTGAGTTCAATTCCTGGATATCCTTGTTAACCTTCTGTCTCATTGATCTATCTAATATTGGCAGTGGGGTGTTAAGTCTCCCATTATTACTGTGTGGACGTCTAAGTCTCTTTGTAGGTCTCTAAGGACTGCTTTATGAATCTGGGTGCTCCTGCATTGGGTGCATATATATTTAGGATAGTTAGCTCTTCTTGATGAATTGTTCCCTTTACCATTATGTAATGGCCTTCTTTGTCTCTTTTGATCTTTGTTGGTTTAAAGTCTGTTTTATCAGAGACTAGGATTGCAACCCCTGCTTTTTTTTTTTTGCTTTCCATTTGCTTGGTAGATCTTCCTCCCTTAATTTTGAGCCTGTATGTGTCTTTGCACATGAGGTGGGTCTCCTGAATACAGCACACTGATGGGTCTTGACTCTTTATCCAATTTGCCAGTCTGTGTCTTTTCATTGAGGCATTTAGCCCATTTACATTTAAGGTTAATATTGTTATGGCTGAATTTGATCCTGTCATTATGATGTTTGCTGGTTATTTTGCATGTTACTTGATGCAGTTTCTTCATGGCATCGATGGTCTTTACAATTTGGCCTATTTTTGCAATGGCTGGTACCGGTTGTTCCTTTCCATGTTTAGTGCTTCCTTCAGAAGCTCTTGTAAGGCAGGCCTGGTAGTGACAAAATCTCTCAGCATTTGCTTGTCTGTAAAGGATTTTATTTCTCCTTCACTTATGAAGATTAGTTTAGCTGGATACAAAATTCTGGGTTGAAAATTCTTTTCTTTAAGAATGTTGAATATTGGCCCCCACTATCTCTGGCTTTTAGGGTTTCTGCTGAGAGAAATGCTGTTAGTCTGATGGGCTTCCCTTTGTGGGTAACTTGACCTTTCTCTCTGGCTGCCCTTAACACTTTTTCGTTCATTTCCACCTTGGTGATTCTGACAATTGTATGTCTTAGGGTTGCTCTTCTCGAGGAGTATCTTTGTGGTGTTCTCTGTTATTTCCTGAATTTGAATGTTGGCCTGCCTTGCTATGTTGGTGAAGTTCTCCTGGATAATATCCTGAAGAGTGTTTTCCAACTTGGTTCCATTCTCCCCATCACTTTCAGGTGATCAAATCAAATGTAGATTTGGTCTTTTCACATAGTCCCATATTTCTTGGAGGCTTTGTTCATTTTTTTTTACTCCTTTTTCTCTAACCTTGTTTTCTTGCTTTATTTCATTAATTTGATCTTCAGTCACTGGTAACCTTTCTTCCACTTGACTGAATTGGCTATTGAAGCTTGTGCATGTGTCACAAAGTTCTTGTGCCATGGTTTTCAGCTCCATCAGGTCATTTAAGGTCTTCTCTACACTGTTTATTCTAGTTAGGCATTCGTCCAATCTTTTTTCAAGGCTTTTAGCTTCCTTGTGTTGTGTTCGAACATCCTTCTGTAGCCTGGAGAAGTTTGTTATTACTGACCTTCTGAAGCCTACTTCTGTCAACTCATTAAAGTCATTCTCCACCCAGCTTTGTTCCATTGCTGGCGAGGAGCTGCGATCCTTTGGAGGAGAAGAGGCGCTCTGATTTTTAGAATTTTCAGCTTTTCTGCTCTGGTTTCTCTCCATCTTTGTGGTTTTATCTACCTTTAGTCTTTGATGTTGGCGACCTACAGATGGGGTTTTGGTGTAGATGACCTTTTTGTTGATGTTGATGCTATTCCTTTCTGTTTGTTAGTTTTCCTTCTAACAGTCAGGTCCCTCAGCTGCAGGTCTGTTGGAGTTCGCTGGAGTTCCACTCCAGACCCTGTTTGCCTGGGTATCACCAGCGGAGACTGCAGAACAGCAAATATTTCTGCCTGATCCTTCCTCTGGAAGCTTCGTCCCAGAGGAGCAGCTGCCTATATGAGGTGTCTGTTGGCCCCTACTGGGAAATGTCTCCCAGTTAGGCTACACGAGGGTCAGGGACACTTGAGGAGGCAGTCTGTCTGTTCTCAGAGCTCAAACGCCATGCTGGGAGAACCACTGCCCTCTTAAGAGCTGTCAGACAGGGACATTTAAGTCTGCAGAAGTTGTCTGCTGCCTTTTGTTCAGATATGCCCTGACCACAAAGGTGGAGTCTAGAGGTAGTAGGCTTTGATGAGGTGTGGTGGGCTCCACCCAGTTCGAGCTTCCCCGGCCGCTTTGTTTACCTACTCAAGCCACAGCAATGGCAGACGCCCCTCCCCCAGCCAGGCTGCCTTCTGGCAGATCCATCTCAGACTGCCACAATAGCAATGAGCAAGGCTCTGTGGGCATGGGAGCTACTGAGCCAGGCACGGGAGAGAATCACCTTGTCTGCCAGTTGCTAAGACCTTGGGAAAAGCACTATATTTGGGCAGGAGTGCCCCATTTTTCCAGGTAGCCTGTCATGGCTTCCCTTGGCTAGAAAAGGGAAATCCCCTGACTCCTTCGGTTTTCCGGGTGAGGCGATGCCCCGCCCTGCTTCCGCTTGCCCTCCGTGGGCTGCACCCACTGTGCAACCAGTCCCAGTGAGATGAACCAGATACCTCAGTTAGAAATGCAGAAATCACCCGTCTTCTGCATCAGTCATGCTGGGAGCTGCAGACTGGAGCTGTTCCTATTTGGCCATCTTGGAACGCCCTCCTTTTTTTTTTTTTTTTTTTTTTGAGATGGCGTCTTGCTCTGTTGCCCAGGCTGGAGTGCAGTGATGCAATCTCGGCTGACTGCAACCTCTGCCTCCTGGGTTCAAGCACTTCTCCTGCATCAGCCACCTGAGTAGCTGGGATTACAGGTGCCCACCACTACATCCAGCTAATTTTTTGTATTTTTTAGTAGAGATGGAGTTTCGCCATGTTGTCCAGGCTGGTCTTGAACTTCTGACCTCAGGTGATCCACCTGCCTTGGCCTCCCAAAGTGGTGGGATTACAGGTGTGAGCCACCACACCCAGCTGAAAAGAATTTTTTTTTGAGACAGAGTCTTGCTCTGTTGCCCCCAGGTTGGAGTGCAATGGTGTGATCTCGGCTCACTGCAACCTCTCCCTCCCAGGTTCAAGCAATTCTCCTGTGTCAGCCTCCCAGGTAGCTGGGATTACAGGCGCTTGCTACCACGCCAAGCTAATTTTTGTGTTTTTAGTAGAGACAGGGTTTCATCATGTTGGCCAGGTTAGTCTCGAACTCCTGACCTCAAATGATCTGCCCGCCTCAGCCTCCCAAAGTGCTGGGATTACATGCATGAGCCACTGTGCCTGGCCGCTGAAAAGGATTTTTATTTATTAAAAAAATTAGAAAATTATATCCAACATCCAGAGTTACATTTGTATGTGTGAATAGATGATCACAATTTATGGTATATACTTATTTATTTGTACTTTAAATAATAAAAAGTATAGCAATGAGTTATTTGTTTAAAATATGAAATACAGTAAAGTATAAAAGTTGGAATTCTCTCAAGTTTTTTTTTTAAATGTATCAGTTATTTAATTAGGTTCTTTGTAAGACATTTAATTTACCAATTTGTGAGGATAAACTCCTTTCCTCAGGGCAAATAGATCACAAGTAGCCCTGGAGATGAGAAATAGCTTTGATTTTTGATGAAATTTTCAAGTCCACATCTTTCTGATCAACCCTGCACTGCTTTGTAATCTCATATTTCTCTTTATGTGTCAAAGATCTCACTTTCCTGGCTTCTGGGCTTTCTCAGCTGCTTCTTGACGTAAGCATCAGTGAGATTATTTGGGATTTTCACATTGCTGATATTAATTTTTATGGAGGTGGCAATGATAATTTCTGGTGTGTTCTATAAAGAGGAACTTGCTTGAAGACCAGAGGTCTAGTCACAAGTAGCTCAGCTGCTTCAGAAAAGCCACCCTCTTGTGTCTGTAGTGCCCAGTGATGATGGTCAGAGGGTCCCGGGAGCGATGCTGGCTCACAGTTTTCTTGGATGTTGACTGAAGGGTTTTCACCATGGCTTGGCAGCTTTAAAGGTACATCTTCAGTAGGGTAATATCTAGGCATTTTGCAAAGTTTACCCACCTGGGTACTACCATTCTCATCACCACCAGTTTTTTGGTTGTGTGACAGTGGCAAGAACCTTCTCCTTTTTCTTTTCAATCCTGGATTTAGTGGCTGAGTGTTTCCTTTTTTACTGGAATACATAGCAGATAGGGAATATCTGCCAGTTCCTCTGATGAGGACAGGATTTCAGCTGTCGTGGGGCTTCCCCTTCTTGGGATTTTTGGCCGTGAGGTTATCCTTTTTCACCTTGCCACCAGCATCAGCCTTCTTGGCTTCACATTTCTTCTTTTTAGTATCTGGCTTCTTGACTTTTTACCTACCATCTTGCAAGAGCTCTCTCAAGATTCTTGAATTATTTACAGGATGGGTTTAACTTAAAAATTATATTCATTATGTAGAAAAGTACAGAGGAGTGTATAGCAAATACTGATGTGTAATCATCACTTACTCTTTGCTACTCTATCAAATGTCAATGCCATATTTATTTAGGTTAATTTTATTTAGATTAAAAAATAATAGAAAAAGTCGTATAGATACAGTTGAATTCCATTACACACCCTTCCCTTCTCCTATTCTTTTTACTTCTACTTCTGAGGTAACCATTAATATGGATTTTTTGGTTGTCATTATCATGTATATTTCACTGCATGTAAATGTAGCAATGGACAATGCATAGTGTAATATTTTGCATATTTAAAAAACTATATAAATGGCATATTGTGCACATCTTTATAAAATTTCCTTTTTGTTTTCTTTTTCCTTCTTTTTCTTTTTGTTTTTAGACAGAGTCTTGCTCTGTCACCCAGACTGCAGTGCAGTGGCATGATCATAGTTCATTGTAACCTCAATTTCTTGACCGTAAGTGATACTCCCACCTTAGTCTCCTGAAGCATTGGGATTACAGGTGTGAGCCACAACACCCGGCCTAATTTCCTTTTTAACCTTGCTTGACATTTATCCATTAATACATGTAAATCTAATTCATTCATTTAATATTTC
Organism: Gorilla gorilla gorilla; assembly: GCF_029281585.2. Taxonomy (NCBI): domain Eukaryota; kingdom Metazoa; phylum Chordata; class Mammalia; order Primates; family Hominidae; genus Gorilla; species Gorilla gorilla. Next base: position 137,080,088 of record NC_073228.2, read on the forward strand.
ATTTTGTAAATATACCACGATTTATCTGTTGTTTTGTGATGGTCATTTAGGTTGTTTCCAGCTTTTCTCTATTACAAACAGTGTTACTGTGAACCTTCTAAAAATGTTTCTTTGTGCATATGTACTAGAGTTTCTCTAGGGTATATACTTAAAAATGTTACTGCTGGATTGCAGGATGTACACATCTTTAACTTAATTAGATTTTGCCAAATTGCTCTCCAAAGTGGTGGTGTCAATTTGCACTCCACTAGAAGTGTATAAGATATCCTGTGTTTCCAAGTGCTCATCAACACTGGGTGTTATTGAACCTGTTAATTACTATCACTCCTCTGAGGGTGAAATTGTATTGCAATGTATATTTAAACAGCATTTTCCTGATTATTAATGAGATTGAGTAACCTTTCATTTGTTTACTGGCTATCAAGTTTCCTTCTGTGATCTGCATGTTCATATCTTTGTCCAGTTTGTATTAGATTATCTTTTTCTTAAGAATTTCCTTATGTAGTCTGGATACTAACGCGTTATTTATTGTATGACTATAAATATCTTGCTTCAAATTATATGCCTTGTGTTTTTACTTTGCTTATGGTGTCTTTTGAAGTATAGACTTTAAAACACTTGTTTGTAAAATAGGTCGTATAATCAACACTATTGTAATTACTCAATTCCATTGGGGTACATTTGTCTGTCCCTACAGCAATACAACTGTGTTTTAATTATTATAGCTTTATAAGAAACCTTACCTGGTAAGATTAATTCTGTCATTCCCTGTGCCCCAGATTGTCTTGGTTATTCTTGGCCTTATTGGCATTTGATTGGATTTAATTGGAATTATGCACTGCATAATGATGTTTCAGCCAATGATGGACCACATATGTGATAGTGGTCCCATAAGATTATAATGGAGCTGAAAAAGTGCTTTTCTATGTGTAGATTCGTTTAGATACACAAATACTTACCATTGTGTTACAATTGCCTATAGTACTGAGTACAGTAACATGCTGTACAGGCTTGTAGCCTAGGAGCAATATGCTGTACCATATAGGCTAGGTATGTAGTAGGCTATACCATCTAGGTTTGTGTTAACTATGATGTTCACACAATGATGAAACCACTTAATTATGCATTTCTCAGAACATATCCCTGTCCTTAAGTGGTGTGTTACTGTACATAACATTTATGGATTAATTTGGGGGAAAATTTCTATCTTTAGGATACTAGGCCTTCCTAGTCATGAACATAACATATATCATCATTTAAAAAATTTTATTTATTTATTTTTTTGAGACAGAGTTTCACTCTTGTCGCCCAGGCTCTAGTCCAGTGGTGTGATCTTGGTTCACTGCAACCTCCGCCTCCCTGGTTCAAGCGATTCTCTTGCCTCAGCCTCCCAAGGAGCTGGGATTACAGGCCCCTGCCACCACGCCCAGCTAATTTTTGTATTTTTAGTAGAGACGGGGTTTTGCCATGTTGGTCAGGCTGGTCTCAAACTCCTGACCTCAGATGATCCACCCCCACCTCAGCCTCCCAAAGTACTGGGATTACAGGCGTGAGCCACCATGCCTGGCCATATCATCATTTACGTAAGTCTTTATAATGTCTTTTATAAACATATAATTTTCTCCATAAAACACCTGCATACTTTTTGGTTAGACTTATTTTTTGGTATGTTGTATTTTTGTGCTATTATACATTATTACTTTAAAATTACATTTTCTAATTGTTGCTATTATATAAGATCACAACCAACTTTTCTATATCTATTGGCAAAGTTACCAAACTCTTATTAGTTCTTAATAGTTTATCTTTAGAAACTCTTGGATATTGTATGCATTTACACCCACTGTAAATAATGATATTTTAATTTTTTCATATGCAGTTCTTATGCTTGCCATCTGTCTGTCTCTCTACCTTACTACACTTGCTAGGACCTCCAGCTCCATACTGAAAGGAGGGAGCCATCCTTGATTTGTTGTTGACTCTAAAGCGAATGGGTTTAACATTTCACCTTAAATGTGATGTATTGTTTCATTATCTCCGTTAATTAAGATAATATTAATAGCGGCTATAACAAGCATCAAAATCTCAGTGTCTATAATAAGTTTATTTCTTGCTCAATTAAATTTCAAAACATGTATTGCTGATGGGTGGCCAGTCTCCAAAAGATCACTTAAGTGGGCTGGGTGTGGTGGCTCATGCCTATAATTCTAGAACTTTGGGAGGCCAAGGTGGGTGGATCACTTGAGCCCAGGAGTTCCAGAGCAGCCGGGGAAATCCTGTCTCTACAAAAAAACACAAAAATTAGCTAGGCATGGTGATGGGTAACTGTAGTCCTAGCTACATGAGGGGCTGAAGCAGGAGGATTGCTTGAACCTGGGAGGTCGAGGCTGTAAGTGAGCCAAGATTGCGCCACTACACTCCAGCGTGGGTAACAGAGTGAGACCCTGTCTCTCGCAGAGTTGGATTTCATGCGCTAGGTCTGGAAGTGGTGTGCACCACTGATGCCTGCTTTCGAATCAAACTCCAGGTGATGTGCAGGCCTCTCCTTTAAGTCCTGACATAGTTTCTTGTCATGTGGGGATCCATGAACTCAAAAGACAAGTCCCCGCCTCCCCCACCCCCCGTGCCCCCAGTGAATGACCGGTGATGTTGCAAGCACAGGAAAAAGCACAATAAGAATTTGTACTCAGAAAAAGGAAGAGGAGATACATAGCCGTGCCTGGTCAGTAGCAATGATTAAAAGCTGCCAGGTAGGCATTGGGAGGTCGCTCTGCCCACTCAGTTTCAAGTGCCAGCAGTCTCATCCAAAGATCATTACTAGAGGGAATTCTCAAATCTGACTTATTTCCTAAGGAAATTGCCATCTATTCCTAATTTATTAGGAGTGTGTGTGTTTTTATTAAGAGGGGGGGTCTTGCTGTGTTGCTCAGGCTGGACTTGAAGTCCCAGGGTCAAGGGCTCCTCTTGCCTCAACCTCTCGAGTAGCTGGGATTACAGGTGCATGCCACTGCACCTGGCAGGAGTTTATTTTTTATTTTTGTTTTTTAATTTTGTGACAGGGTCTTGCTCTGTTGCCCAGGCTGGAGTATGGTGGTGCAATCTCAGCTTACTGCAACCCCCTCCTCCCAGGCTCAAGCAGTGCTCCCTCCTCAGCCTCCTGAGTAGCTGGGACTACATGTGTGTGCGCCACCATGCCTGGCTAATTTTTTAATTTTTTTTGTAGAAATGGGGTTTTGCTATGTTTCCCAGGCTGGTCTTGAACTCCTGAGCTCAAGCGATCCATTGGTCTCAGCCTCCCAACATGCTGGCATTACAGGTGCGAGCCACCATGCCCGGCCCAGAGTTTTTTTTAAACGATGAATGGGTATTGAATTTTATCAAATGTTTTTTCTGTATCTACTGAGGTGATCACAAATTTTTCTTCTTTAATGTGTTAATGGAGTGAATTACATTAATAGATTTTCTAAAGTTGATCTACACTTGTATGACTGGGATAGTCCCTTCTTGATCATGAGGTATTCTAAAATCTGATTTGCTAGAATTTTATTTAGAATTTTTCTATCTATTGCTCTTAAGTGAGATTGGCCCATAATTTTCATTTCTTTTACTGTTCTCATATGGCATTTGTTTCAGGGTTTACTAGTGTCATAAAATGAATGGAGGAGCTTTTCCTTTTCTATTTTCTGAAACATTTTATGTAAGATAGAACTGCGTCTTAAACTGTCTGGGCCTAGTGCTTTTGTTTTTGTGTGTAGATTAACTATTGATTTGCTTCCTTTTATAGACTTACCTGGGTTTTCTATTCCTTTTTGAGTTTGTTTTGGCAAACCATTTTTTCTAGGAAATGGTCCATTTCATTTAGGTTTTTATATGAATTGCATAACGTTGTTCATAGTGATCTTTTGTTTTAAAACGTCTTTGCTTAATCTGTGAAAACTGTGTCTTCTTGTTCATACTTAATATTGTTTATAGTCTTTTTCCTGATCAGTCCTGCTGTGCATTTGCTATTCTATTAGTTTTTGCAAAGAGTCAGCTCTTGTTTTTTTCAATCCTTTTTACAATTTGTTTTCTACTTTTAAAATGTCTCCTCTTCCTACTCTATTTTTGGCCTTCTACTTTCTTTGGTTTTACTCTGCTGTTCTTCTTGTGATTTCTTGAATTAAATGCTCAGATCTCTGATATTTAACCTTCTATTCTTTTCTAATGTAGGCATTCTTTTGTAATGTATACATTTCTATTACTTCATGTGCAGTATAAAGCTCTGATATATATCTCTAATATATCAACTAGTATATTTATGATTTGATATATCTATGCATATCAAGATATATGTATGTATATGTATAGTTATATCTCTGGTAATTTAACTGGAAATATTTTCTAATTTCCATTATGATTTCTTCTTTGAGTTCTGGATTAATCATACCTTTTTTTTTTTTTTTTTGAGATGGAGTCTTGCTTTGTCGCCCAGGCTGGAGTGCAGTGGCACGATCTCGGCTCACTGCAGCCTCCACCTCCCGGGTTCAAGCGATTCTCCTGCCTCAGCCTCCCGAGTAGCTGGGACTACAGGCGCATGCCACTGAGCCCAGCTAATTTTCATATTTTTAGTAGAGATGGGGTTTTACCATGTTGTCCAGGCTGGTCTCAGACTCCTGACCTCAAGTGATCTGCCTGCCTTGGCCTCCCAAAGTGCTGGGATTACAGGCATGAGCCACCGCGCCCAGCATAATTACACATTTAAGTCTCCAAATGTATGGAGATTCTTTGGTCAGCTTTTTAGTCACTGATTTCTATTTTATTGCATTGTGGTCAGATAATATGTTCTATGATTTTGATTCTGTGGTAGTTATTGGAAATTTTCTTTGGCATTGTACCTAGTAAATGGTTAGTTTTTTGTATAGTTTCATGTGAGTTTGAAAAAAATTGTATTTTTTTCTAAATTCTATATGTAAGGTTCTATATACATCTATGGATCAAGCTTATTGTGTGGCTTAAATATTCTGTATTTTCATCAGCTTTTTAAATGTATTTATTTTTTAAGTACAGTGGTGTAATCTTGGCTCAGTGCAACCTCTGCCTCCTGGGTTCAAGTGAATCTTGTGCTTCAGCCTACTGAGTAGGGATGCTACTATTACAGGCGCATTAGGATTACAGATGTGCCACCACACTCAGCTAATTTTTGTATTTTTAGTAGAGACGGGGTTTTGCCATGTTGGCCAGGCTGGTCTCGAACTCCTGACTGCAAGTGATCCACCTGCCTCGGCCACCCAAACTGCTGGGATTACAGGTATGAGCCACTGCATCTGGACATTTTTATCAGTTTTTATTTGTTCAAGACAATTACTGAGAGAGCTATGATGCTCTTTCTCTCTCTGCTGTGATGATAGATTTGTCAGTTCCTCGTAACACTATCAATTTTGCTTTATATATTTTGAGGCTATGTTTTTAGAATTTGTTGTATCTGCCTAGTGAGTGGACACTTTTATCAGGTAGTAACTCTCTTTATTCCTGCTGTTTGCCTTAAAGTCTATTGTCAGGTATTAATATGACTACAACAGTTTGTTTTTAAAAAATTATTACTTGGTGTGTATTTCTAATCCATTGTTTAAAAAATTTATGTATATTTTATTGAGATATAATTCACATACCGTAAAATCTATCATTTTAAAGTATACAGTTCAATGGTGGTTATAGTTTATTCACACAGTTGTGCAATAATCACCACAATCTTTTTCCAGAACATTTTCATCTGCCAAAGAAATACTATAGTTAGCTGTCAATCTCCATTTTCCTCTCCCCTAGCCCCTGGCAGCCATGAATCTCTCTGTCTCTATAGATTTGCTTATTCTGGGCATTTCATATAAATGCACTCATATGACACATGCCTTACTGCTGTGCCTGTCTTCTTTCACATAGCATAAGGTTTTCAAGGTTCATTCAGGTTGTAGCATGAATCAGTATTTCACTCCTTATTATGGCTGAATAGCAGTCAGAGTTTTTTCTGATACTTTTTCATACTTTTTCTAGTTTCCCTGAGCTAATGGGTAAATTTTTCTCCAGATCACGCTCCCTGAAGATAAATTCCTTTGAGTGTCTCAGGTTTATTCAGGAATCTCAGTTGACAATGTTTCACCTCGCTTGGGTCCGAGGTTTTATCTCTGTTCACACTTGTGTATCACAACCCAAGCCCCAGTTTGTCCATACTTTCTCGTATTTATCTTTTTCTTTATTGTTTTTTGTAGTTTTTCTTTTTCTTGGCTGTACAGTTTTAAAGGTATTTGTTTTCTTTTCTCCTGCATTTCTGGGTAGTAGTGGATTTTTTTTTTTAAACATGGTTCATGATATTGCCAGAAACAGAAGTCTTTTAATAAACATTTTAATGTAAGATATAACATAATGCACAAAGTACATATAACATAAATGTACAGTTCCATGAATAATTATAATCACTACCAGGCCAAGGAATAGAACATTGTAAACACCCAAGAACCTCTCTTTGTGCCTCTTCTTAGTAGTAATCTCTTCTCTTTTCTCATGATTCTGACTTTTGGGATAACCATTTTCTTGTCTCTCTTCATAGTTTTATTACTTATGTGTGTCTGTGATAAAGGACAGTTTAATTTAATTTTGGCTGTTTTTGAGCTATGTCTACCCTTTTGTTTGACATGTTTGTGAGACTTATTTGTAATGTTTTGTGTAGCTGTACTTAGTTCATTTTCATTGCTGTATTCCATTATATAAACGTATCATTTTTTTCTTTGTTCTGCTACTGAAGGATATTTGCATTGTTTCCAGCCTTTGCTATTACAACAACTGCTGCAGTGACTATTCATGAACATGTACCCTGGTGTATGTATTCCAGTAACATTTATTGAAAAAGTTTGTCTTTTCCCCACCAATCTGGAGTGCTACCTCTGCTATAGATAACATTTTCATATATACATATATTTATTTCTGATTCCTATATATATTTTTTCTTTTATTATTATACTTTAAGTTTTAGGGTACATGTGCACATTGTGCAGGTTAGTTACTTATGTATACATGTGCCATGCTGGTGTGCTGCACCCACTAACTCGTCATCTAGCATTAGGTATATCTCCCAATGCTATCCCTCCCCCCTCCCCCCACCCCACAACAGTCCCCAGAGTGTGATGTTCCCCTTCCTGTGTCCATGTGATCTCATTGTTCAATTTCCACCTATGAGTGAGAATATGCGGTGATTGGTTTTTTGTTCTTGCGATAGTTTACTGAGAATGATGATTTCCAATTTCATCCATGTCGCTACAGAGGACATGAACTCATCATTTTTTATGGCTGCATAGTATTCCATGGTATATATGTGCCACATTTTCTTAATCCAGTCTATCATTGTTGGACATTTGGGTTGGTTCCAAGTCTTTGCTATTGTGAATAGTGCCGCAATAAACATACGTGTGCATGTGTCTTTATAGCAGCATGATTTATAGTCCTTTGGGTATATACCTAGTAATAGGATGGCTGGGTCAAATGGTATTTCTAGTTCTAGATCCCTGGGGAATCGCCACACTGACTTCCATTGTGGTTGAACTAGTTTACAGTCCCACCAACAGTGTAAAAGTGTTCCTATTTCTCCACATCCTCTCCAGCACCTGTTGTTTCCTGACTTTTTAATGATTTTCATTCTAATTAGTGTGAGATGGTATCTCATTGTGGTTTTGATTTGCATTTCTCTGATGGCCAGTGACGATGAGCATTTTTTCATGTGTTTTTTGGCTGCATAAATATCTTCTTTTGAGAAGTGTCTGTTCATGTCCTTTGCCCACTTTTTGATGGAGTTGTTTGTTTTTTTCTTGTAAATTTGTTTGAGTTCATTGTAGATTCTGGATATTAGCCCTTTGTCAGATGAGTAGGTTGTGAAAATTTTCTCCCATTTTGTAGGTTGCCTGTTCACTCTGATGGTAGTTTCTTTTGCTGGGCAGAAGCTCTTTAGTTTAATTAGATCCCATTTGTCAATTTTGTCTTTTGTTGCCATTGCTTTTGCTGTTTTAGACATGAAGTCCTTGCCCATGCCTATGTCCTGAATGGTATTGCCTAGGTTTTCTTCTAGGATTTTTATGGTTTTAGGTCTAACGTTTAAGTCTTTAATCCATCTTGAATTGATTTTTGTATAAGGTGTAAGGAAGGGATCCAGTTTCAGCTTTCTACATATGGCTAGCCAGTTTTCCCAGCACCGTTTATTAAATAGGGAATCCTTTCCCCATTGCTTGTTTTTCTCAGGTTTGTCAAAGATGAGATAGTTGTAGGTATGCGGCGTTATTTCTGAGGGCTCTGTTCTGTTCCATTGATCTATATCTCTGTTTTGGTACCAGTACCATGCTGTTTTGGTTACTGTAGCCTTGTAGTATAGTTTGAAGTCAGGTAGCATGATGCCTCCAGCTTTGTTCTTTTGGCTTAGGATTGACTTGGCAATGCAGGCTCTTTTTTGGTTCCATATGAACTTTAAAGTAGTTTTTTCCAATTCTGTGAAGAAAGTGATTGGTAGCTTGATGGGGATGGCATTGAATCTGTAAATTACCTTGGGCAGTATGGCCATTTTCACGATATTGATTCTTCCTACCCATGAGCATGGAATGTTCTTCCATTTGTTTGTATCCTCTTTTATTTCCTTGAGCAGTGGTTTGTAGTTCTCCTTGAAGAGGTCCTTCACATCCCTTGTAAGTTGGATTCCTAGGTATTTTATTCTCTTTGAAGCCATTGTGAATGGGAGTTCACTCATGATTTGGCTCTCTGTTTGTCTGTTGTTGGTGTATAAGAATGCTTGTTATTTTTGTACGTTGATTTTGTATCCTGAGACTTTGCTGAAGTTGCTTATCAGCTTAAGGAGATTTTGGGCTGAGACAATGGGGTTTTCTAGATATACAATCATGTCGTCTGCAAAGAGGGACAATTTGACTTCCTCTTTTCCTAATTGAATACCCTTTATTTCCTTCTCCTGCCTAATTGCCCTGGCCAGAAGTTCCAACACTATGTTGAATAGGAGTGGTGAGAAAGGGCATCCCTGTCTTGTGCCAGTTTTCAAAGGGAATGCTTCCAGTTTTTGTCCATTCAGTATGATATTGGCTGTGGGTTTGTCATAGATAGCTCTTATTATTTTGAGATACGTCCCATGAATACCTAATTTATTGAGAGTTTTTAGTGTGAAGGGTTGTTGAATTTTGTCAAAGGCCTTTTCTGCATCTATTGAGATAATCATGTGGTTTTTGTCTTTGGCTCTGTTTATATGCTGGATTACATTTATTGATTTGCGTATATTGAACCAGCCTTGCATCTCAGGGATGAAGCCCACTTGATCATGGTGGATAAGCTTTTTGATGTGCTGCTGGATTCGTTTTGCCAGTATTTTATTGAGGATTTTTGCATCAATGTTCATCAAGGATATTGGTCTAAAATTCTCTTTTTTGGTTGTGTCTCTGCCAGGCTTTGGTATCAGAATGATGCTGGCCTCATAAAATGAGTTAGGGAGGATTCCCTCTTTTTCTATTGATTGGAATAGTTTCAGAAGGAATGATACCAGTTCCTCCTTGTACCTCTGGTAGAATTCAGCTGTGAATCCATCTAGTCCTGGACTCTTTTTGGTTGGTAAGCTATTGATTATTGCCACAATTTCAGATCCTGTTATTGGTCTATTTGGAGATTCAACTTCTTCCTGGTTTAGTCTTGGGAGGGTGTATGTGTCGAGGAATTTATCCATTTCTTCTAGATTTTCTAGTTTATTTGCGTAGAGGTGTTTGTAGTATTCTCTGTTGGTAGTTTGTATTTCTGTGGGATCGGTGGTGATATCCCCTTTGTCATTTTTTATTGCGTCTATTTGATTCTTCTTTTTTTCTTTATTAGTCTTGCTAGCAGTCTATCTATTTTGTTGATCCTTTCAAAAAACCAGCTCCTGGATTCATTAACTTTTTGAAAGGTTTTTTGTGTCTCTATTTCCTTCAGTTCTGCTCTGATTTTAGTTATTTCTTGCCTTCTGCTAGCTTTTGAATGTGTTTGCTCTTGCTTTTCTAGTTCTTTTAATTGTGATGTTAGGGTGTCAGTTTTGGATCTTTCCTGCTTTCTCTTGTGGGCATTTAGTGCTATAAATTTCCCTCTACACAGTGCTTTGAATGCGTCCCAGAGATTCTGGTATGTTGTGTCTTTGTTCTCGTTGGTTTCAAAGAACATCTTTATTTCTGCCTTCATTTCGTTATGTACCCAGTAGTCATTCAGGAGCAGGTTGTTCAGTTTCCATGTAGTTGAGCGGTTTTGAGTGAGATTTTTAATCCTGAGTTCTAGTTTGATTGCACTGTGGTCTGAGAGATAGTTTGTTACAATTTCTGTTCTTTTACATTTGCTGAGGAGAGCTTTACTTCCAAGTATGTGGTCAATTTTGGAATAGGTGTGGTGTGGTGCTGAAAAAAATGTATATTCTGTTGATTTGGGGTGGAGAGTTCTGTAGATGTCTATTAGGTCCGCTTGGTGCAGAGCTGAGTTCAATTCCTGGGTATCCTTGTTGACTTTCTGTCTCGTTGATCTGTCTAATGTTGACAGTGGGGTGTTAAATTCTCCCATTATTAATGTGTGGGAGTCTAAGTCTCTTTGTAGGTCACTCAGGACTTGCTTTATGAATCTGGGTGCTCCTGTATTGGGTGCATATATATTTAGGATAGTTAGTTCTTCTTGTTGAATTGATCCCTTTACCATTATGTAATGGCCTTCTTTGTCTCTTTTGATCTTTGTTGGTTTAAAGTCTGTTTTATCAGAGACTAGGATTGCAACCCCTGCCTTTTTTTGTTTTCCATTTGCTTGGTAGATCTTCCTCCATCCTTTTATTTTGAGCCTATGTGCGTCTCTGCATGTGAGATGGGTTTCCTGAATACAGCACACTGATGGGACTTGACTCTTTATCCAGTTTGCCAGTCTGTGTCTTTTAATTGGAGCATTGAGCCCATTTACATTTAAAGTTAATATTGTTATGTGTGAATTTGATCCTGTCATGATGATGTTAGCTGGTTATTTTGCTCGTTAGTTGATGCAGCTTCTTCCTAGTCTCGATGGTCTTTACATTTTGGCATGATTTTGCAGCGGCTGTTACTGGTTGTTCCTTTCCATGTTTAGTGCTTCCTTCAGGAGCTCTTTTAGGGCAGGCCTGGTGGTGACAAAATCTCTCAGCATTTGCTTGTCTGTAAAGGATTTTATTTCTCCTTCACTTATGAAGCTTAGTTTGGCTGGATATGAAATTCTGGGTTGAAAATTCTTTTCTTTAAGAATGTTGAATATTGGCTCCCACTCTCTTCTGGCTTGTAGGGTTTCTGCCGAGAGATCCGCTGTTAGTCTGATGGGCTTCCCTTTGAGGGTTACCCGACTTTTCTGTCTGGCTGCCCTTAACATTTTTTCCTTCATTTCAACTTTGGTGAATCTGACAATTATGTGTCTTGGAGTTGCTCTTCTCGAGGAGTATCTTTGTGGCGTTCTCTGTATTTACTGAATCTGAACGTTGGCCTGCCTTGCTAGATTGGGGAAGTTCTCCTGGATAATATCCTGCAGAGTGTTTTCCAACTTGGTTCCATTCTCCCCGTCACTTTCAGGTACACCAGTCAGATGTAGATTTGGTCTTTTCACATAGTCCCATATTTCTTGGAGGCTTTGCTCATTTCTTTTTATTCTTTTTTCTCTAAACTTCCCTTCTCGCTTCATTTCATTCATTTCATCTTCCATTGCTGATACCCTTTCTTCCAGTTGATCGCATCGGCTCCTGAGGCTTCTGCATTCTTCACGTAGTTCTCGAGCCTTGGTTTTCAGCTCCATCAGCTCCTTTAAGGACTTCTCTGTATTGATTATTCTAGTTACACATTCTTCTAAATTTTTTTCAAAGTTTTCAACTTCTTTGCCTTTGGTTTGAATGTCATTCCGTAGCTCAGAGTAATTTGATGGTCTGAAGCCTTCTTCTCTCAGCTCGTCAAAGTCGTTCTCCGTCCAGCTTTGTTCCATTGCTGCTGAGGAACTGCGTTCCTTTGGAGGTGGAGAGGCGCTCTGCTTTTTAGAGTTTCCAGTTTTTCTGTTCTGTTTTTTCCCCATCTTTGTGGTTTTATCTACTTTTGGTCTTTGATGATGGTGATGTACAGATGGGTTTTTGGTGTGGATGTCCTTTCTGTTTGTTAGTTTTCCTTCTAACAGACAAGACCCTCAGCTGCAGGTCTGTTGGAGTACCCTGCCGTGTGAGGTGTCAGTGTGCCCCTGCTGGGGGGTGCCTCCCAGTTAGGCTGCTCAGGGGTCAGGGGTCAGGGACCCACTTGAGGAGGCAGTCTGCCCGTTCTCAGATCTCCAGCTGCATACTGGGAGAACCACTGCTCTCTTCAAAGCTCAGATGGAAATGCAGAAATCACCCGTCTTCTGCGTCGCTCACGCTGGGAGCTGTAGACCGGAGCTGTTCCTATTCGGCCATCTTGGCTCCTCCCATCGATTCCTATATTGTTTCATTGACCTGTTTGTCTAATGTTGCTCATACTGTCTTAATTACTATAACTTTATATTAAGTCTTGTATTTGATAGAGTAAGTCCTCCCAAACTTTCTTTCTTTTTTTTTTTTTTTTTTTAGATGGGGTCTCACTCTGTTACCCAGGCTGGACTGCAGTGGTACAATCTTGGCTCACTGCACCCTCTGCCTCCCAGACTCAAGCGATCCTCTCATCTCAGCCTCCTGAGTAGCTGGGACTACAGGTGCACACATCCACACTTGGCTAATTTTTGTAGTTGTGGTAGAGATGAGGTTTTGCCTTGTTGCCCAGGCTGGTCTTGAACTCCTGAGCTCAAGTGATCCATCTTCCTTGGCATCCCAGAGTGCTGGGATTACAGGCGTGAGCCACTGTGCCCAGCCCTTCCCAGACATTTTTCTTCAAGAATTTCTTAACTATTTTTGACATTTTAAACTTCCATATAAATTTTAGAATTAGCTTGCCAAAATCCTTTCTTAAAATTAATTGGGCGGGCACCTGTAGTCCCAGCTACTCAGGATGCTGAGGCAGGAGAATGGTGTGAACCTGGGAAGTGGAGCTTGCAGTAAGCTGAGATTGCATCACCACACTCCAGCCCGGGCGACAGTGCGAGACTCCGTCTCAAAAAAAAAAAAAAAAAAATTGGGATTGCAATTATTCTCTAAATCAGTTTGGGAAAAATTAACATTGTTATATTATTAAATCTTCCAATCAACATGGTATATCTTTCAATTTAATGTTTCTAATGTCTCTCAAAGTTCTAGAATTCTCTTTAGAGAGATCTTGTATATCTTTATTGATTTTATTCCTATTAAAAATGTTATTATAATGGTTTTTTTAAAAAAATGCGTTTAAACTGTTGCTGTTATGGAAAAATATAATTATGTTTGTTGTATTAATTCTTCGTCATCAACCTTGCTAAACTCTGTTGCTAATTTTAATAATGTATCTTGTATATTCATTTTAATTTTCTTTTTGCTGTGTCGCCCAGGCATGCAGTGGCACAGTTATAGCTCACTGCAGCCTCGCTGGGCTTAAGCAAGTTTTCCAAGTAGCTGGGACTACAGACATGTGCCACCATGCCCAGCCAATTTTAAAATTTTTTGTAAGACTGAGTCTGGCTTTGTTGCCCAGGCTGGTCTGGAGCTGCTGGCCTCAAGCAATCCTCATGCCTTAGCCTGCCAAATTGTTGGGACTACAGGCATAAGCCACCTAGCCCAGCCCCCTCATTTGAATTTTTTACATATACAATTATATAGTCTTGTTTCTTTCCAATTCTTGCACCTTTTGTTTCTATTTCTTATTTTATTGATCTGGCTAGGACTATAGTGTACAGTGTACAGTGCTAAGTCACAGTGGGTCCTTGCCTTATTCCCTGTATAAAAGAGGGCACTCTCAATGTTTTACTTTAATATTTTTACTTCAGTGAAGCATGTTTGCTATAGACCTTCATCTCTAATAATTAAGACAATTTCTGTTTCTACTTTGCTTAGAGGAAATCATGAATATGAATGAATTTAGGATTTTCTCAATGCTTTTTCTGTGTCTCTTGAGATGCTCATATGCTTTTCCTTTAAGCTGATAATGTGGTGAATTACATCAATTTTTTTTTTCTAATGTTAACTTTGCATTTCTGGGATTCATCCAACTTATAATGCACTATCCTTTTTTGTAAATTGCTGGATTTAGTTTGCTGATATTTTGTTTAGCATATTGGTATTTACATTATGAGTAAAATAGGCTTGTAATTGTCCCTTTCTGGGGTTGTTCTTGTTTTCTAGTATTGCAACATGAGTTGGGGATTTTTTTCATCCCTTTCTATTCTCTGGAAGAGTTTGTGTAAAACTGGTGTTACATCTTCCTTAAATGTTTGATAATATTCACTGGTGACACCATCTGGGCCTGGAGGTTTTTGTTTTTTCTTTTGAAATAATTACAGATTCACATGCAGTTATAAGAAATACTATAGCAAGATCCTGTGTACTTATGCTCAGTTTCCTCCAAAAGTAACATCTTGCAAAACCATAGTACAAGATCACAGCCAGGATACTGACATTGACACAGTCAAGATACAGGGCATTTCTGTTGCCATAGGATCTCACATGTCATCCTTTTATAGCCACACCCAGGTCCCTCCCACTGTATCCCCCTTCTGCATCCCTGATGATCATTAATCTGTTCTTCATTTCTACAATTTTGCCATTTCAGGAATGGTATATACATATATACAGTATGTAATCTTGGAATGGAATCATGTACAGTTTGCAATATTTTGGTATTGGCTTTTTCACTCATTTTAATTCTCTGGAGAGTCACTCAAGGTCGATGTGTCTATCACTAAGTCATTCCTCTTTATTGCTGAGTAATATTCCATGGTATGAATAGACTGCAGTTTGACTCCTCACCCATTGAAGAACATCTAGATTGTTTCCCATTTTAGTCTGATATGAGTAAAGCTGCAATGAACATTTGTATAGAGGTTTTTGTGTGAAGGTAAGTATTTCTGTGGGATAAATGCCCAAAAGTACAATTATTGAATCAAATGATAGTTAAATGCTGATTTTTGAAAAAATTGCCAAACCGTTTCTCAGAGAGTCTGTACCATTTTTTATATTCCCATCTGACATGCATGAGTGACCCAGTTTTTCTGCAGCCTCAGCAGTGTTTTTTGTCACTATTTATTTTATCAGGGTAGTATTTTCACAATTGTAATAGGTGTGTAGTGATATCTCATTGTGTTTTTAATGTGCATTTCCCTAATGGCTGATAATGTTAAATTTCTTTACATGTGCTTATTTAACATCTATATATCCTCTTTGGTGAAATATCTGCTTAAGAATTCTTTTTGCCCATTGTCTTTTCTTTCCCTTTTTTTTTTTTTTTTTTTTTGTCTGAGACAAGGTCTTGTGCTTTCACCCAGGCTGGAGTGCAGTGGTACGAACTCAGCTCACTGCAACATCCAGCTCTGGGGTTCAAGCAATTCTCCTGTCTCAGCCTCCCAGGTAGCTGGGATTACAGGTGCATGCCACCATGCCTGGATAATTTTTGTATTTTTAGTAGAGATGGGGTTTTGTCATGTTGGCCAGGCTGGTCTTGAACTCCTGACCTCAAGTGATCTGCCCACCTCTGCCTCCAAAGTGCTGGGATTATAGGTATGAGCACCTGGCTTTTTTTTTTTTTCCGCCTATCTTCCAATTGAATTGTTTGTTATTTTACCATAAGTTTTGTGAGCTCTTCATGTATTTTAGATACTAGGCCTTTGTTGGATATGTGGTTTGCAGATATTTTCTTCTAGAATGTTGTCTTTCTGTTGTTTTAACAGGATCTTTTACAGAGCAAAAATGTGAAATTTTGATGAGGTCCAGTGTATCAAATTTTCCTTTTATGGATCATGCTTTTGGTGCCAAGTGTAAGAACTCTTTGCCCACCTGTAACTCTTGCCCCCATTTCCCTGTGAGGCCACTGGAAGGAAAGCCCAAGTGTGTGTGGAGAGGCAAGCGCTGTTGGGAGAGAAGCAGCTCCCTGCCCTGCCCTTGTCTCTGGGCGCTCACTTCTCCATTCTTTCCTCACCTCCTGGATGATGTTCTTTAACATTTTTTATTTTTAAAAAATTTTAAAAAATGTTTTTAGTGGTAAAATTGTTCTGAATGATTTAATCTTCTCCCTGAAGAGGAAGGGAAATCTGACCATTGTTTCTGAGGTAGAAGTTGGTGAGGCACTTACATACTTGGTGGTAGCCCAAGGGGAATTCTTGCCTGGGTGTAGGAATGAGTCCATCTTCTTCGGCTCATCTGTTTTGTTTTCCTTCCCTCCTTTGCGCAGGAAGGAATAGGTAGGATCTACAGGCTCTGTAATCGTGTCTCACTCTTGGGAGATAACAGTCTCCCCTCAGGGTGCCCCTGTTCACCAAAGACATGAGTCCTTGTTCCTGACTGCTGCAAAGGGAGCAAGGGTGGACAGGGAACCATGCTGTCTGTGTTGCACCTGTACCACTCACGAGTGAGTGCCAGTGTCAGATTTCTCTTAATCTTGATCACAGAAGTGATACAAACAGTTTACTGTAGAAGTTCTAGACAATAGAAATAAACATGTAGAGGAAAACCAGATCCACTTATAATCCCAGAACACGGTGTTTGACATTTTGGCCTATTCCCACTTGCCCCCGACCCCCGAATTCTACTTTTTTTTTTTTTTTTTTTGAGACAGGGTCTCACTCTGTCACCCAGGCTGGAGTGCAGTGGTGTGATCTCGGTTCACTGCAACCTCCACCTCCTAGGCTCAAGTGATCCTCCTACCTCAGCTGGGACTACAGGTGTGTGTCACCACACCCAGCTAATTTTTGTATTTTTTGTGGAGATGGGGTTTTGTCGTGTTGTCCAGGCTGGTCTCCAACTCTTGGGCTCAAGTGATCCACCCACCTTGGCATCCCAAAGTAGTGCTAGGATTACAGGCAGGAGCCACCAGGCCACCCACCCCCAACTCCGCCCGCCCCCGCACTCCAGTATTCTTTTATAAAATGAGAATATACAGCATGCATTTTCTTATATCCTGAAGAAATGTGAGTGAGCTTACTTAGCAGTGCATCAGGAGATGCTGATTCAGATTGCCTTGCAGGTTCCAGAGAGCCTGATCAGTGGGAGCACAGGGCCTGGCTCCTTTTAGGGTTCCCCAAGGGTCTGGTCTATAAGTCACATTCTCTGTCTCGTACCCCAGGGATGCTGAAAGTCTCCCTGTTGTTGCTCTGCCTGGGAGTGCATTCTCCCCATTGCATACAGGGTGGGTCCTGGGGGCCGTCACTTCCCATCCCTTCTTCCTGGGCCACCCAGTTCCACTGGTCACTGCTGACCAATATCTCCTGCTTGGTAACTGGATTTCACTTCGGCAGGAGACTCTGGTTCAAGGGGAGGAACTCTGAACATGGGGATTATGGCCAGTGGCCTTGGATAAGTGAGAGTTAAGGAAACATAAACTAATTTTCTTTGGATGGAAGTTTACACATAAAGATGATACTCACCTAGACTTGCAGATAATATGATGTACTATTTATTGCATAAATACATTTGATTTTAAAACAATATTAATTTTAGCTCTGGGCATATCCAGCCTTAGCTAACTGAGAATTGTAGCTCTGGGACCATCTGCTGGCTACTCTCCAGACTGCCACACCGGTCTGGGAAGCTGGCTCTCTTGGGATGGAGGTTAGAGCAAAGCCCCTGCTATAGGTAGCTTGTGCTTCCCGGGGTCTGCAGGGAAGTGAGGCTGGAGCAGCTGCAGTTCAGACATTTTCATGGTGGTGGATATCTCAGGCAGCAGGATCAGCAGTTACAGTATGCGTTCTGACCACAGACATAGATTCGGATTCTGGCTCTGCTGCTCTGAGCCTCAGCTTCCTCTTCTGTAAAGTGGGGATAATAATAACACATACCTTGTTGGGTGGTTATAAGGTTTAAAAACAGGTGCTTATTAAGTGCTTATCACAGGGCTAAGCACATGGAGTAGTTTACACCTCCAGGAGAGATGGGGAGCAGTACCTTGTTTATGTCACTGTGATGATTAATGTTATGTCAGCTTGGCCAGGCCACTGCTAAAGACTGAATGTTTGTGTTCCCCACAAATTCATATCTTGAAAACCAGCCCCCATTGTGATGGTACTTGGAGGTGGGGCCTTTGTGAGGTGATTAGGGTATGAGAGTGAATGGGATTGGAGCCCTTAGAAAGAGGCTCCTGGAAGCTCCTTTGCCCCTTCCACCACGTGAGGACACAGTGAGAAGATGGATGCCTAGGAACCAGGAAGTGGCCTCTCACCAGACACCAAGTCTGTTGCTGTCTTGATCTTGGGCCTCCCAAACTCCAGAATGATGAGAAATAAATTAGTTTATAAGCAACAAAGTCTGTGGTATTTTGTTATAGCAGCCTGAACAGACTAAGACAGCCGTGGTCTCTGGTGTCTAGTCAAATACTACTCTAGATGATTCTGTGAAGGTACTTTAAAAATGAGATTAACATTCATTTCTTGGTTTTTATTTCTTGAGACAGTGTCTCACTTTCTTACCCAGGCTGGAATGCAGTGGTGAGATCATGGCTCACTGCAGCCTCAAACTGCTGGGATCAAGGGATCCTCCCACCTCAGCCTTCCAAGTAGCTGAGACCACAGGTGCACACCACCATGTCTGGCTAATTAATTAATTAATTATTATTATTTTTTTTTGTAGAGATGGAGTCTACCTATGTTGCCCAGGCTGGTCTCAAACTCCTGGGCTCAAGCGATCCTCCTACTTTGGCCTCTCAAAGTGCTGGGATTACAGTCATGAGCCACCACGCCCAGCTCAGATTACCACTTAAATCAGTAGACTTGGAGGAAAGCAGATTACCCTCTGTGATGTAGGTGAGCTCCATTCAATCAGTTGAAGGCCATAATAGAAAAAGACTGGCCTCCCCCTAAGGAGGGGATTCTGCCAGCAGGCGGCCTCTGGACTCAAACTGCAACTCTTCTCTGGGTCTCTGGCTGCTGCCTACCAGGCCGATTTTGGCCTTACCAGCCTCCATAGTCACATGAGCCAATTCCTTAAAATAGATCTCTCTTTCTGTCTCTTTCTTCACATATACACACATACCCTAGGGGCCCTGCCTAATACTGTCATGGCATAGCCGTCTTTAAGCTCACTAAAGGCAGGTGCTGTGTCTCCTTTGTTCAGCCCTCTGTCGGTCATACCCAGCACAGTGTTGGCTCCCCGTTAGTAGCCTGGTGATTACTGGGCACTTCCCACTTTCTATGTCTCAGTTAGAAGGTCTGCCCCAGTGACAGCCAAGAGTGGGCGGGGTAATGGATTAATGTCTGGGGCTATAGTGAATTTTTAGTGCCTGCCAGGGCAGATGGTGGGCACTTTTGAACCAGATGTGGTTGTGCATTTTGGGAGCTGAAACTTCCACATGGAGAAGAGAGACTTCTGGGTCCAGATGCCTGCCTTTGTCCAGCCACTCTTTGGACTGGGCCAGAGCATGACTATCGCACTGTGATCAGCAGGAACCTGCAATTACGATGGAAAGGTGGGAGAAGGACGCAGAGTGGTTTTGCCTTAATCAGTTCTCACTTTAACAACTGCAAACAGACTGGCACCAGAAAAAGGGGACTTTTCTCAAGTTTTATTGTAAAATCCTCAGAAAAAGAGCATTTACAATGACAATAGTTTATGATAATTTGGAGTCATGGTTATACCAAGTGGTACTGTAAATACACCATGTGTTCGATACTGTGTAATAGGTCAAAGTAAACACAAACTTATTTCAAATGCCACATACAGTTACTGTGTTGGTACAAATTTCTACTAAAGTTGATGTATTAAAAATAATTTATATATATTTTATAAATAAGGAAAAATTCACATGTATAATAATTACAGGAAGCCTTTTGAGAAATACAGGTGATTACAGAAAATATATTTTGGAGGCTAGACAACGGTTCAAAATAATGTAATCTGCCTTGACATGAGAGATCCGAGAGTTTTCTGAGGTGGGGAAGCATGAGACTCGAATAGGACAAATGATGTGTGTGGCTTCACATCTTGAGGGTCACTCAGCTGCACTACAGCATGAAATGGTGTGTGTGACCACGCCAGCAAAACTCCATGCCCAGTTCTGCTTTGAGATAATCTCACACAGCCTTTGGGAAGCATGAGAAGCAAGGGAAAGGTAGGAAGCCACAGGGCCAGGCTAGGAAGGATGAGGGGGCCGGCCAGCCCCAGGAGCCAGGCAGGGAGGGAGTCGGGAACTGCGGGTCTGTGGTATGCGGCTTGCAAACCTGTTTCTCTCACCTCTCCCAAGTAGCACAGGACTCACAACTCTTCAACCTACGGCAGATGTCATGCTGGGCAGTGGATAAAGGTTTAGATTTGGGGCATTTTCTCAAGTTAGAGCTCTTGGTCCTCACAACCCAGCCAATACTGGTTGCTCTTACTCAGAAACAAAGCTCTGATCTTGAAGAGGGTGCCTCTGAAGGGCAGCAATCTCTGATCCGGCCGAGCACATGTCGCCAAGCTTGGTGTAGGGGCAAGTCAATAGTTATTGCTTTGTGGAGTGCTGGCTGAGCCCTCGAAAGCCCTCTAGGGCGTGGCCTATGTTCTCTGGGGCCACATGAGCAAGGGCTGGTTCCATATATGTAAAGATGAGCTTGGAAAGAAGCGTGCATGAATTGTGTGTTTTTTTTTTAAAGTGCATGCTAAATACTCTGGTGCTGGCTAAAGAAGCCTCGCTATGAATTTTGGAGGATAGTCCCCGCTCTTGTATTCTCCATAATTTCATACATTGTTATTTAGTTAAATTAGGCTTCCCCACTTGCTGCCCACAGCTCCAAAGGAGGATGTGGATGCACAGGACAATGCTTGTTTGTGTCCCAGGGTCTGCTGTGTGGCTGCTGCCTAAAGCATGCAGGCCCAAATAAGATGCTCAAATCCTCATGTGACTTAGCAGGTAACCTGGTATAGATAAAAGCAGGGAGTGGATTGCATTCCACTGGCTACTTGGGGTCTTGTAGTCACACCCTGAAGATAGGCACTGTATTTTTTTTTCCCTTGAATTTTTAAGCATCTCTGTTTTATGATCTCTATAATTTTGGAGAGAAACCAAGGCAGCTAGTGACTTTCTTGAACAAAATTTCTTTGCCTACATGCCAGTTTGGGAGCACATAGTAGTATCTGGCATATGAATGACTTCTGGCTTGTACCCCAAAGCAGGAAAGCGGCACGGGCAAAGACCACGGGGTAGGGGCCGGTGTAGCAGTCAGGTCAGTTGCTCCTTGAATGGTAGGAGCTGTTGTGGAATGGCTCATGAGCAGGGAGCCTGAGACACAGGAATGGAACAGGAAAGAGGGGAGAATAAAAAGGGAGTTGGAGGGAGGCTGCAGGGGCTTGGGTCCTCTGAGAGATGATGCTTGGCTGAGATGTCATGGTCTCGCTATTCCTGCTGGACGACACCTGACTTCCCTGATGGTTTCCAGCCAGCTCTCTCTAGTCTTGGTCATCTAACTCCAAAGGTCTGCAAGCGAGGGTTTGGAGGGTGTGATTCTGGGCAGCAAGGGGCTGTGTCCCTATGGGTTCTGACTGTACTTGGAGTGGAACCTGGGGTCCTGGGTGGGGGAGGCTGTCGAGGACTTCTGTGGCAGTGCTTCAATCTTATGTTACCTGCCTGGCCTCCTGGCTGGGGGTGGAGGGGAGTAGCATTCCGGGGGTGCTGGGTGCAGGGGCAAGTGTGAGGTAGATTGGTGGATGCATAGGAAGGAGCTGGGAGTGGTAGTGTCAACTCTCCTGGAGGCTTGCTTCTGAAAAGGAGGTTTGAAGAGTGGGAGAGAGTTGTGGGATTTGCTAGTGAAGATGGTTTGTTGTCTGTAATAATGGAATGAAACACATCATGATAAATGATCAACTATACTTTTTAAGCCCCTTGTAGAAAAATATATCCAGAGTGAATCTGTTTCACATCTCAGTTCTGAAATCTTTAGTTCACAGGTTATTGGTCAACAGAAAACAAGATGTGGCCGTACAAAGCCAACTCCTGGCTGCTTTCCTAAATGAAGACTCAGTGGTTGCAATCTCTATGGCAGCAGGCCGTTCTCTGCTTTATTTGGGGTTGAAAGCCGGCTTCCAGTGCCTACCTGGAATGGGGAGCCTTGTCTGGACAGATGGAGATGGGGAGATGTCTGGGTTGGGGGTGGGAATTGTAGGGGTTGAGTTTCTGTCTCTGGTGATGCTATCTCTAGGTCAAAGTACCTGATGTTTGGTATTAGTAGTTGGCTCCAGCCAGGATTTACAGGGCTCTTCTAGCTTCTTCCTGGAGCTTGGGGAAAAGTAGGACACTCGAATGACTTGGAGACTGAAGAAATAAGCCCAGCCCCAGGCAGGGTGGGCTGGGTCAGTGTTGGTGAGGCTGGGATGATAGCTTTGGCCGTGGGTGCGATGCCCATCAACCCTCCTCATGCAGGCAGGTCGTGCCATCGTCCAGAAGCTGACAGTCCCCCTTCCTGCCATCCGTCTGGGGCTGCCTGGGTGGGCTTTTGGACCCGGAGCCTTTATGCAAGGTTCTGCCCACTGGAGCAGAAGAACGAGGGCCTCTATTTCAAAGCCTTCCTGTCACCACAGGTGCAGATTATTTGTCATTTTGGGAAAAAAAAACTATCAAATTTTTGTAAAATTAATTTTATTTCAAAATGACTGAGGGGGTTTATATAAATAGCTTTCTTGATGATTCTTTTGGTAAAGTCAGTACTTCTTTAATAGCTAAGATATCAGTTGTGAATTGACCTTGTGGGTTCCTTAGGAGGATTACTGGCTGGGCTTGCTACAGGAGGCCCCCCTGTAGTGAGGCATTTCCTCCCAGTGGCTTTCCAACTGTGTCCCATGAACCTCTGCTGGGGTGAAGTATGGGAGAAAGGGCAGGCCAATCTGGCCTTCCTCCTCCTCCTCCTTCTCCTCCCGCCCCTGACTCCCCACCCAACCAACTCTATTGGTTTTCCTGCCAAAAGGCATTTACCTCCCTGCATTGGTGACTTTGCCTCCTGGGGCTGGACTCCTGAAACCCTGACCTAGGCTTCAGGCCTGCTTCGATTCAGTTGTGTCTGGCATGCTGTCAGTGAGACCTAAGTCTGCCGTCTCCAGGAAATGCACTCTGAGGACAGCAAAGGGCAGCTATGCTTTTTAGACACATTCCAAGATGGAAGGGACAGTGGGGGAGAAGCAGGTGCTGCAGAAGTTGACTCTGTCACTCCTGATTATTTTAAAAGGCCAGTTTGGGTCGAACTGGTCTTTGACTTAGGAATCCTGCTGCCCAGAGGGGCTCGTGTTCTGGTCTGGTAGTTGGTGGGACTTTTCCTCCTTTAGGCTCAGAGATCCTTTTTCTGTCAGGGGCTGATACAATGGAAATTTTTCCAAAAAAAAAGTTTATGAAAGTTGGAGAATTTTAGTGGTAAAAATGGGAGATTGGGAGTAAACATATCAAGATATTGAGGCAGGAAAAAAAAAGGGGTGAGATGGGTCATCCATGCATCCCAGCTACTGTGAAACTGCATTCTAGGCTTTTGAGGTGAGCTTCCTCAACTTATATCTACATAGCATATCTTTTAAAATAAAAAACAGACGTACCTGTCTAGGCACACCCCAGGGAGTCGCAGGGGACAGGCGTTTGGTGGACCAAGTTGCGTGAGACATACAAGTGATTGATCTCATGAGATCTGGGGCGGGGGATGCAGGTGGCTTGGCAGTCAGGCAGGAGTGAAAGGAGCTGTGTGTGTTGAGAGTGACACAGAGTCTAGGGTTTCCTCTCCTTGAAAGAGTTCATTCCTCAATGGCAAAGGAAAATCCTGGTCATGTCAGTAGGTGAAGGTGGCCAAATTAGCAAAGACGTCTGTGGTGAGACCACCTCTCCCAACCCGTGTGGCTTGCAAAACGATCATTCAAACCAGGACACATGTAAGTTCCACTCATATGTGGGAAAGGGATGGCGAGCCTGTTTTTGCTGAGTCTCTGATCTAGGCGGTCTCCAGAGGGCTATGTGGGTTGTACTTCTTCGATGGCCATGTGAGAGTCACCACAGCCTGAGACACATAAGGAGAATGCAGTAGTGCCAGCCTGTGGCCTTCTGTTCTGGGTTCTGCAGTGTGTGTGTATTGATTGGGGAATGTGGGTAAGAAAACCCTCGCCGAAATGTGTTCTCTCTGCAGTGCTGATGCGGGGATGGGGTACCAGAGATGAGTGGATGGGCCACAGGTAGGAAAACAAAATCTGTTTTGAACAGGTATAGCTTCAGGAACTCACCTGGCCCCACTCGTGTCCTTGGGGTTTCTGCATTGAGCCTGGAGGCCACCCATACCTTGCCAGGCAAGCCCAGTCTGCCCTGAATCTGGGGTACCAGACCTGACTAATGAGATGTCTCCCTTCTGTGCTGAAAAGGAGGCACGCAGAACTTGTTCTGGTTTTTTGGGGTCCCAACACAGAACCGAGTCCTTACGGATGAGGTGGCCTGGTCTGCTCTTGGAGAAGCAGGGTGGCAATAGTTGACAGGGCCAGTATTCTCAGATGACCATTGTTCTTTCTGGCTGTGGAATGTGGGGTTGTGACCAACCCCAAGACTCGGCCTAAGGCAGGGAAGGATATAGTTGGACCTCGGAGAGCATCTTTCTGCTTACTAGCATTTGAGATTATAAAAATTTTTTTTAATCAAAAATTTCCAAAATAAAGTGAGTGATTTCCCCATCCCCCAAGATGCAGTAAGTCTTGTTGGCTCTCCCTCAGGCTTACAGCAAGTCAAATGGAAAGAAAAGCAAGAAGCAGCTGCGAGGGAGAAGATGCGGTCCCACGCGAGGACGGATGGGCTTTCAGTTCGGGAGGGAGGCCCCTGCTCCTGGTCGGCCTCTGCTTCCGGGCCACTCCGTCAGGGCAAAGTCTGGCTGGGTCTGGCGGTAAGGGACAATGACTATGTGAAGGCAACTGACAGAGGTGTCTGCTTGGAGAGCAGGATCCCTTGGTTCCATGATGTCCCCAGGTCACTCGGTGTGCAGCTTGGCACAGAAATGATCCCTTTACACAGCAGCATATGTTCTCATCGTAGCTCAAGGCATAAATCATACTTCCTAACGAAAAAACCCCAATCTTGGTAGCAGCGCATACCTTATACTAGGAAACTTGCAAGGAGACCAGTGTTGAACCACAAAGCGAGTACAGGTTTTTGCTTTTGTCTGTAAAAATGTACAGCGCACCTGCTTGAGGCTGCAGTGTCAGGACTAGAGGGTGTCCCTTGGCCCAGGGCTCTGCTCTGGGCCCTTCATACCTCACCCACCCACACCACTGTGGTCCCCCCCTTTATACCTGACACCTCACACCGCAGCGTGTTTTGTCTCCCATTGATGAGGAACAGTGACTCTCGGGCTGGTGTGAGGAGGTACTGTCCAAACAGCCCACTGTCCCTCATGATTCTGTGGGCACCCCCCCAGGGCTGAGCTGGCCCTGTGGGTGGCTCCTTTAAGTTCTTCAGCATGCCCACCTTCCCCGTGGACAGCTCCAGGAACAGCAGGTCCGGCTCCGTGTGCAGAGCCGCATAGATGTTATATTGATTGCTTTCAGTGAAGGAGTGCTGGAAGGCCAAGTCTGAGATGCCCGAGTTTATCTGCAGGTCATACAGGGTCTGGATCTCGCCCTGCACTGTGATCTCCTGCACGTGCAGCCAGGGGCTGTCAGCTGCAGCACTGACTATGAAGCGCCCGTCAGGGGATGTGTGTGGGGTGCCTGTTACATCACCATTGGGGCCAAGCACAGAATCTGTGACACTGTCAACGAGCAGCTGTCGGGCAGCAGAGGTGGGGCTGTCCTGTCGGCACTGGATGAAGAAGTAGCCGCCCAGGTGGGTGTGTGCCATGGCCTGGGGCACGCAGCCATGGTGGTGCAGGCCGATGGTCTTGAGGGGCATCATTGTTTCCAGGTCCACCTTGTGGACTGCAGGATCAGACTTGTTGAAGATGAAGCCAAACCTGGGAGGGGAAGAACTGAGGTCAGAAGTTGCCTCCAGGGGTGGGGAATCTGTCATTTGTCTTAAACAATTACATCCTCTGCCTTTTCCCTTTATTATAATCTTTCAGTGATCTAATAGCCTCGTAATAAGATCTATCATTCTGCAGGGGATGTCTGCATAAACAAATAATCTATGATCTCAATCCAAACGCAGTGGAGTTACAAATGTTCCTGGATTTATGCTCTTGTAACATGCACTCATCGTTGGAAATCATTATGGAGGAAGGTGAGAGGCCCTTCAACTGCTTCTCCATTTATAATACTTATGATCTGTTTCCCTGAGGCCCATGCCAGCTAGAAAGGGGAGAGTCTGTGTCTGGATGGTGAGCATGGAGGAAAAGGGCAAGAGATCCCTGCCCCGATTCTGCCTGTTACAAAGATAAGAAAAGAGTTCTATATCCTTGCTGTTTTCTAGACTAACTGGCAAGTTAGAATTTGAGGATGCAGATGCAGCCGAACAAGTGCAGATGTCCTGTTAGTACCCTCTTCCCCTGGAAGGGAAACATGCTGGGGCAGTCTCTTCTCTGACCACATTGGTGATGCAGGTAGGAAGAACCCTGGGCATTGGGGTTGAGGACAGCTTTTCCCTCTGGAGCCAGATGGCCTGGTGCCAGCACACTGCCCTGCTAGCTGCAGAGCCTGGGGCAGGCTGCTTGCCTCTCTGAGCCTCAGTGACTCTAACCAGGTTAGCTCCTTCCTAGGGCTATTGGGAGGATTTGATCTAAGAGGGAACTTTAGCAGAGGGACTCAGGTAGGTGGGAGTTGCTCACATCTGGATTTTCTAAAATTCCTCTTTGGAGGCTGGTTGGAAGTATGGAAAAGCCTGACTCCAGGCAGGACTTCCCTTTGATCTTGAGAGCCTGTGCCTAAATCCCTTGCTCACAGAGGCCTTTTGGTGCTGTGTACACCTGCAGGAATAGAGCAGAATCTCTTCTGTAGTTTTCTCTAGAAAAACTGTACACCAGAGTAGAGGAAAATACTCCCTCCAAGGCACATCTTTAAAGCATCCTTAAAGAACCAGAGCATGGAAATAGCAAGAAAGAAAACTCTGCTCTTATAAGAAACTTTAAGTTAAAAGCCACACATAGGAACTGCAGAACCTCTGAATGTGCCCGACCCTCAGCTGAATACAGCTGCTTTATGAGGGCTTCACCATTTAATATACTCTTAGAGGCTCTTGCACAGGCTCTCTCTGCAGTGGGAGGGTTCATAAAGTGGCTTTCTTCCTTGGGTGAGGGTGAATGGGTGCATCTCCAGCAACAACTTGCAAAAACGAATCATTTCTTTCTGCAGAGAGGTGCTTGATGGCGGATTATAGAAAGGTATAAATAGTGCTACAAGACATTTGGGGTCTTGATGGCTTGGAGACAGGCTTGGTTGTCTGGCAGTGGTAAGTTTACAGAAGATATTGGGGGCTCTCTGAAGTGAATACGGATGGGGACTGACCATGCTGGGCCGAGGTCTGCAGTTGAGGCCATGGATCTTATTATTGGGTGTTGTTTTAGGTAGTGGCAAACCATGGCAATCAGGAAGCCTTGTCTCTTTGTGGGCTCCCCGCACAGATGCTCTGGGAGCTCCTAAAGTATTATGGGCTGTGGTTAGATGGGAATGTGGAAGAATGGTGCACTGAAACAAGACTTGGCTTTACATTTAGTCTGACTTTGCCAATTCCTAGCTGTGTGACATTGGTCAGTGTCTTAACTTCTCTGATCCTTATCTATAGCATAGGGGTTAAGACCACTTGGACTAGATTTTTGTGTCTAGCAAGCAGAGGGTGCTCAATTTACCGCTACTGTTTCTTTCTTTCCTCTGCTGCCTTTACCTTAAGGATGGGACTTCCTGACCTTTCTGGGCCACTGAGGGCATTAGGAGCTGGGTGCCTTCAGTATAATAGAGTTACTGACCCCAAGCAATGAGGACTAGGCTCTGGGTCTGTTTTACTGGACCTTCTCTGTTCCTTCGTGATGGGGTCCAAATCCAGCATGGGAGTGGAGGAGACAGAGAAATGAGCAGGTCCCATGCTGGGCAATGCTGCCCCTTGCAGGGCTGAGCTGGAGCGGGGAGTGCCTTAGAGGCATCATGGGCCAGTCTCACCTGATGTGGTTGATGATGAGGTTTGTTGGGGGAATGAAGAAATCATCCACTCCTGCGAAGGGTGTGCGGATGAGGTGCTGGCTCTGGCCGGCGCTGGCTTCTGTGATCACCTACAACACAGAGTGGGAATCCTAGTGAGGGCCCATGCAGGTGGGGGCTGAACCTGGAGACACCTGTATGCTCAGGTGGAGTCACCCCGGCAGAGGGGTGCTTGGGAGAGAGATGACTAACAAACCTCAATCTCAGGGAAGAGGCAGGAGCAAAGTGGAAGCAGTTCAGGCACATCCTAGGCAGGGACCCGTTCTTCCTGAAAGAGGAAGTGGTGGGACAGGACTGATTGCCCGAATTGCTTCTGCCCCATGGTTAAGCCTGCCTTGCTGCACTTTGTCAGCCACCATGATGGCAGAGTGAGAACCTGAGGGGTGGTGGTGGGGTTTCCAAGGGAAGTCTCCAGAATGGAAACATCACTGTGGTTGCTCAGAGACCACCTCCTCTCGTAATGGGGAATCCTACCTTCTCAACATGTAAGCCAGGCTAAGGAAAGTGGGAGAGGGCTGTCAATCATGAAAATGTCACGTGGTGGAACTGTCTACTGGGAGTTCATTTTTCTCTGGTGCCAGATGCCTGGGCCAGTTTGTTGGTAGTCTCTGTCGGATGCTACTCACAGGCATTCTCTGAGGTGCGACTCCAGGACTGATGAGAGAAAGCAGACATCCTATGGGATGCCACTCTGACATGCTGGGCTGTTTAGATGTCTTGCAATTAGAGTGCTGGGAAGAGGTCCTGGTCTCACACAGGAGACTTGCTGTAGAAAGTCAACAATTAGGCCCTGTGCCTTGTACAGATTGGTAGTGACAGAGCACGGCTGCCTCTGCTTCCCTGGAGGTAACGCTTTCTCCCCTGTGGACTTGGCAGGAGACAAGAGCCTTTCCCTGGTGTGTGTCCCAGCTGCACTCATGTCAGGGAAGGCACAATGGCAGCTCTGAGCAGAAGCCAGGTGGTGTGTGAAGTCAGATAGGATGAGTGAGTGGTCCGGAGTCCCTGCCATGAAACCCCTGTGGTCAGGCTGGGCAGCCCCTCTGTCAGCTAGTGAGGCCCAAGCCAGCCAGACTGTGTCCTCCTGCCTTCTGCATATGCTCATCAGCCTTCAAGTTCTAGGCCACTGCCCAGAAAGCAGCAGACCAGTGGCCCGATGAGGGGCTTGGCCAACTTATAGGCCCCGAGAAGCCCAGACCCTCTGTGCAGGAGAGGAGGCAGATGGTGGGCCCCTGAACGGGAAGGTGAGACACTTTTTCTAATCATGATATTGTGGCCACACGTGTAGAAAGGAGGGTCTAGATTTCTGCAGCCTGAGGCTTGGCCTGCAGGGTGAGAGCTGACTCTGGTGGGGGCTTGTGACTCCCATGGCTGAGAGCTCTGGATGCTTCTACTTTTTAGGAATGGAGCTGCCTTCTGGCTTTTACTTTTATGACAAAACAAACAGCACCTGGCCTGCCTCCTCAGGCTGGCTGGAGGCTTGTGTCTTTTTTTGTCTTGCTTTCCTCTGCAGTCAGCAGGCAGAGTGCTGGGCTGGAGTGATACAAGCCATGATTTTCAGGTTTGAGGCAGTCCTCATGTTGCATTAGGTTATTTCTCTGTGATTTTTTTTTAAGAGGCCAAATGATTACTTCTATGGTAAGCTCATAGGAAAAAACTCATAGAAGTGGGTGTTAAGAAAATATCAGCATTTGGAAACTGGATCTTAGAGAGTCTGAAAAGAAAATGCCAGGGAATTCCAAGAAGCCATGCAATCATTGCTTGGTATCAGGCCTGTCATTTTAGCTCATAGTAGAGATGGAAAATTACAGGCTGTCATTGGTCAATGTCATTCACGCTTCACTGCTCTGACACCCTATATTCAGAGGTTACTTCATCAAAACGCAGTGCCACGGGCCATTGAACTGATGTGGGCATGTCAGCCTCGTTTCTCTGAGTCACGAGTTCCTCCTCGGCTTTTTCTTGTGTCCTAACACATAGCTGGGCCCACAGTGCCCTAAAGATAACTGTCAAGCCCCTCACATTTGCTGCCGTATGGGCTTGGTACAGGAGATGCATGCATGTGTCTGAATCTCAGGATGTGCCCATCAGTTGGCAGGGTGGGGACAGCAAGGCTGGGCATCTCCCTCAGAGGGGTGTATGAAGCCAGCTGGGAAGTGGCATGTGGAGGGGTGGGAGAACATGGTATCCAGAGGACAGGCTGGGAGGCAGCTAAAAGCTGGCCTGAGAAAGGGGGTGGGCCAGAGAGTGCTGGGCAGCATTGGAAAAGATGCCAAACCTTCCAAACCTGGGTGCTGAGGAGGGCTTTGGTGGAGGGAGCCTCATTTGTACAAACACGTTCATGTAGTCTTCCCAAAGTGTGTTCAACAAATCCTTCAGTGTTGGATATTTAGAAACAATATTAGGATATTATTTTTAATCTCTTGCAAATACAAACAATGCAGTAACAAACATTGTATTTGTGAGAGATTAAAAATAAATGTCATAGCTCAATTTTTGTCCACATCCATGGTTATGGCCTTTGGAAAAATTCTGAGAAGTCAAGTTGCTGGATCAAAAATTACTCTTTCACTGGCCAGGCATGGTGGCTCACACCTGTAATCCCAGTACTTTGGGAAGCTGAGGCGGGCAGATCACTTGAGGTCAGGAGTTTGAGACCAGCCTGGCCAACATGGTGAAACCCCATCTCTACAAAAAATGCAAAAATTAGCTGGGTGTAATGGCATGTACCTGTAATCCCAGCTACTCAGGAGGCTGAGGCACGAGAATTATTTGAACCCGGGAAGAGGAGGTTGCAGTGAGCCAAGATTGTGCCACTGCACTGCAGCCTGGGTGCAGAGTGAGATTCTGTCTCAAAAAAAAAAAAAAAAATCTTTCAGGCTTTTGGTTCACACTTCCCAATGGCTCACCACAAAGACTATGCCAGTTGACTTTCCAGGAGCAGTTTTTGTGAGCAATGGTTTCTTTAACCCTAGCCCACAGTGATGAAGGTAGGTTTATTCAAATGATTTCATACTTTTTTTTGTGATAATGCATATCCTAGACTTTCCAGTTATGAGAAGGGAAGCGTCATGCTGTAATTCCTGGTATTATGCTTTCAGTGTTTTGTCATTTAGGCAAAGGTAAACTATTGGTTATTGGTTTTGGAGAAGTAGTCTTTATTATATTTAAAGAATTTCCTTCTATTCCTATTTTTAGGCTTTTTATTAAGAATGCCTGCTGTATTTAATTAAATGTCTTTTCAGTATTTATTGAAAACGTCCTACATGTTTTCTCTTTCAATTTGTTGGTGTTATGAATAATATTGACTGATTTCCTGACAGTGAACCATCATTGCATCCTGGGAATGTGTTCCCTGCTTGAGCATTTAGACACATTCCTGGATTCTATGTCTTTTTCTTTGCGTGTGTGTGTGTGTGTAGTGTTTGTTTATACACATGCATCTCTCCTGTGAAACTCCCTTTTTAAAATAAATTATCCTTGCATAATATTCCTGGATTTGTATGTTAGACAAGGACATGGGTCCAAGTCATCTCTTGGATTCTAGTCATTCCTGTAACCAAAACCAATTCTTCACAATTTATTCATTTAAAAAAATCATAAGCCATGTGGTTTCAATGCGCTTTAATTTGAATTCAATTAAAAAGAATTTAACAAGTCAACTTTTCCCAAACAAAACTTTATATTCTATTTTCTTTAGGAGCTCAGTGAATCTAAACATTAAGTTTCAATATAAAATCTTTAGAAACACCGTAAAACTATGTAGTTTGCATCTCTTTGTTTGTAATCACTGAGCCCATGAAATTCAAAGCCAGACAAATCCTTGTACTACTAAGGGTCATAAGCCAGAATGTCTTAAAAAATATCCTCAAAGCTTTGGAATCCAGTAAGAATTAGGAAATGAGTCGGAGTCAGACACCCCGAGCACAAACTAGTGCAACCCCACAAAACATGTTTGAGTTTTCATCCTGGACTCTATTTCTAATAGTATGTTAGAATTAAAAACAGAATTCTGCCTCTGTATTTATAAGTGAGATTAGTCTACAGTTTTATTTTTATACTATTTTAATCAGGTTTTATAATCACAATAACACTGGCTATTTAAAACAAACTGTATATTTTCACCCTATGGTCTTGGGATAGTTCAAGTAAAATTATATTTTGAGGACTTGACAAAACTCAGCTGTACATTTTTCTATGGTAGATTTTTCTTTAAAAAATCCATGGTAATTGCTCTAGCTCAAGTTTCTCTTTTCATAAGTCAGTTAATTTTTTTAAAACATTTTGCAAGCATTCACTCATTTCTTCTAGGTTCTAAAATTTCTTGCCTCAGAGTTGCAATGTAGTGTTATTTTTTGAGATAAAATCTCATTCTGTCACCCAGGCTGGAATGCAGTGACATGATCTCGGCTCACTGCAACCTCCACCTCCACCTCCTGGGTTCAAGCGATTCTCCTGCCTCAGCCTCCTGAGTCGCTGGGATTACAGATGTGCATCACCACACCCAGCTAATTTTTATATTTTTAGTAGAGACAGGGTTTCACCATGTTGGCCAGGGTGGTCTTGAACTCCTGACCTCAGGTGATTCATCCACCTCAGCCTCCCAAAGTGCTGGGATTATAGGCATGAACCACTGCGCCTGGCCTATTTTTCAAGTCTTTTCATCCTCCTGTATCTGCAATAAAATTCCCTTTCTCATTCCTCATTTTGTCTATTTTTGTTTGCTTTTTTCTTTATTGGGGTTGTGAAGGATTCATCTTTTTTGTTTTGCTTTCTATTAATTTTAGTCTCTATTCTTTCTTGCAAGTTTTGTTCTCTTTGAATTTCTTAAATACTTCCTTTTCAGGCTTTTAAGCCCCAAGAATTCCTTGGTACAGCTTTCTCTGTATCCTGTAAATTTTGATATGAAATAATAGTCTCTTTTTCTTTGCTTTTGAGACCATTGGTAGTTTTCCTTTTAATTTCCTCTTTGATTCAATAGATATATCCAGGAATGTTTTCTTAATTGTCAGAAAATATAGCCTACAACATCTACTTTTACAAAAATTTAAAGTTTCTTTAGTGATATGCTTTTTTATATGGAGACATACTAAAAAATTCTATTTGGCTGATGAAAGGCTTTCTACGTTTTTATTAAACCAAACTTCTTGTTTATATTCAATTTTCCTGTCATCTTGTCTCTTCGTATATTTTAAATCAAGCTCTTCTATGTTAATCACTCTTGTTTTACGTATTCGTTCTGTTGATATAGATCAGCTGTTCAGCACCTACTGTCTCTCAACATGCTTAGTGCTCTTAACCCTAAATTCCACATTGCCTGACGCTACCATGCATGCATGCTTTTTTGTTCACCTGTCATCACTATTCTCACCCCTTTAAGGGCAACCTTTTATTATCACTTTATGTGTGTTTCTTGGAAAAAAGTTATTGCTAGTTTTTAAACCCAGTCTGCTCATCTCTGCTTTTAATTGGGGAATTCAGTCATATTTGATATAATGAGATGTTCACTTCTCAACTACCAATTTCAAACAACATTCTCTGTATCCTCTCTTATCCCAATAAAATGAGGTTTAAAGTGAAGTTTTGAGTATTTTTACTCCCCCTTTCTGCATACTCCCTACTTTTGTTTATTTTTTGAAACAGGGTCTCACTCTGTCACCCAGGCTGGAGTGCAGTGGCATGATCTCAGCTCACTGCAGCCTCCACCTTCTAGGCTCAAGTGATTCTCCTGTCTCAGCCTATCAAGTAGCTAGGACTACAGGTGCATCAGCACACCTGGCTAATTTTTTTTATTTTTTTTTTGTAGAGATGCGGTTTTCCAAGGTTGCTCCTGCTGGTCTCCAACTCCTGAGCTCAAGTAATCCTCCTGCCTCAGCCTCCCAAAGTGCTAGGATTACAGGTAAGAGCCACTGCACCTGGCTCCTACTCTTTTTACTGAAACAATTTATCTTTAGTTACAGCTTGGTATCAGAATTTCTTTCATTGTCTCTCTCCTCATTCAAATGTCCTCACCTAGCACTTATTGTACATTTCTAGATAGCCTCTCCTCATCCATTTTACTTTTAATTTTAGATCTTCCTCTCCTGGTTCATTACTTGCCACTATCTATGTCCACCTTGATGTCTCTAATCTGGCTCATCTGATGTTTGTCTAGTATCTTTCCTTAGGTGTGGCGCATGAGTGATGGGCTCCCTGAGTTCCTGCGTACCCGTATATCTTTCTTTTGTCCTGACAGGTAAATGATGTCTTGCTTGGGAATAGAACCCTTGGAGCGTGTAGATGGGATACCATGGTCTTCCAGCTCCTATTGCAGGTGAGAAGTCCACTGTCAATTTGATTAGTTTTTCTTAAAACTTGGAGTTCTGGAACTTTATCACTAGTGAAGAGATGTGTCATTTCTCATCAGTTTAGCCTGGACTTGTAGATGCCTTTTAATTTACAGGATTAAGTTTCTTCAACTTGAATATTTTATTGGAAACTTATTTAATGTTTGACTCCATTCTAATAGTTATCTTTTCTTTCTAAACTTCTGTTCTTCCCACTTCACGGCTCAAACTCTTCATGGGTTTGCTCTGTGATTTGAGAGAGCTTTTCTTGTTCTTTATCTTTCAGGCTACTATTTTGGGTCTCAGTAGAAACCATGCATTTTTCTTTTTTTTTGTTTTTTGAGACAGAGTCTTGCTCTGCTGCCCAGGCTGGAGTGCAGTGGTTCCATCTTGGCTCACTACAACCTCTGCCTCCAGGGTTCACACGATTCTCCTTGCTCCTGAGTAGCTGGGACTACAGGTGTGCACCATCACGCCTGGCTAAGTTTGGTATTTTTAGTAGAGATGGGGTTTCACTATGTTGGCCAGGCTGGTTTCAAACGCCTGACCTCAGGTGATCTGCCCACCTTGGCCTCCCAAAGTGCTGGGATTACAGGCGTGAGCCACTGCGCCTGTTCACATTTTTCATCTATTGCAGTTTTAAACTGGGAAATCTTTTTTGTTCTTTTTCTAGTGGCCCCTCCTCTTGAATTTTCTGAAGTGCTTTCTTATTTTTTGTTGGTATTTCTGGCAGCTGTATTTCTTTGGGCTGGTACTCTGTTCTGAGTGACCTTTATTGTGGTGTCCAGGCTCTCTGATAGGTTATTACTATTTTTTGTCACCTCACTGGACCCAAGAATGGCTGGTGGCTTCCCCAGTGTGACAGTGGCCTCAGAGTATAGAAACTGAAGTTGTGAGTGATGCAGAGGTGCAGGTAGGTGGTCAGTCCCTAGAAGGAAGCTTCTCCAGACCCTGGTCTTTCTGCCCTCTTGCCAGTCTTGGTTCCAGAGGGTTCTAGAGGGGAGTTAGCTCCATTTGCAGCCCTTCTCACCTTGGGTTCTGAGAGAGAGAGAGAGAGACCCTAATCTCCAGAGGCATCCATTATATGTAATGAATTAACTTTTCTCCTGTGCACCCAGAATGGTTCTTTGCACCATCTTTGGGAGAATTGAGAAAATAGGCATTCAAATCACTTTACAGGGCTCATTCCTCTTATGGATCCCTGATGGGCAAGGCTGGGCAGGGCATACTCAAATTACTCAAGTCAGGGTTGCTATTGACCTTTCTTGGCTGATGGGGGAAGGGATCCCACGGATCTCTGGAGCCCAAGCTCTACCCAAGGGAGTGCTAGATGTTTGGGCTCCAGAGCCACACTGTCTAGGGTGGACCATAGGCAAATTATGGAACTTTTCTGTACCCTAGCACACTGTAAGCACTTGGTAAGTGGGCTTTTGTTTACAGATATAATTGCTGCTGCTTCTCCTTCTTCATTGGCTAACATCTGCTGCTTGCTTTGACACTATTCTCCAGCCTCCCTTCTGGACCCCAGAGCCTCATTCTGTTGGGACCCAGGAGCTATTGGCTCAAGAGAGGCAGGATTGTGGGGCTGGATGGGGATTGGGTGGCACATTCTGATTGTTGTGATGTCAGAATCCTATTCATCATCATTATTGCTGTCATCAATTGCCTGTGAGGGGCATTGGCCTGAGGCTGTTTCCTACTCTCTCCTTGAGCCTTTATGGATATATTTTGGATAAATGTAATTAGCTACCCGGGGAAGCAGGAGATACTTATTTTATAGGGAGAGAGTTCTTCTCTCAGTGGAGTGTGGGTATCAGCCTCCATGTGCTCAACATACCTGGAGACTTGGTTGGGACTTGTGCACATCCCCCCAGCTCAGGACCCACACTTGGTCATGTGACTTGTCATAGGACAGCTTAGCCGGCAGAGGGTCCACACCTATGGACTTGAAAAAAAATAGTGACATGTTGTGAAAGCTGACATGATGGTCATTTCTGGGCGTTGTATGCATGGGCATCACTCCTGGGCGAGGGGAAAGCCAGTCTAGAAGCCTTGCCAATGGTTCCATTTGGGAACCCAGGGCAGAAGCTTCCCATCTGTCTTTTTTCTCAGAGGCATAATTATTATTATTATTATTATTATTATTTATTATTAACTTTTGAGACGGAGTCTTGCTCTTGTTGCCCAGGCTGGAGTGCAATGATATGATCTCGGCTCACTGCAACCTCTGCCTCCCAGGCTCAAGAGATTCTCCTGCCTCAGCCTCCCGAGTAGCTGGGATTACAGGCATACACACCACGCCCTGCTAATTTTGTATTTTTAGTAGAGATGGGATTTCTCCATGTTGGTCAGGCTGGTCTCAAACTCCCGATCTCAGGTGATCCGCCCACCTCAGCCTCCCAAAGTGCTGGGATTACAGGTGTGAGCCACTGTGCCTGGCCCAGAGGCATAAAATTAGTGGTCAATAATGTTCCTTATTTTCCTGCATGTTTTACTTAAAGGGACCTAGACCAACATGGCAAAAGTCTGAACACAGAGGCTAAGTTTTTCACTCAGGAACCAGCTCCAGGGTTCCTTCATTCTTCCTGAAAGTCTTGGACCCTCAGCATCCTTCCCTAGACTACTCTGTGGCCTAGATTCTGGTGAGTTGGTCCTCCCTCCTAGGTCATCTGAGGTGGACTTTGAGATCATCCATTATCACCCCTCTCTATCTTTGTTCTACTCTGGGCAGTTTCTATCTTGCACAGCCTTTGACTGGCGCCTCTGGGTCTCAGACTATGGCATCAGCAGACGTGCTCTTTTTTAACTGCAGTACTGCTATCCCCTGATGATATAGCTTCTCCTATGGCCCTGTCAAATGAAAGCTGTTTTCTACTTCTTATAGATTACAAGCTCAAAAACTCTGTTCTATAATGCTCATGCCACTAGACTATGGCACCCTGCTCTTCTTCTTGTCACTGGTCAACATTCTAGTCCTCCCTTTGCTGTCTTCCTCTCTACTACTCACTTGGTCACTAAGTTTGGTGCCTTCAATCCACATGGAAGAGTCATCCAAGGCCCTCCTTTCTTAGTTCCTTCTTGGTTTCAATGATCTTTTCCTCCTCCCCACCTCAGCCACCATAACTTACACTTTGTTTTATTTCACCCACTCATATTCTAGTATTCTAGTCTCTCCGATGAGGGGGAGAAAAACTGCATCATCTCTGCCTCCACTGGTCAAAACTTTTCTAAAGAAGTAAGCATTTCTCCTTAACTCACTTTCACCAAGTTTCTGAATTCATGCCGAATTCAGAGATCATTCTGTAATCCTATTTGACATTTCAGTAAGATTCCACATGATTAAACCACATGATTGATTAAACCCTTACATACCCTTCCTTACCTCACGTGGCCTCCCACCTCCCTGGCTTCTCCTCTTCATTCTGACTTCATCTTTGACTGTCTTCTCTCTTTCACTGGAATGCCATGGCTTCTAATAACCCTCTATACTCTGATGACTCTAGAATTCATTCATCTGTTGATGATCTCAACCTAACATATAGAGAATTGAACTCTTGATTTTTTCCCACCCTGCTGAAATATATCTCTTCTCCACTCATCACCATCTTTGAAGTCTCCCTTTACTCTCTTGCTTTAATTACTCTCTTGCTTTAATTAAAAACTCTTGTCCCCTGAGCCTTAAGTAGAGGCTGTTTTTTGTTTTCTAGACTTTACATACCCCAAGGCCTTTGTAGCCTCCAGCTACCTGTATTTGTTCCTGCTAGTTTCTCTTCATTCACCAAAGGCTTTAGCACCTGACACTGTCTTCCTCTACTGAGAGCTTCCTAACCCATCAGTAATGGTACCATCTTAACAACACATTCTCCTCCAGCTATCCTGTTAAACTTCCCTCAAGTTAGGACTTTAGCTGTTCTCTCTCCTTTCTGCTTAACCTTCTCCCATTGGATTTCATACTCTTATTCTAAGGTGGTATGGAGCAGGAGTCCAGAGAACTTAAGCCAAAAATCATTTAAATTCAGGACAGAATTTTTCTCAATGTGCTGAGCAGCAAGGCTATGGCAGCCAAGAGATCTGATCCTGGCAAACAAGCCCCAGGATTAGGGGCAAATCAGAGGCAGGCTGAGCCCTACAGAAGCTTCAACTCAGTCTCTACTCTCTTTGCCTAGCAGAGGAAAGTGTAATCTTCTATATAGAGTGTTTGCCATTAAAAGGCTTATTAGAAACAGAAGATAGTTGATAGAACATATCCAAATTGAAGCAGAAAGAGACATGTGAGACCCAATGGGAAGTCCTAACTTTTTTTTTTAGAGTTCCCAAAGAAGAGGTGAGAGAGAATGAGGCAGCAGAATATATGAAAAAATAGTGGCTGACATTTTTTTCAATCTTTTGAAAGATATCAGTATACATATTCAAGAAATACACATATTCTTTGTAAATCCCAAATCATAATAAATACAAAGAATTCCATATGCACACACATAATAAACTGCTAAAGATCATGGAGAAAAGTCTGGAAAGTAGAGAAAAATGATACAGCACCTTCAAAATAGCAACAATAAGACTATCAGCAAAAATAACTGAAGATAATGAAATGATACCTTAAAATGCTGAAAGAAAAGAATCGCTAACATAGAATTCTATACTCAGTGAAGAATAGAAAGTAAAGAAAGTTTTTTTTTTTTTTTTTTTTTTTGAGACGGAGTCTCCCTTTGTCACCCAGGCTGGTGCAATCTTGGCTCACTGCAGTCTCTGCCTCCCAGGTTCAAGTGATTCTCCTGTTTCAGCCTCCCAAGTAGCTGGGATTATAGGCCTGCACCACCAAGCCCAGCTAATTTTTGTATTTTTAGTAGAGACAGGGCTTCACCATGTTGGTCAGACTGGTCTCGAACTCCTGACCTCAGGTGATCCACCTGCCCTGGCCTCCCAGAGTGCTGGGATTACAGGCATGAGCCACTGTGCCTGGCCTGAGAAATACAAAGTAAAGATATTTGAAAAGAAAAACTGTGAGAATCTGTTTCCAACAGATCTTCAAGCAAAGTTGGTGTTAGAACTATTCAGGAATTAATGGTAAATGTGTGGGTGAATATAAATTAATGTCCTGTGGGGTTAAATTACATATACAGATAAAATTCATTACCGCAACAATGCAGAAGTAAGGGGTAGGAGGGTTGAAGGAGTTGAAGTGTTTTATGGTTCTAGCATTATTGGGGATATTAAGTAACAATTTGTATGAGACTGTATTGATGCAATGATGCATGTTATAATCACTATTATGTTAACAACATAAAAGAGTGCATCGTCAACAACAGAATAATTAAAATGTTTGGCAAATCCACAAGAAAGCAAAAAGGAGAAAAAAGCAACATAAACAGGTAGGTCAAATAACAAAAGTAACATAGTAGATAAAAATCAACTATATAATTAATTACATTAAACATAAATGTATCAAATACTCCAAGTAAAAGACTAAGATGATTAAATTAGATAAAAACCCAACTACACATGGCTTTATAAAAGAGGACCTTAAATATAATGACATAGAAAGGTTGAAAGTTAAAAGGAGGGAACAATTATACCATGAGAAAACTAATTAAAATAAATCTGATTTAGCTATACTAGTGTTAGACAATAGATTTTCAGGCAAGCAGCATTACCAGAGATAAAGAGGGATATTTTGTAAGAATAAAAGGAAAATGATATAATGTTAAAGCAAAAATGAGTAGCACTTTGAGAAATATAGTGGAAGATGTTAACACACCTCTCTGCAGCTGATGGACTAAGCAGACAAGAAAATCACCAAGGATAGATCTAAATCACCAAGGATAGATCTGAACAATACAATGAACCAAGTAGATATAATTGACACATATATAGAATACAGTATCTAACATCAGAATGCACATTCTTTTAAAGTACACATGGAACATTTACCAAAATTGGTCATAAACTCAGTCATAAAACAAGCTTCAATAAATCTCAAAGGATTGATATTATTCAGAGTATGTTCTCTGGCCAGGGGAATCAATAACAAAGAGACAGTTGGAACACGTCCCATTGTATTTGCCAAGAGAAACACGACCCTGGCTATTTCCAACTTTCTTCATATAACAAGCCTTTACTGGGGAAACTGAGCATTGTTGAAGAGATCCAACTCTGGTCTCACTTTAAATTTATACCCACAATTCTTAAGTGGGCCCTCATTGTTGCCCAGCAGTCCTATCATATTTGCCTGGCCAGTTCAGTCTCATGTTGAACTTTTACCTCTCTCTTCAAACCTCCAGGCTTGACTGAGAAAAAAACAACTCAAAAAGAAGTTCATCTAACTACCACCCATTGCATCACCTATTGTACTTGTGCCTGGATGTAAGATATTCCATTTCCTCCTGTTATAATGAAAGGATGTGATTTTTCTCTGGGGCTAGATCTCCACTTGTGTGCTTTGGATTTCATTGACTCCTGCCTAGAGTCAATGCAGGATGAGGATGCAGGAGAGACAGAGAAGAATTGTGGGAGTAGTTATTCTCAGTAGCATATAGTGCTGTAATGTCACCTACTTTAAAAAAGTTCTTTTGTCATTCCCTTCCAGGCATTGCCTCATTTCTTTACATTTACTCACCTTTACAGCAAAACCCTTCCATATGATTGCCTGTATTCACCATCTCCATTTCCTCACCTACGATTCTAACTTGAATCCACTCCAGCAGGCTTGCATTCCACCATTATCCTATCTGTTCCTGCCAAGGTGATCCACGACTCTATGGTACCAAATCCAATGGTCAGTCCTCAGTCTTCATAACATACACATGCTCATCACAGCATAACTCCCTTGAAACACACTCTTCTTTTAGCTTCAAGAATCTCTCTCTTTATCCTAATTTTTTCCTATCTTTCAGGTTACTCCTCCTTGGTCTCCTTTATTGGTTTCTTCTCTCCTTACTGATCTTTAAATGTTGGAGTGCTTCAGGACTCCACTCTTGACCTCTTCTCTGTCTATACCACCTCTTGGTAATTTCATCCAGTTTTCTGGATTAATACAGTTCATATGGTGACGATACCCAAATCGATATCTCTAGCTTAGGCCTCTCCTTTGACTCCAGACCTGTTTATCTAACTGCTTACTTGACTTCTCTACTTACACATCTAACAGTATTTTAAACTTAAATCACCCCCCAATCTGCTCCCTGCCTTGCCCGAAGTCTCTTCTCTTGTAGTGCATGAGTTTCATATTGCTGTAGTAACCAATTATTAGAGATTTCATGGCTTAAAACAACACATTTACTCTCTTACAGTTCTGGAGACCAGAAAGCCAAAATCAATTGAAACCAGCACTCCTAGAGGTTCTAGGGGAGAGTATGGTTCCACGCCTTTTTCCAGTCTCCAGAGCTGCATTTCTTGTATCCCTTGGCTTCTGGCCCCTTCATCCCATCTTCAAAGACAGCAATTCAGCATCTTGTTTCAGTTCTCACATTGCCTTTTTCATCTTTGCAGTCAAATTTTTCTTTGCCTCCCTCTTATAAGGACATTTGTGATTGCATTTAGGGCCCATCCAGGTAATCAGGTAATCCAGGATAATCTCATTTAAAAATCCTTAATTTAAACACATCTGCAAAGTCCCTTTTGCTATATAAGGCGACATCCACAGGTTCTGCAGATTAGGATGTAGACATCTTGGGGGCTATTATTTAGCCTACCACACACTGTAAATGGTATCACCCTTCTATAGTTGCTTAAGTTAAAAGACAACTTAAATCCTTTTTATCTCAAGCCTTATATTCAATCTGTCAGAAAGAATCTATCAGAAAGTCTTTCAGGCTTCATGTTTAAAATATGTCAAGAAACTGATCATTTTTCACCACCCCCACTGCTGTTGTCATCTCTTGCCTGGATTACATCAGACCAGATCCCTGCTCCATCTTCCTGTTCTTTTGAGACAGAGTGTCGCTCTGCTGCCCAGGCTGGAGTGCAGTGGTGTGATCTCAGCTCCCTGCAACCTCCACCTCCTGGGTTCAAGTGATTCTCCTGCCTCGGCCTCCCGTCAAGTGATTCTCCTGCCTCAGCCTCCTGAGTAGCTGGGATTACAGGCACTTGCCACCACGCCTGGCTAATTTTTTGTATTTTTAGTAGAGATGGGGTTTCACCACATTGGCCAGGCTGGTCTCAAACTCCTGACCTTAGGTGATCCGCCCACCTCAGCCTCCCAAAGTGCTGGGATTATAGGCGTGAGCCACCAACCCAGCCCGTTTGTTAACACAACCACCAGGTTGATTCTTTAAAGATCTAAGTCAGATTGGATCAATCCCCTGATGAAAGCCCTTCTGTGACTTTCTCACTGAAATGTCCTCACTTTGGGCTTTGTTTAGCTCCTGACTGGCCTCCGAGGCCCTGTGTGAGTGGGCCCTTGCTTGGCCTGACTTCATCCTCCTACTCTACCCCTCATCACTGTGCCTTCTCTCAGAGTCTCGGTCCTACCTGGCATCTCATTCACCTTGAGGGAAAAGGCCAATTGAAAATAGTCTTCCTGTTCCTCTTTTGCTTGGAACCTGGTTTTTCATAGTCCTTATTACTTATAGTTCTCTAAAATTCTGATTTATGGTCTGTTCCCCAACTAGAATATGAGTTCTAGGGAAATTATTGCTCATTCATGGCTGTTTCCCTACATAGTAGACAATCAATACTTCATGAATAATTACACATGAATCTTTTCTCCCTTCAGTCTGACCGCCTGGCACAGGAGCTGGGGAGTAGGCAGAAAGCAAAGAAGAACGTGGCAGGCTGTGCCCCAGAATTTGAAGTTTTCCTCACTCCATTAAAGAGGTGTACCTGTAGGACTTTCTGGGCTTGGATGTCGACCACAAGGACTCTGCTCAGTGCTGGCTGGGCTACGTAGATGTACCGGTTCCGGACGTTGACTGCAGATACCCACTGGCAGGGCTGGGTGGCATTTTTTTCTCTTTGAGGACAGATTTCTTCCTGCAAAGGAGATAGGCTGTCATATATCTTCTTAATTGCCCTTGCCCTCCAACATCTCTAGGTACTCTCTCCCCTGACCCTCCTCTGTGCCTTTCTTCCTCTCTCTTAGAATCCTTTGGATCCATAGAACAGGGCACCCAAGCCCTCCAACATCACTGACTTCTCACTTAACATTCCTTTAATCTTTTGGGGCTAAAACTCCCTTTGCACCCGCTCAGTTAGCAGCTTCCAGGTTCATGTTCTTCTATTCTGTACGCTACCTTCTCCCTCTCCTCATCCTCATTTTAAAAACTTCTGTTCATGGCCAAACTTCTGAAAGAGTTGCCTATACTCCTCCTCCACTTCCCACCTCTTGCATGCTCATTAACACTCTGGCTGTAGTCCTCAGAGCTGACATTGTTCTCCCCAAGGTCAACATGGACTCCTCACTTATTACGTTAAACCTGTGTTGACTCCCTCTGTTCCCTCCCCTCCATCCTCCCTCGGCAGCTGATCCTCTGTTGCTGGACTCTGCTCAGTGTGCTGATCTCTATATGCTAGGGTGTCCAGGGTTCACGCCTAAGTTTCTTCTCTAAAATCCACCCCCTTGTTAATCTCATTGAAACCTATGGCTTTAAATACATTCTATGTGCTCACAACTCCCAATTCATACCTTTAGCCCAGGCCTCTTCCCCGAACTCTAGACTTCAATAACCAACTGCCTAGCTCCACTTGGTTGTTCAAAATCAACTCTTGATTTTACTTCCTAATCCTGCTCATTCTACTGAAAACCCGGCAATTCTGCAGTTTTACTTCCATAGGCCAAAACCTTACAATCTAGTGAAGTGAGGCCATCCTTGATGCCTCTAACCTCAGGCCCCATCCAATGTCTCACAAGTCATTTCAGATTTACCTTCACAATATATCCAGAAATAGGCTCTGACCATTTCTGCTCCATCACCCTGGCCAGGTCACACTACCTGCCACTTAGGTGACTGCTATAGCATCCGTGTATGCTCCTGGATTCCACCCTAGCCTCCCAACCTGCTCTTGACACAGCAGCCACAGGGATCATTGTAAAATTCAAGTCAGATCATGTGACTCCTCTTTCTCAATTCCCCCTCACTCCCAATAACATTATTTCTTGTTCAGAATAAAATCCCAAGTCTTTCCTACAAGGCCCTCTACATTCGGTCTGCTGCTTTTCTCTCTTACCCACCCTACTCCACGCCATGGGCATGCCCAGCACACTCCTCAATCATGCCACTGTCCTGCACCAGGGCCTTTGCCTTGGCTATTCCTTTTGCTTGGAATGTCCTTCCCCAGATATCTACAGGGTTTATTTTCTCATTTCCTTCAGGTCTCTGCTTAGTGTCACCTTATTGGGAGGTCTTCTCTGACCTCGTCTATCTCAGCTCTCCTTGTACCCTTACTCTCTTACCAGCTGC
This sequence comes from Gorilla gorilla gorilla, assembly GCF_029281585.2. Classification (NCBI taxonomy): domain Eukaryota; kingdom Metazoa; phylum Chordata; class Mammalia; order Primates; family Hominidae; genus Gorilla; species Gorilla gorilla. Next base: position 137,125,000 of record NC_073228.2, read on the forward strand.
ATTTTCCATTTACCACTTGACTTTCTGCATTCATTTGTCTACCTGGGCACAGCCTTTCCTCCTTCACTAGATTGTAAGTAAGCTCCTTGAGGGCAGGTCTTTGGTTCACTGCTATATGATTAGCACCTAGTACAGTGCCTGGCACAGAGTCAGTGCTTAAAATGTATTTGTTGACTGAGTGTAAAAGGGGACCTTCTTTTCCCTTGTCTTACATGATATACAGTCTCATGGTTTTCCTTGCGATTGTGGCCCAACTCTGTCTCAATCTTCTTTGTGGTTCCTCTTAGTCTGCCTGTCCCTGAACTGTTTGTTGGTGACTCCAGGGTTCTGTTCCAGATACCCATCTCAAATCACTTGCACATGCCCTTGTCTGTCCCATTTGGACAACACTTACATGCTAATGGCACCCAGATCTGTCTCTATCTCAGAACCTTCTCCAGCTCCTGCTTGGTTCTCTCATGCCACCCCCCTTTCTCTCCTAGGTGACTGCAATAGCTTTGAAACTAGTCTCTCTCCTTTTACTCTTGTTCTCATATTTAATCCTTATATAATCCCAACTTGCCTATGAGACAACTGCAGCTTAGAGAGGCTAGGTAACTTTTCTAAAGCTACTTAGTCTACAGAGGTGGGATTTGAACCCAAGTCTACCTGACTCTGAAGGCTATGCCTTTATCTGTGACATCACGCTGCCTCCTTCTGGAAAAAGTAGACATCTAAGCCAGCGGAGAGGCCTGACGTGGGATGCACCAATCTCCTACTCACCAGCCCTTCAGGAAGAGGCTTGTCCCATTGTAATTCTCGTTAGGTGTTTGAGCATTTTCTAGATGGAAAATCGTTCTTTGGGATCATTCCCCAGCTCACTACAGTCTTATATTGCCTGAAACACCTTCAGGACCTCTCTGCGTCTTGTGTCTAGCTTCTTATCCAGGAAAACTAAATCCCGGTTAGGATTTGAGAGAGTCCCTCCAAGTTACAGGTTAGGTTACTACAAATATATGAGAAATTTGTGCCAATGTGATGGAGTGCAATTATTTAAACCTAATTGCTGGAACTCTTTCTAACTGGCTTCATAGCTGTTATTAATATATGGAAGGAACATTGATGGGAAATAACACTTCTAAAAAATAATTAACTCAAATGAAACAGCCTGGAAAACAGCTTTTCCCAAAGCCACAAATGTGAGAAATGGAACAGCCTGAGATATACCAATAGCTAGCACAGCAATGCTTTAGGAACTTGCCTGGGCCAAGCCCACTTCCTCCATGGGCTCCAAGCCCGTAACTATTCACTGAGTGAATTGTGCACAGTTATTTCATTTTGTACAACTGAGGACACACTGTATCCTCAAGGGGAAGGCATATGGGGCATTGACATGACCCTTTGGGATTCAACACTATAGTCCTGTCCTCAAGGAGCTCAGGGTATCCTGCAAGGCCAAGTGGGAAACAAGCCAGAGGAACAGAGGCCTGGTGTGGGGGCCACAGCCCTGGGGGAGGCCTCCTGAGGCTATCCTGGAAGGGCTTTCCTGGATCCTCTATCAGCAGTCATCTCTCCTGCCTCTGCCCACTGAATGTTCCATCGTTATTTTCTACCTGGCCTTAGTTTCCTGAAGGCTACTGAGAAAACACCTGTTTGGCAGCTGTCTGTTCACATTGCTGTCTCCATCGTTTGACTGTGAATTTCTGGAGGCCAGGAACCCATTTGTACCGCCTGGGCCTCACCTGAGGCTCAGTGCAGAGAAGTGGCTTCTGGATGAAGGAATGAGAATTTTAAATTCTCAGCCTCATCTATTCCTCTCTTAGCCTGGGAAAAAATTTGGAACCACACCACATATAGCAAATGGAATTTTAGAAATCAAATGGCATGCCTGGTTAAAGATGGACTTTTAGGATTTTGCCTGTGTATGATGTAGAAGCTGCCCCAGGCACAGATACTTACATAGCTCATGAAAATCTTTTCCGTGGGTTTGAGGTGCCTCTGGATCTCACAGTCCACAGGATGGATGACGATGATGCCGTCGTCGGAGAAGACATAGAACATGTTTCCCACGCTGAGGCCTGGGAGGAGCAAATGGAATGGGCATGCCCTCCAAGCAGTCGGCCCCTGGGCAGGGTCACACGCGGCATTGAACACACAAGAAACCGGCCACGTGGATGCATCTGGTGCAGGCACGAGATGCAATTCCTGGTCAGGGTGGGGTAGAATGAGCAGCCAGCTTGTAGCTGGATGGGTACAGAGAGGGCCCCCCAGGACTATGAATCAGTAAAGCATGTCACAGGCTACATACAGCTGCCCTAAGTCATCTAGAGTTGGCCACAGGTTTTCAGATAAAAGCCTTGGCTTTGATGTACATTTGACCTTTCCTGTTCTGAAAGGGAAAGCCTCCCTTGATTGTTTATAATATAATATATATAGTATAATATTATAATATACTAGTCAAATCAGGATGGATCAGTGGATGCCAAAGTAGCAAAGGCTTTCATTTGCTTTTTTAAACCCATGTATGTACAGTGTCACTTCCTGGAATGTGGAGTCTAAGAATGCTGCCCTTTGCCCAAACTCTGTCCTGGCTGTGCTGGCCAACCCCTCTTTCCAGACAGCTGGCTCTTACTTCTGTTCCCTGCCCCCTGCCCCACCGCCCCCCACCGTTTCTCTGGCAGCCCGTGCCAGGCAGCAGAACCTACACTCCAGTCATGCCCCACTGCCTGCCCTGACCCCGGCCCAGGGCTGTAGCTGTCTGGGGAGAAGGTCTAAGCAAACCAGCTGAGAAGGGGCCTTGGGGACCAGCTAGCTCAGCCTCCTTATTTTAAATACAAACTGAGGTCCAAGGAGGGAAAGGGACTTGTCTGAGGCCACCCGTCTCTGTGCCAGAGCTGGAGCTAGACCCTGGGCCCTGCATTCTGGCCTCTGTCCCTCGTTCTGTCTCTATAAAGGGGGAACAAGGTACAAAGAGATGTAAGCTCTAGAAGGTACAAAGAGATGTAAGCTCTAGAGCGCTCCTTCCCTCTTTCCTTCTCCCTGTCTCCTCCTGACTCTGTCTCCTTATTTCTATCTCCCCTTTCCCTTCCTTTCTTCATTTCTTTTAAATCTAGAACATTAAGATCTCTGTAAATTCTAGGGTAAATATGTAGAAAAATCTCTTTCCTAGGTTTTTTTTTTTTTTTTTTTTTAGCATGCTGAGAAAACTGGTATGCTGGTTTAATGGACTATCTGGGCAAGTTTTTAGTGAGTTAGAAAACAACAAAACAGGAATCACTGTTTTACTTTTTTCCAACAACTCTGCATGCAGTTTTCTGGGCCTTGGGTCCTTGGCACCCAGAGGCACTAATGTGAGTGGTCCTTGCTGTTGAACAAGGGGCTGACTCTATGATAAACCTCAGCCGCCTCCAGCGTCTGTGCTGAGACAGGCTCTGGGCAGGAGGGCTCCTGCCACCAGGAGCAGCTGGAACCCAGCCTCTCAGAAGCTGTGAACACCAGGGAGTATCCAGCATAGCTCTCCATAAGCAATCCCGGGAGACTCAGGGGCGCTGGGCAGCCCGTTTCTCAAAAACCAGATGAAGCTCAGCTCCCGCCAAGAGTCAGTCTTAGCTTCACAGCATCTCAGTGTTTGGAGCCAGCACTCCAGCACACACCTGCCCTGACCCCATCTACCTCCCCCACAGCATCTACCTCCCCCACAGCAGGAACTTCTCTTCTGTACTCTTTCACCTGACAAACTGCTTCCACGCAAACCTAGGGGCCAGAGGGGTCAAAGTCCCCACTAAGCCACAAACTCCAGGAACAGCCTCCCAAGACTGCTTAGAAAATCGGTGGTTGGAAGAACCTCGGTAGTTGGAAGAACCAACATAAGATTGAAAGCATAATAGAGCCCACATGGGGTTTGTGGCTGTAGCTACATCCTGGGCTGAGTGCAGTACCTTGGCCTTGCTCACAGTCGGCCCTGGAATATGAGGCTCAACAAACAGTCATTCAACAAGTAATTGACTTCATGGGATACCCAGCCTCCTGATCCAGCTCCCTGGAAGCTGCCTGAGTGTAGCTTCTGCTAAGAGGGCCCGAAGGAGCTGTTTTTGCTTTTGTCTGTTCTCATTTCTCCTGTTGAGACTTGTGTGTCCCCTGAGGCCTACTGGCCTCTTCATTTTGGCTCCTTATCCCTATCTCCAGACCTTGAGTTTCAGGAGTGAAGGGTACAAGCATCTAGCTACCCAGGCAGTATTGAATTTGTTCACTGCTCAATTGTTCAATATACACACCAACCCTATGCCCCAAGGCGGCTGTGGGTCTTTAGCGGGCACTTGGGTCTTTATAGCTGATTTCACATCCCATAGGGCCTCTTGCATTCTTGGTAGGTCTCTACTTCTGAAACTTGAGACCCTTTGTAGTAACCTCCCCTAAGGAAAACACCACCTCTTAAACACTTGAGTGACTGCGCATCTCAGCCTAGATGCTGCTAGTTCAGCAGCTGTGAGAGTCTAAGGGGCTGCTGTGATCAGCGACTGTTGCTATTGACAGCAGTTCCTCGTTTTCTGGGCTCTGCCTTTGTTTTGTTCCCAGACTTATCATGTCAGCTTTCGTTCCTGACGTTCAGGAAATTGTTCTGAGTATGTGTCTGCATGCATATGCCAGACTGCAGGTAACACCGTGTGAAGTTCTTGAGGAAAAAATGAGATGGGAAATGTCTTGGTTTTCAAACAGGGAGATTTTGTGCTTCACCCATCAATCACATGGCACCTCCTGCTGCTGCCCACTGAGCTGGAGAATGAGTTACCACAGGGGGATTTGGACTCAGATCTGGTTGTGGGGACACAGTGGGGACTGGGACCCGGGCATGCACCTGCACCCCACACAGTGACTCAGGCTCTGCCACCAGCTCCCACACATGCCCACTATATTTTCAGCCATATGAAATTGTCAATATTAGACCACTTTGATGCACAAAAATGGCAACTTCATATGGCTCAACTTACTAAAGATTTGCTTGATAAATATGTTTCTAAACATCTATACATTTAAAAATATACATTGGCAGAAATCATGGCAGCTTTTTTTCCTCAGCATTTCCTCAATCAAAGCATATTTAAGGTACAGTAACTATCTAGTAGAGATCTACAACTTTTGTCTTTTTAAAACCACACAAGATAAGCAAAACACTAAACCCAACACCAGTCAGCTACTGGAAAAAAGTTTAAGGCCCAGATCTGACCAGGAACCCTTACCAACTGTTCTGCTTCAGCAGAGGTTACAAGCCACTTTTAATGACAGCTCTGCATTTAAAAATTTCTCATTAAAGACATGAGTACATTTTAAATTTGATTCAATGCATATGCCACTTGAATTTGACATTGACTTCCTGCTCCCATAGGGCTGCTTTGTGTGGGAAAGCTGATGGCAGACCATGGAAAGACGGCCCATCATAGAACCACACACACGTGATCACAGGCATGACGCAAAACAATGAAGCTTGGTACCTTCCTCTCGCCACAGGATGTTTGCAACTGCAGCAGCAGAGAATGAGGAAAGCAGGAGTGTGATGGAGGGAAGGAAAAAGAAGAAAGCAGTGTTAAACTGTCACTGTAGTGATTCCATTTATGAAGATCCTGGTACCTAGTCCATCACTTACAGAATCTATACCACTCATTGCCCTGGGAACAGTATCTTGGGGGAAGCTCTGGACATGAACAAATGCTTTCAGGTCTCCAGACCCTTTTGATTCTTAAGTGAATCTTTGAAATCATGCCCTAGGACCACAGAAGCTAATGGAATTTCTCACATTTCATGGATGATCAAGAGTAAGCAACATCTCTCCCAGATTTCCTGGACAACCAGCAGGAGAAGTGACTTTCAACTAGGATTCTCCTAAGATGACCACGTGAAATACTTCTGATTATCTACTTTGATGAAAATGGCTTAGCCTGGAGTCTTTGACCATGATTAACACCCATGTCTATGAAATCACACCTGCAGGCCTACCTGGGGAGCGGTGGTTATGAGGAGAGCACGCTTAGCACACCGATGGGCTGGACCCCTAGCGTAAAGGCTACCACACTCCCAGTGGTGTGCATGTGTGCACAGGTCAGGTTCTGGGCCACTGTGGGACATCATGTGGATGAAGGGCAGAGGTTCAGGGCATACAGCAAGTAAAAAGCAGAGCTGGGACTCGACTATTTGGGCTTCCTTGTGTTCCTGGGCTCTGTCTGCTGTCCAGGGAATCTCCCTGTCTGTTTCCAGAGTTGTTCTAGGTTGCCAGGGAAGGCCTGCTCACCTCTGGGTGCCCTCCAATTCCAGCTTTATGCAAAGAGGGATATGAGGCTTACCCCTGTCTTCACGGGCTCATGGTTGGCAGCTGTGGCCCTGGTCAATTGGTGCCCTCCCTTGCCACCCAACACCTCCCAGCCAGCTCAGTGAGAAGCATAAACGTGTGTCGACTTACGGGTCTTTCTAGCTGAGTCTTCAATGAAGAGCGAGGAGATATCTTCATCCACACCCACTTCATTTTTGGCAATGCAGGTGTACGCCCCTGTGTCTTCATACCGAACACTGCTGATGTGGAGTTCGCTCCCATTGGCTGCAGACAGGACAGCGCTCAGGGTGGACTGCTTAGCTGGAGACCCACTCACTTTCCTTTATGGGGCCGTTGAGAGTGTTAGGGCTGCCCAGCCCCTGGGCAGCCAGCAGCCCTGATTATACGCCCAGGAAGGGCTGGCACATCTGAAATGCACTGAGGGTGAGCTGGACCTGAGTGACAGCTTCTCATCATTGCTCTCAGAAAGCCCCAAAAGATCTGTGTGAGCCCAGATAACAGGGAAATTTGGGAGCCATCTGTTCACTCCTAACCTGTCTGACTTATAAACAAATTATACCTCTCATTTCCATTCCTGGAGTCTCAGCTTGATTTGAATGGGAATATCGCATAGACGTCTACCAAGGGCAGTTCTTACCTAAAAGGGAGAGCTGTTTAGACATCTGAGTTGAGACATCCATGCCGTTCTTCAGCCAAGTGATTCTGGGCATGGGAATGCCCTCAGCATGGCATCTCAGGCTGGCTGCCACTCCGGGCTCCTGTGCCTGGCTCTCTGGATAGACACGGATGACTGGCGGCACTGTGGGTGAGAGTCAGTGCTGGTGAGAAAGAGACGGCCCTGACCTGGACTTGGGCCTGTGGCCCAACCTGAGACCCTGCTCCAGAGGGGGTGAACCCAAGAGGTGACTGGAGTTCTGTGTTTAACCAGATTATAATAATCCTGTCCAGCAACTCAAGCTCTAAAAGAAAGGGCTATAAAATGGATTGCAGATAATAAACATGTCAGACTTTGTACCCTATGACTCATGGCTTTCATCATTATTCTAAATACGATCAGAAGGCCATCCAAATATTTAATGCTGTTCAGCTGCTACATGTAAAGAGCAGCAGCCACTGAAATTTATTTCTGAATAAAATTTAGATACATTCCCTTTCTGTTATCAGAAAGCCATTGGATAAGGGTTAATTTCTTGCAGGAAATGTATCAGAAAGCACTTACGGCACTGACTGGCAGGGCCTCTGTTCTGGGGAAGTTCATTCATTTTCCAGTGGGCCATTCTCATTTCTCCACTTCTCAACCCCTGGAACATGGGTGAAAGGCCAGGTGTGCCCTCCTCAGCTTGGAGTGACTCAGCCATGGGCCCTGGCAGTCAGGCTCAGGGTTGGGGGTGTGAGCCTGCCCACTCACCAGACGAGCATGGGTGGGCAAGGCTCCAGCACCCTCCACAGAGCTCTGGCCCTTCCTACCCAGCCTGGCTGTGGGGAGGGGCCTGGAAGAAGCAATGACGGTCTGAAGGACCCTCCCTCTTACCCCTAGCTCTGGGTCCAGGAGATAAGTATCATTTTTAGTGGAATTGAGGGTTCTTCCTTATCTATAGCTTTTACTTTACACACTTCCAAAAAAGATTTGTGAGATGTAAACATACCTGCATATTAAACTAAACTAAACACACTGTCCCTGGAGATGGGGGAGATGGATTCTTCTTGAAGTGGACAGCTACATTTTCCTAGAGTTAGTTATCTGGAACTCCCTGTTGTTCAGTTAAAGAAAGCATCCCAGTACTTCTTTAGAATAGAGAAGATTTTTCTTGGAACCAGAGCATAGAACAAATTGGTACTTATGTACAAAAGGCAATGGTGTGGATCCCAGGACCTGAGTGGGGTAGAATTTTTGTGATGCATGTGGGGTGGGCAGAGGATAAAAGAAAAACTCCACAGCCTCCCTGTGAGAAATGAACTCTGTAGCTCCTGTCACAGCTCCTCAGGGGCTGCTCATAATTCTATCAACTCAGTCTGAATTTCAAGTCTTTTCTTGATCTGTGGGACACAGTTGGAGGCAGAGGTGAAAGCTAAATGGACAACTGCCTAGGGAGACAATCCCATCCTCCAGTGGTCCAGAGCTGTTTCAATAACATGAGCTCAGAGCACCCAATGCCAAACCACACAGAGACCCAAAACAATAAAGTCAGAGTCCTCGCCTCAGTTTTTCTTTGTTTGAAGCCCTGGGGGAGAATGCCAGGGAGTGGCAGAAAAGCCTGTCACAAGTCAGGCCACTAGGGGTAGAGGAGGTCCACGGAGCTCCAGCGGAGGCATGTCTGGAGGACTGCTTCCAACATAAATGTGTAGCTCTCTTCTCTGACCCGTTTGATCCAAAGAGGAAAGAAAGAAACTTCCCTGCTTGATTCAAAGAGGAAAGAAAGAAACTTCCCTACACCTTGCCTTGGGTAGAGGGAGGAGTGGAGTTCCCTTTGAATAGATAGAATTTTGGTCGGAATTCAGGAACCCAGAGAGAGAACCAGGAGTACTGGCCTTGGGGGTGGTTGGAGAAGGTGGTAGCATAGAGCCACCAGAGTTCTAGAATAGGAATGGCCAGGACCTGGGGTTAATAAGCCTGGGTTCTTACTAGATCACTGTCTATTTCTACAAGCCTGCCTGGCAACCACAGAGTAAACTTAAAGAATCAATGGAGACAGAAGCATAAATGAATGAATCAACCAGAAAGCTGAAGAACAGAACTGGTAAAGAAATCTAAGAGCTGTTTGTAAAAACCAACAAAACAGCCAAATTCCTGGGATGTTTGATCAATAAAAAAATAGAAAAAGAACACAGAAGGGATTAAAAAATATGAGAATGCTGTATTCAATTATTGGTAATAAATGTGAAAGTCTCAGTGAAATGGATCATTTAAAAGGAAACTTTAGGCCAGGTGCGGTGGCTCATGCCTATTATCTCAGCACTTTGGGAGGCCGAGGTGGGCAGATCCCTTGAGCCCACATGTTTGAGACTAGCCTGGGCAACATGGCAAAACCCCACCTCTATCAAACATACAAACATTAGCCAGGTGTGGTGGCACACACCTCTGGTCCCAGCTACTCAGTAGGCTGAGGTGGGAGGATCCCTTGAGCCCGGAAGGTCGAGGCTGTAGTGAGCCATGATTGTGCCACTGCACTCCAGCCTGGGTGACAGAGCAAGAACCTCTCTCAAATAATAATAATAAAAATAAAAAAAGGAAACTTGGAAGTACCAGCATTGAGTTAAGGAGAGAATATTTAAAACAACTGTAAAGTACTACTAACTCAAAAGGCACTCTGACAAGTTTTATCAGATAATTCCTTCATTCATTTAAGGAATGAATAATTCCTAGAGCATAGAACAGGGAAGATGTTCCAAATTACATCATGAAGGTAGCATAACCTGGACACCAAAACCCGGCAGAGAATGCAAAAAAGACTACACACTGATCTCACTTAGGACGTGATACACCAAAATTCTAAGTAAAATATGGACAAGTCAAAACTAGCATGGTATTAAAATAACATACTGTGGGCAAGGGTAATATGTTTCAATGGCTAACTATTAGGAAATCTACCATTAATCATTCCAAAGTCAAGGAGAAAAACCATTTGACTCTCTTGCTAGACACTAGAAGGGCCTTTGAAAAAAGTTCAAAATCAATTTCTTGGGGAAAAACCCTCAATAAAATAGGAACAGAATGATATTTTCTTCGTGCAATGAAGAATATCTCTATAAAAAGAAGAAACGACACCATTCTTTTTCAAATGGTGAAACATTAATTTGGGAAAAAAGAAAAAGGACAAAGGAAGAGAGGCAATACCAGACTCCCAATGTCACACTGGATGTTGTCAATGGAAGGCAAGAAATGAGAGGCACAAATAGTACAAAGATGGAGAAAAATCATATGTAATTATATCCAGGTAATGCACCAATAAAGTTATAAGGATTAATTGGTATGTAACGAGGCCAGTACTAAAATATACAAAATTAACAGCTTTCTTATACACCAGCAATGGCCAGACAGAAAATATAATGGAACTCAATGAAGAAAACAATAAAACCTCACTGATGACATTAAAAAAGGCTTGGATAATTGGAGAGAGATGCTCTTGGATAGAAAGACTTAATATCGTTAGGAAACAAATTAAAAATTAAGCCATATGTTTAATCTAACGCCAATTAAAAAATCAGTTGGTAGGTGCCAGGCACCATGGCTCATGTCTGTAATCCCAGCACTTTGGGAGGCTGAGGTGGGCGGATCGCTTGAGTCCAGGAGTTTGAGACCAGCCTGGGCAACGTGGTGAAACCCTGATTCTACCAAAAATACAAAAAATTAGCCAGATATGGTGGCATGCACCTGTAATCCCAGCTACTTGGGAGGCTGAGATGGGAGGATTGCTTGAGCCTGGAAAGTTGAGGCTGCAGTGAGCCTAGATCATGCTATTGCACTCCAACCTGGGCAACTGAGGGAGACCTTGTCTTAAAAAATAAAAATCAGTTGGTCGGGGCTTGACAAAACAATTCTGAATTTAGAAGAAAAAATATGCAAGAACAGCTGAGGAAATTTTGAAAAAAGGGAGTGATTGTCATTTTGCTATATCAGATATTACAAAGTTAGATAATACCAAATGTTGCAAAGTGGGGTGCAGGGAGAGAGGACTGAGGAAGAGCTGAGGGCGTTCTGAGTGTGGCACCGCCTTAATGATCTTGATGCATTTTACAAAGCTGTCAATTCAATACTGTGCAGCCAAAGTTTACTAAATGCCAGCCAAGTGTCAGGCATGTCACACATAGAAGTGGGGAGATAGCCTCAGGCCCTACGCTCATGGAGCTTTCTGTCCGGGGGAAGTGATTCAAGAATGAACCATGAGTGAGACAGTCACTTCCAGAGGGAGCTTTGGGAGCACAGGGACAGTGGTCCCAGAAAACTGTCAGAATAGGGAACAGACTCCACCCTCTCACTTCACCCAGGAAGTGCTTCCTGATGTCTATGGTGCCTGTCCTTTTACTGGCGATGGGCTTGTCCAGTGAACTGGAAACTCAAGGAATGAGCTTGCCTCTGTATGGTGGGTGGTACACCGGCCCCTCAGTGAGGTGGCCAGCACCAGGGCTGGACACTGGCCTGTGCCTCAGCCCTGCCCTCTGATAGGAATCCTGCAGACCCACATGAATCGCACAGGGGCAGGTCGGGGGAGCCTGGTAAAGCACGATGCTGGGCTCACCCCCAGCGTCTGATTCCTAAGATCTGAGATGGGGCTGGAGGATGTGCATTTACCTAACAGGTTCCAAGGGAGACCCTGAGTCAGTTGTGACTTGGAAGCTCTCCCAGACCAATTCAGGGCTAATTTTGAACCGAAGTGCATGCCAGTGTTCTAGAACAAAATGAAACCTGACTGCAAGTCAAGGGTGTGGAATGAATCATTCACTTAAAAATACATGACTAAATGCAAGACACCTGGGTCTCCATTAGCAGGGGCAAAAAGATGGCTCACATGTGCTTAGAGTGAGATGCACCCTCTGCTGGTCTTGAGGTTTTTTTGAGCCAAAGCGGGTAAGATGACTCCTCACTGGCCTCCAGCCCTTCAGCAGGACTAAAGAGGGGGCCTCAGATCTGCCTGCTCCACCTCCGGTGCCCCTGTGTCTCCCCAGTTTTGCCCCATCTCTCTACTGGGGATCACTAGGCCTCTTCTCCTCCTGCGCCTTATCCCAGATCATGCCAATCTCCACTAGAAGCCTAGGCCTCTGGGGCATCCCTCCTCCCCAGAACCTTCTGTCGTGCCTTCTGGAACTCATGTTCTGTCATTAGCAACATCTCCCACATCCTCAGACTCTTCTATGAGCACTCCTTCACCTTCTTGCTCCAGTGGAAACCTGGCTTCCTCCTGAGGATGCAACTTCTCCTGCAGCGGCTTCAGGGGCGGCCCCTTCTCTTGGTACCACTAGGGTGGGAGGTGGGGTAGGCGTCCTCCTGGGCCCTCGTTGCCACTTCCAGACCATTCTCATGTCACACCCACCTCCTACCTAGACACCACCCCTGCTCGGACATAGCTCCCACGCCTCTCACTCCTGCATCCTGGTCCCCTTTTATACTGGATTTTTCCTGTTAGCCCACACAATGCTTTTATTTCTCCTACCTTGAAAAAAGAAAAAACCCTTCTCTTTATCCCAGTTTCTCTCTCAACTATGCCCCATTTTTCTCCTTGAAAACACCCTGAAGTGTTGTCCATACTCAAAGTTAGAGCCAGCTCTGGGCAGCTCCTACCTGTGCCAGAGCTCTGGATCCAGCCTCCTGCCAGGAGGATGGACCAGTGTGGACAGGGAGGGTCTATGTGGGTGTGTGAAGTTCCTGGGGCCCTGCCAGGAAAGGCGGAGACCAAGCTCTCTGCCAGCAACGTGGCAGAGACCCAACTCTTTCCTTTGGCCCTGATCTCCTCTTTTGCTTTTGTGTTAATCCACACATTAAAAATAATGTGAAATTAATATATCCTAGGCACACACATTCATTTTCTTTTTTCTTTGAGATAGAGTCCCCCTCTGTCGCCCAGGCTGGAGTGCAGCAGTGCTATCTCAGCTCATTGCAAACTTCACCTCTCGGGTTCAAGCAATTCTCATGCCTCAGCCTCCCAAGTAGCTGGGATTACAGGCACGTGCCACCACACATGGCTAATTTTTGTATTTTTTGTAGAGACAGGGTTTCACCATGTTGGCCAGGGTGGGTTCGAACTCCTGGGCTCAAGCAATCCAGCCTCAACCTCCCAAAGTGCTGTGATTATAGGCGTGAGCCACCACACCGGCCTCATTTTCTCTTAAATTTGAAAATCTTCAAGTGAAAACATTTGCATCCATAACACAAAGGCCCACTGTCTTTGGGAAACACCGACCATTCCCAATGTGAAAGGCAGCGTAAATAGATCCTTAAGTAAGAGGCACAGTCACGAAAGTAGCATGCGGGGGTAATAAACAGATTCAGGAGGTTATTATTGTGTTTTTGGGAATGAATCGCTACTTGTCTGAACTGTGGGGAGGTCAAGGGTGTTTTTAATTTAATGGATTAATCATTTATGTCTGATTTCTTTTTCCTTCCTATGAAAGCAATGCAAGAGGTTTACCCAAAGTTATAAATCACGTCAGTGCTCGGGCCGCATCTCTGGGAGGTCTGGGCTATGGGCAAGTTATACTAATAATTTGAGAGAGGAAGTAGTTGCTGGAATGGTTTCTTTAGTCAACCGAATCAGGGCAGAGTCATGGAAGGGGACGTCCCAGAAGGTGGTGGCCGCGCCTGTGCATGGAATCTTGACCCCACTGCTGGCAGTGTGGCAGCTCCAGGGAGAAGCAGCCTATATTCTATTCTTGGCTTGAACATTTTCTCTGGGTCTTGATTTTCCAAACTGTATAATGGGAAGGAGGCTCTCTGAGGGGCCACCAGCTCTGACCATCTGTGTCCACCAGCTATAGCTAAATTTGGCTTGAGTTACACCAACAATCACCCCCGTATCTATCCTACCTTGGACTTTGAACTACATCCTCTGCCAGGCATTTCCCAAGCATTATATACATATTCTATTTCATCAGACGAGGTTGAGGCAGCCAGCAGTGTGACCTAGAGGTCAGAGTATGGGGTCTGGATCCAGAGCAACCCCCAGCAGTTGTGTGACCCCAGGCAAGTGACCTTTTTTAGCAAATCATCCATGAACTGGATTAAAATACGTGGATGGGAAGGTCCATGTGAAGTGCTGAGTACAGGGACTGACCAAGGCAAGTGCTGGGAAAACCCTGGCTGCTGTCATCAGGAGGCAGTGAATTCTTCAGTTTCTGGGACTCCTGGCAACACAGGGCCTGTGAGAATCAAGGAAAAGCTTCCAAGCCTCAGTTTCTGTCCTGGCTTGGCTAAGATGAGGCTCATTGGGCCTCCTGGGGAGGGAGACGGACACAAGCCCTTGTCGGAGGAAATAGAGCCTCCTAATTGAACAAGTGATATGGTTCCATACCACCTGGAAGGAGTGGTGGATTTCAGTTTCTGCTCTCACTAGACCCAGATGCCACAGTGGCTCACCAGCACTGTGTTGCCTAAGGGGCATGCTCCATGCTCCACACGGTCTGTGGCAGCCCCAGCTGCTGAGCGTGACTGGCCTGAATGGCTCACGCCATGGCACTTGGATTTGTTTCACCTGTGGAGGCTTTGGGTGGAGCCAAATATGAAAATTGGTCAACAGACTTTGCCCTTTCCACACGGTTCCCCTTTACTTATAAGAGAGATGATATATTTTGGGGTTAGATATTTCTTTAAGATGACAGAATACAGGAGGGGGCGAGGGTTGATCTGAGCAGCAGTTTGGGGAGGCTATGAGAGGACAACATGCATGGAGCCATTTACTAACCATTCACCTGCAGGACGTGGGTCTGGAACAGCTGCTCGTGGCCGGAAGCATGGCAGGTGTAATTGCCCATGTGGATGGTGGTCACCTTGGTGATGTACAGGGAATCATCCTCTCCAAAGTCCTGCACAGGGCAAAGAGGACGATGAGACTGGCCTCTTTATTGAACGGGCTGGAAACCATAGCTGTCTCCTGGTTTTCCAGAAATCCTGCAGCTGGGAGAGAGTTCCTTTCTGCCTGGCCCTTGCTCAGCCAGAGCTGTCTGCAGGGGTGAGCCGTCCTGGGGAGCAGCAACCCCATCTTGCCTCCACATTGTGGGCCCAGACCTCTGCATCTGTTTAAGGCCTTGTGTACCTGGCCCCTCCTCCACGAGGCCCGGTTTGAACACTTCCCCCAGCACACGCCCTCTCAATTTCAAGCAACTAGGCCCACGTGTCCCCCCATTTACCAGCTGCCTGCTTGTTTCTCAGGGGTGTTGCTCACCTGATGAGCAGCTCTGTTTCCGGAGGCCAGGCCTTGTTTAGAGCAGGGGTTAGCCGACTTTCTTAAGGGGCTAGTGAGCAGATATTTTTGGCTTCATGGGTAGCACAGTTTCTGCCAAATACCCAACTCCACCATTACAGCATGAAAATAGCCTTCACGACACATAAATTAATGAACGTGGCTGTGTTCCACTGAAGTTTTATTTAAAGTTGGTGGCCTGGATTTGGCCCATGGGCTGCAGTTGGCCTGCCTATGGTTTAGATCCCACCTCAATCCCAGCATGATTTCAGGCTGCTTGCAGAGATCTTGGTAACCCAAGGGAAGGGAACTAGAACTAAAGGGAAAATGGGGCAAACAAAAAAACCAGGGCAGGAACATCAAAGAGCACTAGGAAGGGCGGATGCCCATGGGTTCCACAGGAAATGGCTCAATAAGCCTCAGCACTGTCATCTCTGCAGCCTCACACGATGGGTGGGGTCTTACTGGGCCAGTGCATAGAGGAGGGATGGGCAGGAGGGGCTTTTGGCTGCATCAGAGTCCACTGATGAGCACTGGGCACCAAGCACTTGCCCAGTCAGCTGCATTCCCTTTTGCAGACCTGTGCCCAATGCTGGCCCTTCCAGGCACCAACTACAGACATGCCAGGAATCGGAATTACCCGTTTTCTACAGAGAGCCCACATCAGGTTGGGCCTTGGCTACCAAACATTTCCCAGGATATGGTGCTCAGAGCTGATGGTACAGAGAAGGCCCAGGCTCACTGATGAGCAAGAGGGCTGTGCACTATCATCTGCGGGGAGTGATGGGAACTCAGGACATCCAGGATTCAGCTTGAGCTCTGCCATTGACCAATGTACCCAGTCTCTCTGGGCACTGGCTTCTCCACCTGTAAATCGTGGACAATATATATGGCCTGCCTGCCTTATGTGGTGTTGGGAGATCCGGTAAGAAAATGCATGTGAGTGTATTTTTGAATGTGGGATGCATGATATACACAGGGGATGTTATTTTTCTTGTTATTATTAGCAGAAGATGCAAAACTCCTCTTGATCCCTGGAGCAAATACCAAATCATCCCTCCTGCCTTTCCCTGGCCCTTTCTGAGCTCCCTTTTCCCACAGAAGCATTCTGGTGGCAGGAGAGAAGGCTGTGGTGGCATGAGGGCTAAAAGCAGCTGAGGGCAGCTCCCTGGATCCTCCGCTGATACTCATGTGAGCTCCTGTTCCTGAAATGCTGATGTTCTCTCTTGCTAACACTCCAGAGGGCCCGGCCACAATGGTCCCGAAACCCCTTAAAGACACTTTCTGAGCCGGGCATGGTAGCTCATGCCTGTAATCCCAACACTTTGGGAGGCCGAGGCAGGTGGATCACTTGAGGTCAGGAGTTTGAGACCAGCCTGGCCAACATGGTGAAACCCTGTCTCTACTAAAAATACAAAACAAACAAACAAACAAAAAAATTAGCTGGGCGTGGAGGCGGGCGCCTGTAGTCCCAGCTACTCAGGAGGCTGAGGTAGGAGAATTGCTTGAACCTGGGAGGCGGAGGTTGTAGTGAGCTGAGATTGTGCCACTGCACTCCAGCCTGGGTGACAGAGCGAGACCCCACCTCCAAAAAAAAAAAAAAAAGACACTTTCTGGCTAATTAGCTGGATGAAGGGGTGCCAGCCCAGAGTGAAGCTTGGGGTAGGGCAAAGGCAGGAAGTAGATGGTGAGCACATGCAGCCTGCTTGCAGGGAGGGTCAGGATAAAAACTCCTAGCAGTGCTCTCAAAGAAGTAAAATGTTGCAGAGGGCTGCAGAAACCCTGAGAGTTTGTTGTGAAACACTGCTCTGCTTCAAAGAGCCCTTTTCTACCATTCTGCGGAAGCCTCCATGATAAAATAAAACACCAGATAGCTGATTTGTCCTGTATCATAAGAATCATAAAAGGTTCATATCTGAGTTGTTTATGAAAAGTTAATGACTAGTCAATTCTGGGACCGACATATTTCTAGTCTAAGCTGTTTCCTGTGTCAAAACCTAAGTCTGGAGGAAAATCTGTTTAGCTTGGAGTCTCAGTGGTGAGATGGCATCCTGAAATGGTACAGCCATTTCAAAGGGAAAAGGGTGGCAGGGCTTGGAAACTCCTCAGCGTCCCAGTTGGTGGGTCCCAGGGCAGACACCATCCGAGACGGCAAAAACCAGAGCTGCTTGCAGGGAGCCTGGCGCTGTGGACCTGCTGGCATTTTCCCTCCACACTGCCTTCCTGAGCCTTCACATCCACAGCCCCTTCTCATGATGGCCCTTGAAGCTGGCCTCAGGCTCTGGCAGGCCCTGCCCTCATCACCACCTGTGTGGTGTTGTTTAGTCATCAGCACCACCACATTCCTCAGGTTGAGATGGGCCCTGGGCTCTGAGGGCTGTTCCAAGGCCACTGTTCCCAGATACCAACCTCAGGTTGACACCCATCAATACCAACATACGGTCTTCAAGAGGTTACCATGTGCCGGGAACTTACATGTCACCTTGTATGTATTTAATCCTCAGGAAAAAAAACCCCTGAAAACCCCAATCCAGAAAACAAAAGCCCAGTTCCCCAGGGGCTGAGACACTAGGCTCTCCTTGCAGATTCATTCAGAGTGGGGTCTTCTCTCACCACCTCCATGGCTCCTGCTCTGGCCAGCTGCCACCTTCCTGGGGGATGCCAGGGACCCCGGCTTCCGGCCCACAGACTCTGCCCTGAGCCAGCCACATCACGCCTCTCATACTCAGAGCCTTGTTTGCTGGGGGCCAGCCCCTCTCAGACCCTACCCCCTCGCACACTCCCCTTGCTGTTGCTCTAGCGTGCCAGGCATGCTCCCCTCCTCCCAGGCTGTCTGTCTGTCTCCCTTTCCTGCAAGTCTGCTCCAACCTTGTCTGGCAGCCCCATTTCTGGAGCCTAACCTCTTCCCCACACCCTGCTTGGCACCTCCTGTGGATGCACTGCTGTGCCGCCTGCTGCTTTCTGTACTTACCTTGTTTGCTGTCTGTCTTCCCCTGCAGAATGTGAGCTCTGCAGAGGAGGGCAGGGAGGCTTGTGCCCTGTGTGCCTGTCACAGTCCTGGTGCACAGTGGGCCCTCAAAAAATAGCTGTCGAGTGGACTGTACAGGGCACCGAGCTAGGCTTTCTGAGGGGATTCTTTCAGTTTGACAGCCGAGGTGCCCACCTGCCTTCCTGTCCACTCAAATATTACCCACCCACACAGGCTCAAAATGAGGCAGCTGGCGGGAGGAGCAGAGCACTGGTCTCAAGTCTCGTCCCCACTTCCCCACTTGTCCCCTTCTCCGTCCTGCAGCCCTCGGGAGAACTTGAGGCTCTTTTGCACTCCTCAGGCTGGGGCACGCTGGAATTGACCAAAGCTCAGAGCAGCAGGAAGAGATGGAAAAGCCCATTGCGCATGGATTCCCACCCGCTACTGATGACTTGTGCTGTGCCTCCAACACAGTCATTTAACCTCACTGTCTGTTTCTTTCCTGCTTACCAAGTACACATCCCTGCTCCCCAGGAGCAGAGACTTAACTCTTGGGCAATCACTCAGGTGCTGAGGGGGGTGTGTGTCAGCCCTTGGAGGACTTGAGGGGCTGCTGGGTGTGTTATGGCTCTTCCATGAGAACCTAAGCATTACCTGCCTGTGGCTTCAGCTCGGAGGAGAAGCTGACTCTGTAATAAGTAAAATAACGTCTCTGGGTGAAAATGATAGGCATCATATAATTACAGAACAAAGCGCATATTGTTTTCTGGATATGAATACTGGCTACAGAAATCAAATTTACCTCATTGGATGTGAGAAAATTACTTTAACAATTGATTTATAAGAAGCTACATAAAACTAAGCCTGCAATCCTTCCTCTCCTGAATGTTCTTTGAGATGCATCTGAATACTACTATCAACGCTTGATTGCATCTCTGTACTTGTCTCTTTATGGATGGCTTTTTTTTGCTCTGATGCATAGAACTGTATTAGCAAAATCAAGGTTCCTTACAGAAATAAACAGATGTCAGATTAGACCATTCTTTGTATTGATGCATATCTGTTTTCTGGGAAAGAGACAATTTTAAAGACATGGTTCTCACCTTTTAAAAAGCGATTTTCTAAGTATCTGCCCTTAATAAAGAACACAATTAAATGAGACTTAAGTATTAAACAACAGTTAAGCAGAGATGAGATGGGGGATGTTGTCATAGTGATCCATGGGAGTCAGGTATATATGGAAATGAGTCATCAATACTGAATATTTAGAGACTAAATGTTCAACGCAAGGACTCCAGAGTAATATTAGAGTTTAGGTTAATGATACTGTCAATGTTACAAGTTCAGACTCAGTTTAGAAACAATTATTCAGAGCTTTTCTGACACTGCCCTCCTCAGGAGCACCCCTGGTTCTCTTTGCGGGAGGAGGGAGCAAAGGGGGGGTCTCTCCCCCAACAATCCTTCAATTCTGGCCCCCAGAATGCCACTAACTGTAGCATCTCACCTGCACAGTCAAATGCAGCAAACTTAAACACAGAGTGACATGTGGTGCCTCGGTGATGGCCATTCCTCGAACATGTCTAGACTTGCCTGGCCCTTATCCAGACCAAGCCAGGACCACATGCACATGTGGGTGAGCACACACAGGCATCCACATGGACACATGCAGTACATGCGAGTGTGCACACATGGGGGAGGGAGCACACCCAAACATCTACATGGACACGTGGTACACATGATGATGTACACGCATGAGTGCACACACGTACCAACATACTGGCTCCCTAGTGCTGACCTTCCCGACCAACACTGAGGTTACAGCAACATTCACTTCATTCTAGCCCCTCATAGTGAGAGATGACAGCGTGCTGGCAGCCCTCGCAACCCTCGCTCGCTCTCGGAGCCTCCTCGGCCTTGGTGCCCACTCTGGCCATGCTTGAGGAGCCCTTCAGCCCGCTGCTGCACTGTGGGAGCCCCTTTCTGGGCTGGCCAAGGCGGGAACTGGCTCCCTCAGCTTGCCGGGAGGTGTGGAGAGGCGCGGGCGGGAACCGGGGCTGTGCGAGGGGCTTGTGGGCCAGCGTGAGTTTCGGGTGGGCATGGGCTCGGCGGGCCCTGCGCTCGGAGTGGCTGCCAGCTGGCAAGCCCCAGGCAGTGAGGGGCTTAGCACCTGGGCCAGCAGCTGCTGCGCTGGATTTCTTGCCGGGCCTTAGCTGCCTCCCAGCGGGGCAAGGCTCAGGATCTGCAGCCCACCATGCCTGAGCCTCCCCCACCCCCGCCCCCCTCCCTGCCAACGTGGGCTCCTGTGCAGCCTGAGCCTCCCAGAAGAGCACCACTCCCTGCTCCAGGGCGCCCAGTCCCATCAACCACCCAAGGGCTGAGGAGTGCGGGCGCACGGCGCGGGACTGGCAGGCAGCTCCACCTGCAGACCTGGTGCAGGATCCACTGGGTGAAGCCAGCTGGGCTCCTGAGTCTGGTGGGGACTTGGAGAACCTTTATGTCTAGCTAAGGGATTGTAAATACACCAATCAGCACTCTGTCTCTAGCTCAAGGTTTGTCAACACATGAATCAGCACCCTGTGTCTAGCTCATGGTTTGTGAATGCACCAATCGGCACTCTGTATCTAGTTATTCTGGTGGGGACTTGGAGAACCTTTATGTCTAGCTAAGGGATTGTAAATACACCAATCAGCACTCTGTCTCTAGCTCAAGGTTTGTCAACACATGAATCAGCACCCTGTGTCTAGCTCATGGTTTGTGAATGCACCAATCGGCACTCTGTATCTAGTTATTCTGGTGGGGACTTGGAGAACCTTTATGTCTAGCTAAGGGATTGTAAATACACCAATCAGCACTCTGTATCTAGCTCAAGGTTTGTAAACCCACCAATCAGCACCCTGTGTCTAGCTCAGGGTTTGTGAATGCACCAATCGGCACTCTGTATCTAGATACTCTGGTGGAGACTTGGAGAAACTTTGTGTGGACACTCTGTATCTAGCTAATCTAGTGGGGACCGTGGAGAACTTTTGTGTCTAGCTCAGGGATTATAAACACACCAATCAGCACCCTGTCAAAACGGACCAATCAGCTCTCTGTAAAACAGACCAATCGGCTCTCTGTAAAATGGACCAATCAGCAGGATGTGGGTGAGGCCAGATAAGAGAATAAAAGCAGACTGCCAGAGCTAGAAAAGGCAACCCGCTGGGGTTCCTTTCCACACAGTGGAAGCTTTGTTCTTTTGCTCTTTGCAATAAATGCTGCTGCTCACTCTTTAGGTTTACACTGACTTTATGAGCTGCAACACTCACCCTGAAGGTCTGCAGCTGCACTTTTGAAGCCAGCGAGACCACGAACCTACCAGAAGGAAGAAACTCCAAACGCATCCGAGCAGCAGAAGGAACAAACTCTGGACACGCCGCCTTTAAGAACTGTGACACTCACTGCGAGGGTCCGCGGCTTCATTCTCGAAGTCAGTGAGACCAAGAACCCACCAATTCCGGACATAATAGACAGACTTGCCATCCTGCAAAGACCTGAGGAACCATCCTCTTTCTCAGAGTCCTCTCAAGAAAAAGAAGTCTCTGCAACTTGGAGCAATCTCTAAGTAGCTGACTGAGCCCCCTGGAAGAGCGCTGTTGTGGGCAGCTGCGTTAAGTGTGAGCAACCCGGAGTGGGCCTGTCCTCCTGCTCGTTCCCAGGTTCAGGCCTGGAAGAGGGAGTTGGAGGCATGAGAGAAGCCACTGTGGGGAGAGCACCTGGTTCTTCCAAGGCTCGGGGCATGTGTGGTCCCTGGCTGACTTGGGTGTCCTCTGGTGTATGCGGTCAGTCTTCTTCTGACTGTGGATGCCAAAGGGGAGGCCCTTATCTTTTAGCGCATGACTCATCTCTTCGCGCATGACTCATCTCTTTGTGCATGACTGTATTATCTTCAGCGTGTCCTGTGGTTCCTGGGAATAACTGAGCTCAATGAATATTTGCTGACTTCAGGGAGTGTGTTAGCCTAGGATGCTACCTCCTGGGAAGCCCTGAGAGGAAGGATAGTTAAGAATTCATATTACCCAGGGAGGTCTGGCCTTGCCCTCTTTGGCTACAGGGAGGCAATCTCTAGGCTCTGGAATGTCACGCCTCATAGGGGTCTCTTTATTTGCCTGGGGTCTTTGGGCCAGGTGGTACCAGTTCTGTCTCTAGAGGGGCTGGGGACGAGAGGGCAGCCATGTGGGCAGTATTTGAATGAGCTCCAGCAAAAGCTTTGGACACCGAGGCCTGGGTGAGCTTCTCTGGGAAATTGACACTGTGACAGTGACATGTCTGTGACTCCACTGGGAGAGGAGAACAGAGGTTCCACGTTTAGAGCCCTCCTGGGCTCTGACCTGTGGGCTTCATCACTTGGCTGACTTTAATCTGTACTCTTTTTGCTGTATTAAACTTTAACTGTGAGTATAACACTTACAATGAGTTCTGTTTTTCCAGCAAATTGTTGAACCTGAGGGTGGTTTTGGGAACCACCTGACTTCCAGTTTATGTCAGAAGTGAGGGTGTCTTCTGTCGAAGAGCCAACTTCAGTTGGCTCAAAAACTCAAATAGGGAAGTTCTGACCTAGTGGTATGCGTGTTGAAATTGCGTATAGGGACAAACATGATTATCTGGGTATACACAGGGGCCCAGGCACCTGCAACAGAAGGCTCATGCCAGAGACATTGCTCTGAGCCCTCCACTTGTCCACCCTTAGAGGCCAGCAGGCAACTACCTCTTGACATGCCAGGACTCCAGAGTGTTATGTAGTAGGGGTGGCAGCTAATGGGGCCCTCTGGTGAGGTGCAGGCCTGAGCCCTTGAATGGGGCTTTGGCTCCTTGGCTAATTAGCGTGGCATCCCCAGCTGGGGCGGGAAGGGACTCAGGTTCTAGACTGCACTGTAGCAGTCATCTGAAGTTCCAGACCACCTCACACCTGCTGCTTTCCTTTGGGTAACCTGCAACCCTCTTCCTGGGGATCCTTGGATCCTGAATCCCCAGGCTGAGAAGGCCTTACCAAGGGTTTCAGCTCCTGACTCTAACCTGGACCACACTCACAGCCATGACAGCTGATTTCTGTCCTTGAGACACTCTAGAGAGGATTTAAATAAATTTCCTTCTATGGCTCATTTCAGGGACCAAGACGACTTTCAGTTAGGAATTTCCTCCTGACACGGTGTTCAAAACTCTTACACATTGTTGGAGAGGGCGTAGACTGGTGCAGCCATTTTGGAGGGAGATTTGGCAAAACCCATCAAAACTGAAAATGCATCACTTTCGAGAACTCATCTTACACGTCAACTTACACACATGTGCAAAGAGGTGGGTATAAGGATGTTTACTGCAGTCTTGTTTGCTGTAGACAAAACCTGAAACAGCTGCATGGGGCTGGGGAGGGGGAGCCCAGGAAGAGCAGTGCTTGGGCATGGCTCATGGGCCGCAGGACCTCCTGGTGACTCCCTTGTCCTTGCTTAGTGCAGAGAGTGCCTTGGAGGGGTAGGCTCCAATCTGTAGTGGCCAAGAGAGGCACCAATCGGCCTCCTTCATTGACTGGGCCTCTGTAGGGAGGCAGTGAGGCTCAGGGAGGAAGAGACTCTGTGGGGGGAGTTCCTGGGTTCTGCAATCAGGGTATAGAAGCTGAATCAGAACCTTCCTATGGGACCCTGTACCTTGGAGATGGGGCCGGAAGTGGTCACTGAGTACAAATCAAGCCCTGAGGCCAGGGCTTCCCCTAAGGCTTTCCCCTAAGAGGGGAAAGAGGACCTCGAAAGAGGCACTGAGAAAGCAAAGGCCAGAGGAGATACTTGGCAGGGCAGAGTCACCCCACAGGTTCCACAGGCTGGAGTACCATAGGCCCCGGCCCCCATATCTTGGAGAGCTCTGGACAATACTCCCAATGGTTTGAACACATTCAAAACTCTAAAGAACTGGATGTTCAGATGTTTTCGACACAAGCTACAGAGAATTGGCCAGAGTCTTTAAGTGCTTCAAATGTAGTGTTTTCTAAGATTTTAAAACAAAATGTACCCAAGCATTTAATGAGATTATTTTAATGCAGAGCCTACAACCACTGTCTATTGTGGTGCAAACAGCTCTCCACGCTAATCAAATGCCTCTCATCTTTTCACAATGAATTCATGACTGGTTCATATAAAGACAATAAAAATGAAATGAGTCATGAGCTCCTAAATCATTTTCTTTTGGTCTTTTTAATAACTCCCTTCCAAAGAAGAGCTAGCTGAGAGCATACGCTTCATTAGAATTATTTGTTCCTGGTTTTATACCATTTAGGTATGGGGAGAAAAGTGAACATTTTAACACATCCTTCAAACACTGCCACAAATACTTTCTTCTAATGGGTTTTGTTTTTTGCTTTTATCACCGTACTCTGCCTGCCGACATTAGAAAGCCCCAAATAGCGAGATTCAGTGAAAAAAAACAAACCCAAAACAAAAAAGAGTGGCTCTTTCAAGTCATTTGAAATATACCGAGTTTGTTGTAGGCCTTTTTGTTTTTTCTGTTTTTTTTAAAAAAGAATACAATAGAAAAATGTTTTCTCTCCCTGAGAATATCCTGGCTAAACAATTCCACGTGCTGGTCTCAGAGCATGTTGCTTCCTTCCTTGCTGGGGCCAGAGGCCAGCAGCCAGTAAGAATAGGAGCTCCACACACAGGGACCCATATCCAATTTGATACATTCCACTGGGGCCTGGGAACTACAGACAGCCCCACAGCAAAGATTTGGAATTGCTGGGGGCTAGATATTATGTCCCACAAGCAAGGAACCCAGAGAGCTCTGGGCCAGGGCATGTAGGTGGCTGTAGGCCCATGGGCAAGTTCTCCACTCATCTGAATGAGTTAACCCCACATGCCTCATGGGGCAGGGGTATGGGATGAGCTGATGCTTATGACCTGACAACCGGCACGGAGCCTGCACTGTGTATGAATGGTAACAACACTGGCAACAACACTTGTGATGGTTCAACCCAACAGCCATTACCTGTGACTTTTGAGATGCCCTGTCCTTATTTCTGCCTGTTCCTGTCTCCTGGCCCTCAGGATCATAAAGGACAGTGAGGAAGACAGTTATGAGATGAAGGGTGGGTGACATTGTTGAGGCAGGATGTGCCGACTAGGTTTGGGGACAGTCACTTCACCCTCCGAGTGGCCGCTGTGCAGGCTGGGTGGTCAGAGAAGCAGAGGGCTGAGGCTCAGAATGGGTTTGCATGTTCTGTTTCTGCAGAAAGTGAGGCAGCACCCCATCCTTCCCAACCCCAATACCTAGAATGGGGGCCAGAGTAGGGAGGGAATGTGTGGATCTGCTTCTGAGATGGGTCTCACCCCAGCCCCCAAAGCCTGGACCTGAGTCCCCAGGAGACAGGGGCTACAGGGGAAACTCACCAGGGAATGGTCCCTTGTGGGGGCCCCACAGCAGGGGCTGGGGGCAAAGTCTCCCCTTCTGCCAGACACAAGCACAGGCACACTCCTGGGGGCCGCCTAGCCCAGGCCCAGGTCATGCAGAGCACAGGGTGCTGCTGGTGGCCACGCCTCTGCTTAGCTTCTGAGGTGGGGGCAGTGGGCTGTGCCTCCTCAAGGACTGAGGTGAGTGGGGACACAGGGCCAGGTCAGAAGCACATCCAGACACACAGCTGCTTCAGTAACAAAACCCACAGTCAGCCAGGAAGTAAACAAATTACAGGCTGCACTTTGTTAGCTCTGGGGAACATGAACGTGAGCAGACACTACTGATTTCTCATCAAACGAACAGAAGGCCGCATCATGATCCAGAGACCCACTGCCAGGAGGGGCTGCAGCATGTGCCCTGGGCTGCTGATCTGCTGGGGAACACCTGTCTTTGGGGGCCTTACACCATTCGTCCATAATTCTAGCCTCTGCTCAGTGGTGGATTTGTTTTCCCTCCTGCAAGCTGGGCTGGGTAAGGCTGAAGCCTCCTGCAAGGCAGTGGCTCAGGTGTCCTTAGGAGACATACCAGGTCCAGGCCCAGGCTGAACTTCCTGACAACCTTAAGAAGGCAAAGGCCAGGTACGGTGGCTCACACCTGTAGTCCCAGCACTTTGGGAGGTCGAGGCAGGAGGATCACTTGAGCTCAGGAGTTTGAGGCCAGCCTGGGCAACATAGCAACACCCCTCTCTACAAAAAAATAAAAAAATTAGCCAGGCATGGTGGTGCATGCCTGTGGTCCCAGCTACTCTGGAGGCTGAGATGGGAGGATCGCTTGAGCTCTGGAGGTCGAGGCTGCAGTGAGCCAAGATCATGCCACTGTGCTCCAGTCTGGGTGACAGAGAGAGACCCTACTGCCTAAAAAAAAAAAAAAAAAAAAAAAAGGCAAAGTGAAGACATCATGAACTGAACCACTGCCCCATCAGGGGAGACTTGGGTGGAAGCCAGGGGGACCCTGGGGCACTGCTGCACTCCAGATGTGCCATTGGGGAAGTTAGAGAGGAGGAAGACTCAGAAAACATCAACAAGGCTCCCCTCACTTCTGGGCCCTCTGTTATTTGAACTCCCTCTTGGATGCATGTTTAATCTTAGGCTGGAAAAGGCGCTCCAGACTCTTGCAGCACACACATCTGACCCTGTCACTCCCCCATCAAACATCTGCGCTTCCCCACTGTCCACAGGGCAATTGCTAAGACTCTTAATGTTAATATTCAAGGAGTTTTATGTTCTAGCCCCAGTCTGTCCCTATAGACTTCTTTCTCACTCACTTATTCCTGTCTCCTGAAGCCCCAGTCAGAAGGGCTCCTTTCTCTGGCCCCCAGAACAGTTGCTAGTGGTTACTTCGCCTCCCTGGAGGCTGCGGACAGTGTCTTTGTTCTCTACTCTGGTATGGAGCTTGTGACTCTCAGGCACTTAGCAAGTGAGTCAACCCAAATGATGACTCCCCATGTACGCCACCTGGATGGGCCACACACGATTGGGTGACTCATAAGTGCTTCTGAGAGCAACATTACTCGCTGCAGAATCTGACTGACTCCTTCTTACTTGGCTCCAGGCGAGAGGGGTACATCTACTTTCTGATCAAATATTATTCTGATGCTCAGGGCATGCTTGATGTTTGCAAGTCAGAAAAGTTTAATTACATGTGTCATTAGAATGGCATTCTGTAATAGCTCTGTGACTGAATTCATTAACAGAATTCTTAACAGATAAGACAAGACAAATTAATATTTTGTTGCTCATGAAAGCTTCTCATTAAGAGAGTAGTGAAAAAGTGGTTAATATTTTGTTGCCAATCAAGATGTCTCATACAAACGACAAAGAAAGGAGGCCCACGCTCCTTCGTGCTCTGTGATCTCCCCGCCTTGGGTTTTGAAGGCCGATCAGCTTGCCCCCGTGCAGCCGTGTTTGGGGGTCACCACTGATTACAATGCCGGTGATCGTATTTCATCTCCCACTGCCGTGGGGTGAACGTGGCTGCTGAGACACCTCAGGCCGAGGGACTCTGGGAGCCTCATCAACCCCAGAATCTTTGCTGCATCAGTGTTGCACTCCTGGGCTGTTCTCCCCTAATTCTTGCTTCAGAAATGCGAGTGAATCCCGATGACCTGGCTTTAGCCCCCTTCAGCCTGATTTCTTCTAAGGGTTGCTTTCCACACCGTCCCAAGTGGGGCTACTGCTTATGAGCACCTCTTGTGTGCCAGGCACTGAGCTGGGTCCTTGGTACACTTCAGCCTGAAAACGCCCATGTAAGGAGCACATCATGCTTTTTCTCCACAGGCTCAGAGAAGTCCAACAGCTCACCCGAAGCTGCTCTGGATTTGCTGGAGGCAGAGGAGCAGTGCCTCTCTCCCTGGGTGAATCAAGGCTGACGTGGACAGTGAGACCTCCGTTCCCACTGCGAGCAGTGGGGGCATGCCAAGGTCCTATCTGCCTGACTGGGGAGCCTCACCCAGCTGTTGCTGGCTGCTTGGTGGGGACTCAGGCTGCAAGATGCTGAGAATATTATTTAGCAGCAGCAGGAATAATAATACAATAATAATATTAATGATAGTAACAATAGTAATGATGACAGTGATAATAGCATTTATAGAACACCATACGTGAAGAGCCTTACATACATATTGTCATTTAGTCCTTACTGGAACCCTGTGAGGCTGGTACCATTATTTATCCCCATTTCACAGAAGGGAAAACTGGAGCTTAGAGCAGTCAAGGTTACTAGACTAGTAACTTTCCAAGGTTCTAGTTAGTAAGTGGCAGACCCCAGGCTCATGCCCTTCCCTAGCAAGCTGTGCCGCCTCCTTCCCTCAGGTAGGGGAGGTGTGCATGTGTTTTGTGTGTTTGTACACATCAGGCTTGGACCCCTGCGGGGCTGGTGCTGCCCTGCTCCCTCGTGTAGGGGGTTCTGAGAAGCACTGGGCCCTGCCTATTTGCGGGCTACTGACTCAACCATGAGCAGCAAGTGTTTCCTGGGAGATAATGAGGGGCCATTCATCTCTGGTTGCACCCACAATTACCCAAATTGCTAACCTTATTGTGAAAAGTAGAAATGCAATTGAGTTGGTGCTGGAGGCATGTTTGAGGGAGGGGAAGACCACTCAAAGTAATTTAATTAACTGATGGCAAGTACATTAAGTGGAGTTTTGCCTCTGCTTTTATTTCTGATGTCTTTCAGTGGAGCGCCAAGTAATGCACATGAAATGCTCCCACAGACACAGGTGGAGCTGTCCCAGTACTGATCAATCTTTCCTGGCCAAACATGTTTAAAAGCTGGCACTGCACCTTGTGAGCAGGTACAGTAGAGGACATCACACTCACAAACATGCACCCCAACACAGTCCAGTCTTTACAGATAGGACACTGCTCTTTCTTGCTAAGTTCTCAGACAAGCCCTGGCCATCGCAGGCCCAGAAATTGAAGGGTTCTGCCCATCCAGCATCTGTCCAGCAAGCACCCACCAGGATTGTGCTGCATTGACATTCAAAGTTGTATAGGATACTGGCTATGTTCACCATGGTGGGAAATCACAAGAAAACAATCCTGTCCAGTGTGACAAGGCTAGGGGAAGGGCACTCCTTGGCAGCTCTGCCCAGGGTAGAACCTCCAGAGTGGCCCCCTCTTTCCATCTGCTTCCCCCATGACCCCCAGGGTGTAGCTGAAGGGGCCTAGAGAGTAGGAGAGGACTAACTTTGGTGGTTCCTGCAGCATTTCATGCTGGGTCTCTCTCCCCACAAGTCTCAGAGTTGGAAGGGACCTCCAAGGTCACTGGGTTTAGCTGCCCTCTTGTGGCTAGCAGCATTGCTGACCACAGTCCCTGCCTGAGCTTGCATATGCCCCTTGGGATAAGGAGCTCAGTGCCTCCTGTGGCGGCTCTGTCTCCATGGTGGGGCAGGTTTGATGGCTGGAATGGGGTTCCATCTAAGGAGCCCAAATTGATCTCCTTTTGAGGTGCACCTTGTGCTAGTCCAACTCAGGGAGTCACACAGCCCAGGTCAGCTCCCTTTGCCCCAGCCCCTACCCCACCACCTTCGAGATGTTAGCAGGAACTGACCATTCATCCCACGGGTCTTTCTTCTCTGGGCAAGCATCCCACTGTGGACCAGCTGTCCTGTCCTGAGCCAACAAGGCTAGGGCTGCCTTCTCTTCTGCATGAAAATTATATTCCTGTTACTGTAACCTAAGACCCGTCAGCTGTCCTGGCAGCTCACTACATGGGTGACCTCACTCTGTCTTCTCATATGAACTTCTGGGAAGCCACATCACCTCTTGTGCCAAACCTGGACCAATAAATATCCTTGAATTATGCCACTTCTTTAAGTCTAATAGAAGGGAAGTATTGCTAACGTTTTTCTTATAGATTAATTCATTGAGGATCGGCAGGTTAAGAAATTACTCAAAGTCACAAAGCTGACGCGGGTGATGCTGGGACCCCAACGGAGGCTGCCTGGTTCCTCAGGGCACAGACGTACCCCCTGATGGCCACACTAGGCTGCATGAGCTCAGTTGCTTTCTTCTTCCACACAGCAGCACTTAACTCATCACACCCTCATTCCCTTACCCAGCAACGAACGTCCCCAAGGTGGCTCCCCTCTGGCCTGACCTGGTTTCCCTCCACCTTCTCATCTGGCACCTGGCATTTGTCTTCCAGCCAACCCAGCCCAGTGGCTCACCTCTGCCCTCCACAGGGACCACCCCTTCCCTGCACACAGCTCTCTACAGCCTACCCAGCACTAAGGCCCAGAACCTCCTCCTAAGGTCCCCCAGCCCACTATTCTCTCAGCTGTGGAGCCTGCTGCACTCTCTGCTGGCCTGTGGTCCATCTCTCTGAGCCCTGTGAGCAGGCCCACACAGTCTGTTCTCAGGGTCACCTCCAGGCCTTTGCTAATGCAGCCCCGTTCAGAGGCCTCCTGTGTCACCCATCGCATCTCTCTTCTCTTCCTTAGCCGGACATAGCATGGCCACCATTCATCTATTTTCTGCTGTGGTGGGACTTGGATTTTCTGATACTGCCAAGCTGACAACAGGCTAGAAAAGCACCAAACACAGGATGTTAAACTAAAACTCTCCCGTCCTGCCACTGCCTGTGGCATCTTACCCAGTGTACTCTCCCAGGGAGGTGTGCTTGAGCTCAGAGTGAATTCCAGGTGACTTACATTGATGTCTTCCAAGTCCAGGAAGTTCAGGGTGAGCCCGTTGCGCTTCCAGATGATTGGTGGCCTCAGGTCTCCACGGACGGCGCAGGTCAGCACTGTGCTCAGCCCCACGGTCACTGTGGTCACACTGACCCTGTCCTCGGGGGCGAGGCTGAGCTCAACCACTTCTGCAGAGGGAAAGGAGGAGGCACAGTCAGGTGCAGGCCCAGGGAGTGGAGTCTCAACTCAAGGTGAATAGCCATGAATTTCCTGGGTAGAAGAGGCCCAGAAGGGCTTCATGACTCCCTGAAAATTGTTTACAATGTGCTGACTAAATGTAGAGATAGACACTTTTGCTGGGCGAGGAGCCAAGACTTAGGTCAAATGCCCAAAAGGCTATGTGAGTCCAAACAGGTCAAAAACCATAAGTAATGTGCTGGGGACAATCTGGGCCATAGATTTGTGTCAAGCCAAGAATGTGGGCTGCGAAGGCCAGGGGGCCCACCACAGAGAGACCGGGGGGCAGGGGTGCAGCGCCCTGCTCACAGCTCCCCTGGCCTATTGGAGTCTGGGCCTTGCTAAGTGCAGACAAGGTCTGCTGAGTGAGCTAACAAGTTTCTCATCCATCTGGGGTCAGTTTTAAAGGTTGTGCTGTCTGAAGTCTGGGGAATGAACTGGCTGATCTTTGAAGGTTTGTTTCTGTCTAAGGATTCGCTGAACTTGGATTTGGATTTCTGTCCTGTGACCATGCATTGTAGCTTTTAATTTTCTGAAGAATACTTCAGGCTGCAGAAACGATTAATCCTTGCCATTTTGCACTTGATAACTGGCATTAGGACTGATCATTCTTCAGGCAAATGGGAAGAATCTAAGATAGTTCTCTGCAATCACAAGCTTTTTGAAATTCTCAGGATTTATGAAAAAATTAATCAAACTCAGGCTGCTCAAATGACCAAATGGGATCAGGCTTTGGGGGACAGTCAGCGGCCCACTGATGGGACTGGCTCCCTTTTGCTCTTCCCCCAAATCTGTGCACTCAGGGAGGCTGGGGCAATAGCCAGAGGTGGCATAAGCTGAGGGAGCCAGGCTGGCTCTCAGTGCAGTGGGTACTATTTTGTCTATTCCCTATTCATGCTTATGACTCTATTGGGACCTGGGGGACCCCAACAGATGTATCCCCCTGAACTGGAACGAAGCAGAGTTGGGAGCTGAGCTCTGCTATTCTGCGGGACGCTTGTGAGCTGTGACCAGGCAGCAGCAGCCCCGCAGGCAGCACATCTGTGCTCACACCCTCTTGCCCGTGTGTGTGGGAGAAGGGAAGAGGGAGCGAAAACAGCCGCAGGTGCAAGGCACAGCAGAGCAGCTGAATTGAAACCAGGGCCCTGAGGTCAGACCCTGAGCAGCAAAGCCCTCCTTCCTCCACAGGTGCTGAGTGGCTCCGCCTTGGGCTCACAAAGATGAACAAGCTACGCTAGGTGCTTCATCAGTGCTGTTGGATGGATGGATGAGAAATGGAGAAAATGAAATAAAGAAGTAAAAGAGCCAATAGGCCGGTGGGGAGGGGACAATCACACACAGGAAAAATGTGACTAACGGTGAAGGAACCCTCAAGGAAAGATAAGCACCCAGTGATGGATGCAGACGCAACTGGCATAATATTTTACCAACATTAAAGTGATGCATTTCAAGTTCCCCCTTAAATCAAGTTCTGCTCACTACCCTCCCATCTCCGAGTCATGAGGCTTATTGCCCAGGGCAGGAGAGAGAAGGCACTAACTCTGTAGCATGACCCGGCCTTTGGAGAGGGGAAAGAGAGAGAATGAGAATTTGCTAAAATGGTTTAGCTCCCACGGTACTCTGCGGGTCCGTAGGACTCAGACCTCAGCATTCTCCCCAAGAGTAGAGGAGGCATCCTTTCCTCATCAGATGACCACGAGGCTCCCCTGGGCCACGAGGCTTTGTGCCGCTTCTCCTGCCACCTGGGGCAACCGCATGTATCTGGGCAGAGAGCCAGAACCACCTTGGCTCCTGGTATGGAAACAGGCCCAATTTTCCCAGATAACTGAAGCTTGAGAAACTTAAATTTGTTTCATCTGAGTTCTTTTAACAGGAAACCAACCAGCAGGCCTCCCAGATCACGGCATCCAGACAATGAGACACACCTGCTGCCTATTGGCCATCTCCTGTCTTACCCCTCCCTAATTCCCTGCTATCTAAACCCCGAACTTTAGTCAGAGAGATGGATTGGCAACTGGTCTCCCATTTCCAGGCTGATGTCACTGAGATTAAAGCCTTTCTTCCCTGGCAATATTCCATCCACTCAGTGATGGGCTTTCTGTGAGGTGAACAACCAGACCTAGGCCGAACCCCTGATGTTCAGCAACATCATATCTGGGACCTGAGAACTGCCTTGGGCTGCCAGACCAAGGTCCAAAGGGAAGTGCCCCTGGCCTCAAGGGGCATGGAGGCCAGTGGTGGCTGTGGGAGGCCTTGCTTGGGGGAATATCCTGACCCGCGAGTCCACCAGGCTGTGAGCCCAGATCATGAGCACACCCAGGGCTGAGCTCAGCTTCAAGTGACCTCAGACAGGGCAACTCAGAGTCCCTTGCCGTGGGAAGTGAGGCCGCAGTGCACCACCACGCTGCTTCCCTGGACACTCAGAAGCCAGCCGGGGAGAGCAGCTGGGACGTGGGGTGGAAGCTAGAGACACAGAGCAGTTTTTAGACAGAGCACTACTTACGTGGACTGTTAAAATCGTCAGCTCGTGCTAATCTTTACAATGGATTGAGCATTTAGTTGTGTTTTTCTCCCACTGGGGTGAGGCTTGTAAAGTCAGGTTAGTTACAAAAGGAACCAGATTTTCCCTGCAGGTCTGATCTGTGGTCAGACTAGAAGGAAAAGACCAATTGGGCCATCGGGGAGGGGCTCTTGGAGGCAGCAGCAGGGCTTCCCCTGGGCCCTAGAGATCCGCTTCTCAGGTGCGGCTCCCCAGCCACCTGTATCATATCTCTGGGGGTGGGTAATTAAAACACAGATTCTTGCCCCTCTGCCTCAGGCTGATGCAGATGCTCTGGTGGGCTGGATGGACATCCAGATTTTAACAAGTGGGCTGGGTGGACATCCAGATTTTAACAAGCATCCCAAGGGGTTCTGTGGTGGCCTGAGAACCACTGTGTTACAAGATGAGAAGGGCTCTGGGTACATAGAGAGGGGGAATGCAGGTGGGAGACAGGGAGACGAGGCAGTCTGGTAGGCTGGGGTTTCCTGGGGCTCTAGACACAAGGCTAGGAGCATGGCCCCTCATTTGGAACATAGGGCTGATGTGAAAGGTAGGATCCCCTCCTCCATGTGGCCCCAAAGTCATATATTCCAAGCGGCTCTAGAGAAAGGTCTGCAGGAGCCTCAGACATGGGGCTAATAGGAAACAAAAATCCAGGTGGGAGACGGAAGTCTTCTGTGTCCCTCTGGTCCTCTGCCGGCTGGGATAACTGGCTGCTGCATCCTCCTTGAGTTATCCCCAGTCATTTGCATGTAGAAGATGTGCACTTTGCACAGGAAAAACTCATGCAAAATTAGAATGTGTGAATACTGATAGAACCATCGTAATTCTGCTCCTGTCAGCTACATGAATATTAACCAAACAGCAAATATTTGGATCACTTAAAGTTTAATTAAATGAATGTTTTATTGGATTTAATTTGTGTCAATATTCCCCAGCTCCTTTCACAATTCTGAAGGGATTTATGGCTACTGAGCCCTCTCCTTCCACCCTCACTCCCCGTTATTTCCTGGTCAACAAGCCTCCCCCTGGCGGGTCCTCCTTCCTTGCTAAATGGAAAGAGTAGGACTAAGTGGCTTCCCAGGGTGACTTCCAGGGAGAGTAAAAAATGAGACAGCATCATGTGCTGGGCCCCGAGTGAGCAGGGCAGGCCACCTGGCCCCCAGGCCTGGCTCTGCTGCTGACAAGCTCAGTGGCCTTGGCAGCTCCCTTCCTGTCACTGGGCCTCAGTTTAGACATGGATACAATGAGGGCTTGGGCCCCCCCTCGCTTTTGACTCGGAGCCGATTATTCTATATTCATGTCCCTGGAGACCCCCTGAGTCTTGCAAGTGCTCCCACTGCATCTTTTCTTGCCCCTAAGTGTCATCTGCCCCTGTTCTTTGCCCACTTACCCATGATGGTAAAAGTGATGCCTCAAGTGGCAGCACCAATGGGTGCCAAGTCCCACTAAGGCTTTCCTCCTGATACCCTTTGAGGACTCCCCTGCCCCATCCCAGGCCCCCTATAGCTTCCTTCATGGTGACCCCTCCAGTTTGCCCCTGCTGCCTGCAAGTGTCTTGTTGCCACTGGCAGAACAAGGTACATCTCAGCCCTGCTCAACAGCTGTCAATGGCTCCCTATTACCCACAGATCACCACATAGAATCCAGAAGAGTCCCCAGTCTTGACCCTGCTGTGTCTCCAACATTATTTACCACTGCGCCAGCTGGCTCCCCATGGCATTTGTGTCTTCAGACCTCAGCGTGGGCCTGCTTGGCACCTGCTGCTCATCTATTCTGAGCTCCTCACACTACTGGCCCCTACCTCCAAGATGACCTCATGGGATGTTTCTGGGACCCTGAAGTTTTAATGTAAAGAAACACTTGGACAGATATTAGGTGAAGAAGATTGAAAGAGACTGTCCTGGTGAATTTATCAGAACTTTTTCAGGCTTAGTAACAGAAACACTCAGAAATGCTCAACTATTAATAGCTTAGGGGGAAAAAGGTGGTTTAGTTCCCACAATGGGAAATCTAAGGGAGGTGGAAGAGGTTGCAGGCATCCAGGGCCTTCGACAGTGGCATTCTCTACTTGGTTGCAAGATGTCCATTGGTGGCCCCACACTCACATTGTTTCTGTACGTGGGATCCCAGAGGAAGGGAGCAAATCTTGCCTGAGAGCCCTGGAAAAAGCATGGAGGAGCTCTGATTGGCCACATACAGCTCCTGTGTTCTTCCCTGAAGCAAACACTGAGGGCAAGAGGACTGAGTATTGTGCAGGTGTGGGACTGATTGGCCCATCAGGCCTGGGCCGTGTGGCCACCTCCAGGGGCAGGGACTAGGTGTTTGGGCTGGGGTAAAATGGCTAATGGAAAGGGTATATTGGGCAGATTGACAACCTATGACCATCATAGGGATGCAGAGAGGGCCCCCTCCCTTCCCCCTATCTGCATCACAACTGCATCGGGAAGCCTGGGCATCGTGCGTGATCAGGGCAGATAGCCGCAGTCATACAGTGAAGACGGTAAGAATCGTCAGAACTGAAACCTGATTTAGGCTACTACAGTCCTGCCTCCACCCTGCGCCTTCTCTGGAGAATGATGGGGGCAGCTTTCACAGGGAGGAGATGTGGCCCAACTAAGCAAACCCCACCATCCTGTTGAGCCTCACATCCTGATGGCGAGGGTCTGGAATTTGTGGAGATGGCCTTTTGTGTTCAGTGATCACACATCTCCTGAACCTCACCCGCGCTGGCCACATCTGCAGGGCTGTGGACCAGTTAAGCCCCAGGCCTGGTCTCTGCTCTGGTGGGGAGCCAGGCCACATGAGAGGAAGATGAAGATGCCACATGCAGCCCTCTAGGGGGCAACGAGTGGTCCTTCTGGCTCCTGGCTGTGGCTCCAATGCCCCCGTGTTGACTGACCATCTGTGGGCTCATTAGCCACTATGTGGGAAGGTTTCCAAGGTCCCTGGACGACCAAACGTGATATGCCCAGCACTCAGAGTGTGATCGGGGGTCAGTGAGAGAGGGCTCAGCCAGATGCTGTGTCTGGGGTGAGAATGTGTCTACACACTGAGGCTGGTGTCTTTGGAAAGAGACGGCTGGGTTGGGGGTCAGAGCAGCCCATCAGGGAGCTTGTCTGGCACTGCTGGGCAGAAGTCTGTGCCCACAGAGGGACTGACGCCCTGCTATGAGAACTGACATTGGAGAGCTGCTCTGCAAGTAGGGAATCTGAGGAGGGCAAGGGAGTTGGGGGTTTCTCAAAGCTCAGGGCTTCCCATGATATCCCCCTGGGTCACACTGCAGTGATGGCCCAAGTCAGTGTGGGTTGGTTGGCACAAGACAGAGCTTCCTGGACCACTAGCTAGGCTGCGTGTCCCACAGTGGGATTCTGGGCAGGGCTGTCTGGCACTCTGGTGCCTAGCACAAGGCGTGGCACACAGTAGGTGGGCTCAAGGCCATGACCTATCTCTCTAGGCCCTTCAAACCAGTGCAGTAGCATACCCTTGGTTTTCCAGACATGAGATGCCACAAACACCCGTCCTCACCTTTCTCCCTGAGTCTTGGAGCTTGGAGAGAAGAGGCAGTCACAGGGAATTAATGGGCTTACCATAAGCAGGCTAACAAACACCCTTCCTGAAAGCAGGAGGCCATAACATTTCAGTTGTTGGAGAATTGGGTTTTAGTTCCTATTACAGCTTTCCCTTAATCTCAGGCGCTATTTCTCACACTGACTTGAACTCGATGAGACACTCATAAACCCATCAGCACCCTCTCAAACAGGATTCTGGTGCTTTGTAGTGATAGAAATTAAATTTCTCAAATTCTTGTCAAGCTGGTGTTAGTTTTCTTATGTCAGAAACACACTAATGGAACACATTCCTACTGGGATATTTGCCATTTTTCAAATGATGCCATTGGTGAAAAAAACCCTGTCAAAAGCTCAGTAACCTGCCTGCACATCAATATTTTTGACTGAGCCTCGGAGGGCAAACTCAGGCTCAGGGGCCTGCTTGGGAATGAGGGCAATTTGGAGAGAGCACAGGCCAGGCGCTTAGACACATCTCTCTAACTGCGGCCTCTTCCCACATTGTTCTCCTTCTAAATTAATGTGCTTTCCTGAAACAAACCCCTCAGGTGACCTGGGTGCCACCAAAGAAGCTGTGGCATTGGAGTGACAAAGTCTATTGATCTGGTCCCATCCCTGTGACCAGAGTCACACTGTGAAGTTGGCAAGTAGGGGAGGAGCCAAGGTGGAGTGCGCATGCCCAGTGTCTCCTGAACAAATAGGGCAACATCTCCCGGACCTTGTGACTTTGGCTGGTGTTTACAGAGTGAAGCTGCTTTGGCGTATCCTGGTGAGCCGGGCAAGGCGGGTGGGAGGGATGGTGTGCTTTTTGTCTCCTCTGTTCCCTCTACCAGAGATTGTCACTCTGGGATCCTTTCAAATAACTGCTGAATGTTTGTGGATGGGAGGCTGGGGACAGGATGTCTTAAAGCCTTTCATCTTGACATTCCTGTTTAGAGCACCAGGGTGCATCCAGCCTGCACAGGTGGCTCTGTATTAGCCAGACTTGCTCCAAAGCCACACAAGAGAGCACTTGCATCTGTCCCAAATCTCCTGTTTCCTTATGTGTAACCAGATTCAATCTTCCTGCCATTGTCATTCCCTCTTGCTTGCTTCATTTTGGGGATGGCAATAAAATTACTAGTTAATTACCTGCGGGTCAGTGGGTAATTTACTTTTTCAACTGGCCTATGTTGCTTGATGTTGCTTCAACTTTTATTACAGTTTAGTTATCAAGTTCCGCTCTCTGGTGTGAACAAACACCTTTGTAAGCTGCATAAAGGCAGAGACTATATCTGTTTTATTTATGTTGTATCCCCCAGCACCTAATACAATGCCTACCATGCAGAAGGGACTTAATAAGCAGTTTTAAGCAAGTGAACTATTAGGGTAGTGCTCAGTCAACAATTATTTATGGAGCTGGTACCAGGAGCCAGGATACAGTGGGAATATACTGGCAAGAAAAACAGGCCCAGTGCTTGCTAACCTGGAGCTCATGGCTTAGCAGAGAAGACAAGTGTGAAGTGGGGAGGGAGAGCAGAGGCCTGAACCTGTCTACAGACCCCAGGTTAAGGGCCCGTGACTCCTGTAAAGCCTGGTTGCCCTCTTTCTTGGTAGAGCCCTCCCTGTGTGCCCGGCCGACCTGTGTCCTGCTATCAAGACATCCTAGTCTGATGTAGTATCCTCCTTGTTTGCAGGAGGGGCCGGCCTGTGCAGGGGCAGGGTTACCTGGGCATCCCTCTGGGCTCTGGGGTTCCATTTAGCCTCCTCTGGCCAATACATCTTTTTAGTTTTGAGAAAACTAAACCTCAATGTGACTGCTATGTGCAGACGAACAGGAAGTTAGAGCACAACTCAGTGCCCAGGGGCTGTGACATCACCATCCTGGGTATCATGGGGTGCCACAGTGTGGCAGGCAGGAGAGGCATCCATCAGAAGGGGAAAAGGGTCCTTGCTGAGGTGGAGAGCACAGGGCCTCCTGGTCAGCAGGGGCATGGCTGTCACAGTGCTGCATACCAGCTCTTCCACCTCCGCTGGTTCCTGTGTGTGGGGTAGCCTTGGTCAGCTTGGCCACTCTATGTGTCTCTCCCACCCTACTGAGTCTACACCCAAAGATGATGGGCATACTTCTGCTCAAGATATTTGCAAAAGGAGAGTATCCTAACTGCCTATTACTTTGGTGTCTTAAGGGGGAAAAGAATGTATTACCTTATGTAATTATACAGAGCTACTCAGAATTTACAAAAATTCATACAGATCTCTAAGGTTGGATCCAGAATCTCCTGAGCAAGTCAGTGGAGAAGAGCAAACAGTTTTTACCTAACTAGCAAGAGGGGGCCATGCTGTGTGTTTCCAAATGCCAGCTCATCTTCCAATTCCTGTGCACTCATTATGACTATTTCCTGGCCTCTCTTGGAGCCAGAATGGGGCCATGTCATTGGGTTTGACATGGTAGGTGATAGGAGGTGACCATGCCTGGCCACACAACCTCTGTGTCATTGTCTTGGTTAGTTTTATGTGTTACCTTGACTGGGCCACAAGGCACCCAGATATTTGTTCGAGCATTATCCTGGGTGTGTCTGTGAGGGTGTTTCTGGATGAGATTGACATTTGAATCAGTAGACTGAGTAGAGCAGATTGCCCTCCCCAATGAGGGCAGGCCTCATCCAATTCGTTGAAGACCTAGATAGAAAAAATGAGCCTGGGTAAGAGGGAAACCCTCCTGTCTCACTGCTGAGCTGGGACATTGGTCTTTTTCCTGCTTTCAGACTGAAACTGAAACACTGGCTTCAACAGAAGCCAATGTTTTATTGGTTCCGTAGAAGACATATACATCTTCTGTTGGTTTTATTTTTCTGGAGGATAACACAGTCATCATCCATGCTCTCCTCTCTTCGTCTTTGGAGGTCATGCATTTGATGAGAGTGAAGAACACGGTCTAGTCACTGTTTAGGGAGAGCTGCCTGACCCCATCGGACTTGATGAGGATGGGAAACCAGCCTTTACTGTACTACACTACTGAGATTTTGGGATTTCTATAGCAGCTGGTGTTAATTACATAACACACCCCCTCAGAAGGGAAAGAAATACCAGTTAACGTATTTCCACTGAAGAAGTCATAAGGAAATGGGAAAGAACCTTTTGACAGGCCAAGTCATCCAGGTCAGGAACCTTCTGAGAATGTTCTAACAAGAGTAGGTCCAACTTTGGCTCCAATCCCCAGAACATCTTCTGTACAAGGAGCTCACTCCTTCACTCCACATCTGTATCTGTTGCTACAGCGTCCAAACTGCTGGACTGAGGGAGCAAGGGCTGGGGGTGGGGGGTGTCTCAGAATAGGCTGGCAGAGAACATGCAAACAAATTACACAGTACAATAAGCATTACGGATAGAAAGAACAAGATGAGAGAATACCAAGAGAGTAGCAGGGGAGGGCTATTAAGGTGTGCGTGTGGGGGGTGGGTGCTGGTGTGGGGGGAAGCCTCTTTGAGTAGAGAATATTTAAGTGAAGATCTTTAAAATGAGAAGAAGCCAGCCAGGCCAAGAATGGGAGCAAGGACATTCTAGTTAGAGAAAACAGCCCATACAAAGGTCTTGAGGCAGGGTGGGGGCTTGGAGTGCTCTGGGAGCTGAAATAGACCAGTGCAGCTGAAGCACAGGGCACAAGGCAAGGGCATGTGGCACAGATGCGGTCAGAGGCAGGAAATAGCTAGTTAGAGCAGGCAGAGCAAGGTAAAGACTGATGGCTTTAATTTAAGGAGATGAAAAGTGATCAGAAGGATTTTTTTTTTTTTTTTTTTTTTTTTTAAGGAGGAGTCTCGCTCTGTCACCCAGGCTGGAGTGCAGCGGCGCGATCTTGGCTCATGATCAGAAGGATTTTAAGTCAATCAGGGATGTGACATGATTTGCATGCTAAAGAGTCACTCCGGCTGTTGTGCAAATAATGGACTGGTGGGAGAGAGGGAAAAAATGCAGGGGGACCATTTAGGAGGCCAAGGCAGTAGTTCAGGAGAGAGACAGGTGGTGACTGTGGAGATGAAGAGGAAGGGACAGGGCTGGGAAATAGTTTGGATGGGGTGTCAGGAATGACTCCCGTGTTCCTGACTTGATCCTCTTGCATAATATGGTGTGATTTCCTGTGGTGAAGCAGGCTGGGAGGGGAGGTCCAGGGACCCCACACAACATTGAGGTCCCATCTTTGTCTTGATGATAACCCCCTAACCCTCCCAAGGCATTTGATTTGAAATGTAATTTGGGATCACTTTCTTGGCCTCCTCCAGTGAATGAGATTTGAAGATGATTTCTAAACTGTGGCATTCTTGTTACTAAAAACCCTCCTCCAAGGAAGCAGAATAGATGCAAGTCTTTATCATCTGGGTCCCCGTCGTCCCAAGTTTCCTGGGGTTGGACTGTGTCCGGCGGGCCGCTCGAGCAGCCGAAGGCAGACACAGAGCCTCCCCCACTGCATCCCTTCACCATTTCCACCCCACAGCACAGGCTGTGCCGTCTCCAAATGGGGGACTGTGCTTCACATGCAGGGAGGGGAGAAGCCACTGGGTCCTGAAAGAACATGAATAAATATAACTTGTTTTCTGTTTAATTATCCAGTCTCCTGAGAATGCTCAGTCATGGCTGTGTTTTGTAAACAGGCATCTGCAGACCATTTTGAACAGTTTACATCAGTGTATTTGTTTTTGATTCCAATTTCCTGAGTGTGCCACAGTGGCTGATGAACTCCTGATGAGGGGTTCCTGTGCCAGCCATCAGCTCTGCTGCTCCCAGGGACCACAGAGCTCCTGCTGCCTTCTTTTTGTAGAGGAAACATTGCTCACAGCCTCCTGGCCCCTCTCTAAGCACGGCTCCCAGGGACCTCCGCCCTCCACCTCCTGGTCCAGGGGAAGCCGTGATCAGACTCTGTTTCCCACTATGAGAGACTCTTGGTATCCTGTTTTCAGGGCTCACCTGAGAAGCTCTTACAGCTTGTTTGCTGAATATTTAGTAACATGGCAGGGAGCTCAGCTGAGCCCAATTGTTGGAAGGGCAGGGGCACTGGCCCCTGATGGCCTGATTTAGACTTTGGCAGAGGGGTTCAGGAGTGGGGTTTGGAAGAGCCTCATCCCTCTCCAACTGGTGACACTGTGGGCATGAACAGAAAGTGGAAATGTGGAGTAAGGAAGCCCTCTGGGGGCAGTGGTAAGAAAGGAGGCTGGAGATGTTGGGAGGAGGGCTGGCGGGGCCTGTGGTCTGGTAAGGAGTCTATGTTTGATTTTCTAAGAAGCTGTTGTAGGATTCTAGGCAGGAGACTAAAATGGTCTGATTTACACCTTTAAAGACCATCTGTGTATTGGTTGAGATGGTCTTCAGCTGCATTAACAGAAAATCCTGACTGGAAATGGGGCTGGCTAATTTGGAAATTCTATCTCCATCACGAGAAGGCCCCACTGCATGTTTCCTGGGCAGGTTAATTCCATGGTTCCCGAATGTCACCAAAGCCTCAAGCTCTCTTTTCTGCAGTCCTCAGCACGCTGTCTTGATGCCCGTCGGGGTTACTGGGAAGCCTACAAACAGGTGGAGGCATCACACGTAGGTACATATCCGGTGGAGAGGATGTGAGTTTTAAGAACTATAAACTAAAAATAAAATCCTAAGACATCCACCAAATGGATGGACCCCCCTCTTAGCCAAGAGGACCCCAGAAAACTCTTAAAAACTGACTTCCCAGCCACGATGGGAAAAAACGTTAGACACGCCTTGTTATATCCACTCCGTTTTGCAGTTTAGACACAACAATGGACCAGCATTCATGTTAAAACAGAGCTCATGAGAGTGACAGGCCAGGCGCGGTGCTCACGCCTGGAATCCCAGCACTTTGGGAGGCTGAGGTGGGTGGATCATTGAGGTCAGGAGTTTGAGACCAGCCTGGCCAACATGGTGAAACTCCGTCTCTACTAAAAATACAAAAATTAGCTGGATGTGGTGGCGCACACCTGTAATCCTAGCACTTTGGGAGGCTGAGGCAGGCGGATCACTTGAGCTCAGGAGTTCCAAGGCCTGCCTGGACAACATGGCGAAACTTCATCTCTACAAAAAATACAAATAATTAGCCGGGCATGGTGGTGTGTGCCTGTAGTCCCAGCTACTCAGGAGGCTGAGGTGGGAGAATTGCTTGAGCCCAGGAGGCGGAGGTTGTCGTGAGCTGAGATTGCGCCACTGGACTCCAACCTGGGCAACAGCAGAGTGAGACCTAGTCTCAAAAAAAAAAAAAAAAAAAAAAAAGTGACAGAATAGACTCTTTGTGGTAATAAAATACCAAATTATAAATGGGACCTAACGCCATGTCAGGCAAGGGTTAAGTCTTGCACCCCCTATGCTTGAATAAACTGCGCTCTACCTGCCACTAGGCTTTTCCTTTCCTCCAGCAGCTAAACAAGCACTGGCCTTGAGATAAGCAATGCTGGAACAACTGCAGCTCCCCTGGAGGCCGACTCACTGCCCCAGCCCCTGTTCTACAAGTCACAACTACAGCTTCGACTGGACGAGAGACTGATTTCAGTAATTTTCTCCTGATAAGAGGACCACTGACCCTGGACTGATTCTGGCTGCTTTACACAGGCTGCACACTTGAGTGCCTTTGCATCCTGAAAAGA
Source organism: Gorilla gorilla gorilla (assembly GCF_029281585.2). Lineage (NCBI taxonomy): Eukaryota > Metazoa > Chordata > Mammalia > Primates > Hominidae > Gorilla > Gorilla gorilla. The sequence goes on from NC_073228.2 coordinate 137,168,738, forward strand.
CCTTTTCACCTATAGGGCCTAATTGTAATAGAGTGAAATGTTAACTTTCCACTCCAAAGTGAAAATGGGTCATATGTTACATGCATGCTTGTTCAATACCCATGCGCCAGGACCACCTTCCTAAATGTCCACAGCTCCTCCTGTAACCTGTAGAATATGTCTACTTGGCCAACCACATTCAGCATAAAGCTCCGACCACAATCCCTTCTCCTTCCAAGCGCCTGTCTCTGGTCTTTGCTGCAGGCTGCACTGCCCAGCCTGCGGGATGGTAACCTTGCAGGCTGTAATCCTTTATAAGAAAGAAAGTCTCCTTTTCTAAATTGACACTTATGTGATTTTTTTAAGTTAACAAAACAAAGAAGCTTCTCCAAGAGGCCCCCAGCCAACTTCCCCTCAGGTTCATTGGCCAGATCTGTGTCACATCACTCCTAAACAACTGTGGAAAAGCCACCCTGACTGGCATCAGGTGGTGTGGGGGGAGGTGGGCAAACAGGTTCTGTCAGGAAGGAGGGAGGGGCTGAGGGTGTTGGGACAGCACTCTGTTGGTTTGGGTGTCGCGGGGTGGGTGATAGAGGAGGCTGCCACCCAGGCATGGCGCTCTGGACCGAGCATGGCTCTGAGAGCAGGTGCTGGGGGCAGACTGATCGGGCCACCTGCTGGAAGAGGGGCCAACAGGCTTGACTGGATGGGGAGATTGAGGGAAAGGGAGGAATCCAGGATGAATACTGGGGTTTTGGCCTGAAAAACTGTGTGGGTGTTGGTTCCATTTGCTGAAAGGCTGAGGGTTAGGGGAGACGTTTCAGCTGAGATGCAGAGTTCTGTCTCCTTGGGGCTCAGGAGAGTGGCCTAGGCTAGGTGTGCAACCTTGAAATTTATTGATGCATAAGCAATACTTAGAAACACAGGATCACATGAGATCCCTGGGGAGAGAGTGTGGAGTGAGGAAAGAGATCTGAGGGTGGAGTTCTGGGACCCCCAGTGTTTAAAGGCGAGAGGATGGGCAGGGGCCAGTGAGGAGGGTAGGGCTGAGGAAGAAGGGCCAAGGAGGGTGTGGGTCACTTGTGCCCAGTGTGGCCGAGAGCTCCAGGTGGATGAGGAGTGAGATTTGACCATGGGCTTGGCAACACAGAGGTCATTTGGGACCTCTAATGTTTCGTTAGAGCACTGGGGAATGAAGCCATCTTTGGAATGGGTTGGACAGAGAACGGGAGGTGAGAAGGTGAAGAGGCATTCTTTAGAAGGGTTTTGTCATGATAGAGAGCAGAGAAATGGGATGGTAGACAGAAGGTCAAGGATATTGGGTTGTTATGTTTTTAAGGTGTTGTGTTTGTATTGCTAGTGGGAGTGATCGGATAGAGAGGGAGAATTGTATGCTACAAGAGAGAGAAGGGAGAATTTCAGAAGAAAAGTCTCTGAGTGGGTGAGGCGGGGGCATGGAGCCTGAGTGGGGGCCCAGCCTCTGATGGGGCAGAGACCTTGTGCATTGTGACAGAGGGTGGGCAGAGCCTGGAGTGTAATGGGGATGTGGGGAACTGAACCCAATGGTGGAAAGATTGGGTAAAACCCATTTGGTATATACATTAGTGCCTCTCAAACAAAGTGAGTTTTCTTAAGAGACGTTTGGAAATGCCTGGAGGTATTTTTGGTTGTCACAACTTGGGGAGGGGGTGGTTTCTTACTGGCATCTGGTGGACGCAGCCTGAGGATGCCATGGAACAGCTCAAAATACACAGAACAGTCTCCATGACAAAGAATTAAATGGCTCCAAATACCAATAGTGGTGCTGTTGAGAACTGTGCTATATATTAATAACCACAATGCTAGCAATAAAAATGTGACTTGCACACCCTTAAAATAAATACTTATTTTTCGTATGTTGGGAGTGACTGCCCACCCACTACCCTGCCCGAGGAAGGGGAGATCACCTGTGTGGATACATCCCTGTCCTAACTCACCCGTGTCTTGGTGGTTACACTCTGGGGAGGCCCCCTGTCATTCCTCATCCTGAGCTTGACAAGGCCAAACCTTGCCCGGGGGTGTGGCTATCACACTCTCCTGCAGACACCAGGCTTGGGGGGCTCACCTGCCGTTCCTGGTGGTAGAGGGTCTCTGTGCAGGCAGCTGACTGGGAGGGAGACTCAGAAGAGTGGGTGTCACCACCATTATCGTTGTGACATAAAACCAATTCCTTTGCCTTTGCCAAAACCTTTTCTGTGTTAGGCAGACGCATGGCAGCAAAGTTTTAAAGTATTGGGATGCGAGAAATCTCTTTCCCTTATATGGGACATTTCTCTGTCTCTTCGTCTTGGGTAGGTTCTTTAAATTATCTTGCAGTGAGAACCCTATCATGTCATGTATGCTTTGTCCAAGGACAGGTCTTGGTAAGAAAAATGCCTCTTGTTTCCTCTCCAAAGACTCCTCCGCCATCTGTCAGTTTGGAAATCTCCACATCTTGACCCATGGCAAATTGCTTCTCAGCAGCACTGATGTGGCGCTTGCCTTAGGAGGCACAGGCAGAGGCTGCCAGCTGGCTGAGTGAACGGTCCATTTTAGGGATGAATGAACCAAAATCTCGTCCACTCTCCCCATCTTAACAATTACAGCCAGGCACCCTCCCACTCCTCTGAAGCCACACTTTTCTCTTCATCCCCTCTGTGCTGCTTCTAGTAGGGACTGCAGCATTTGGTGGCAGGAGGTGGCCTCTTCCCTGGGAATGCTGGCCATAGGGTGGGTCTGTGCAGCACCACCTCCTAGGCCCCGTCCCCCCACATCATCTCGGAGGGAGCGGGCTCCTCTGCCTGGCACTGAAGGCCTGCTAGCACCTGATTTCCAGCCTCATCTCCCACAACTCACACTGAGCTGGACACAAGCGGAACTGCCGGCCACTCTCCAAATGTCCTGGGCCTTCCCCCGTTGCTGGCCACCAGGGAGGGCACCACCTCACAGAGGAGCTCAAAACTATGCAAATATGCCCAGATCATCTCAACTCAAACTGGGCAGCTGAAAGTCAATGTGAAAGTTCCAGGCTTTAGTGACATCTCTGCCCTGCCCTTACCCCACCCTGCCTCTGGAGGTGACACAGGTGTGGTGACTGCCCTGCACCCAGTAAGGATGCCTGTCTGGGGCCTCTGGGGCAGGGATGGGGCAGGGCACAAACCCACAAAAATAAATTTCAATGATCACAAAGGTAGGGGTGAAACTAAAGGTTTGAGAAAGTATCTTTTGACAAATTTGCCATGTGGTGGGTTGGGTTTTGGAGAATTGGCCTGTAGTCTGAATGCAGGGGAGTCACTCCCCCTCCCACTAGGGACCCACAGGCTGGCAGGAGATGCTCCACAGGCTGCCCCTCCCCCAGCACCCCTGCACGGCTGGTCATCCTGGACCTGATGCCACTGACAGGCCTGTCCCATGTGGGGATGTGAAAGCGGAGGCCCAGAGAGGTACTGTGGTACTGTGGACACTAGCGTGGGGGCCCTCTCCTAGGGGCCTCATTTGCTGTGCTGAGTGTGGTTGGGACTTCACAGCCTACCACCCACACGATGGGGGATTGTCGAATGGCTCCAACCAAAATGTACTCTCCCTAGAGGCTAGTGGCAGCCCTACAAGTCCTGGTCATGTTGTCCCCACCCAGGCCCACAGTGGAGTGGCTGAGCCCTCGCTAAGGGTGAGCGCACCATGACTACACAGCTGGCAGCCCAGAATCCCACCGCCTGAGCCTGAGCACTCCCAGGAGGCCCTCACTGGACATCGTGAGCCCAACCAGCGCTGGCCAGACAGCTCTGAGCATGCAGAGCGCAGAGCCTAGGCGTGGGGGCCCCTGTGGGCAAACCCAGGGTACACAGACCACAGCACGCACACCCAACATGGCTGCTGACTATTTTCAAGGTCCTGACCTTGGCAGCTTCTACAGACGGATTAGGAAGTTGTGGGCAGAACGGCTTTGTGCTGTCCTGAAACAACACTCTGATTTAATGAACTCCCTGTACATGCAGGGCAATTGTCAGTGAAATCTGCCTATTAAAATGCATGTGGTTTGGAAGGACGCTTGGCCCTCTCCCGGCTGAGGCCGAGGCCCTGCCCGGATCCTGCCTCTCCACCCTTCCCCAGGGCTGCCGTCCACATGGGCTCGGAGAGAAGGTGGTGAGCCAGGAATGCTGTGGAGCAAATCGCTGCATGTCAGCAGAACCTGGGCTTCAGAATGCCTTTGTCCTTCTGTAAGAAGCAGGTGAGGCAGCTGCCTAGCTCTGCCCAGTCTCTCACTGATTAAGGAGTGGGGGAGTCTGTGGCAGCAGATGGTAAAGGACACTGTCCACTCCTGTCCTCTGCTTGCCTGGTGTCCTGGGAGCCAGGAAAGCTGGATCAGGCCTAGGACTCCCTCTTGGTCAGCCTGCAGCAGACAAAGCAGCCTCTGCTGCCCTGCTCAGAGAGAAGCCTGGGCAGTGGAGGTCAGGAGCAGTGACCACAGCTTCCCCCTTGTGGGCTCCTCACTCGGTGTCCTCAGCTTTGGGAGGGTCCTGACGTTTCTGGATCACCCCCATGGGAACCAGAAAAGGATGTGCATGTCGCTGCCCCCAGTGCCTTCTAAGAGCACAAAGGTCCCCACAAGTCACACAGGTGGAGGGTCTGGCCTGCCAGCTGGGCAGGGTGGGCTCCTGTGCTGTGTCTCCACACGTGGAGTCTTCCCAATCCCATGTCTCAGGACCACTTTTCCCGGGAGGAGGAACGGTAGTAGGAAAAACTGGGTGATGATTCAACAGGTTCTGGGGATAGGGGAAGAAAAGGGAGGAGATGGGGTCTGGGAGGAGGAGGTGCAGGATTCTGGTAGGGGTTGGTGAGGAGGCGGCACAGGACAGGCCCAGCACCTGCCATCTGAAAGCTGCAGACTGTGTTTGCATGGGGCCATGAGGGCCTGTCCCTGAGCCCTGGCTTAGGAGGGCCCCAGGACCCATGAGAGGGCCTGGGGCTGGGGTTAAACAGGCAGGGGCAGTAATGACAACCTGTTCTTCACAAAGCATGCTCATATCCACAGCTGCATAAGCCCCACAGGGAGGCTAGGTGAGGAGCATCTGCCCATCTCACAGATGAAGAGGCCGAGGCTGAATGAGGTGAAACAATTTGCCCCAGGTCTCAAGTGGATCCTCTCCCCTGATACCCAGGCTGGTCAGAGCAAGGGAAGCCCCATGGCCATAGTGCTCCTGGGGTGCCCTTGCTAAAGGGGGGACTTGGTGTTGCTCTCCTGCCAGTGGATACCTGAGTCCATCACTGAAGATGTGTTTCAGAAACTGAGACACACCTGGGAAGGAACTGCCTGCCATGCTGTCAGTCATTAACACGCAGGCAGAAGAGACTGCTAGATAGGTTCCAAGTAGGGGAGGTGTGATTTGCTTGGGGCAGAGGTCAGGGTCCAGAGAACAGGAAGAAGGTCATGAGACATAGGAGGCAAACTCTCCCGACCTCCACATTTCCCTGGCTTGGCTGGGGCAAGAAGGGCTGCGTTTAGAAGGCACGTGAGCTACACATTCAGGCTCAGCAGAAATGAACAGTATCATTGAGGAGCTGTGTCTGCCACTGACTCTGGAGGAATTTGCTTTCAATAGCATTAGCCATTTAACTGAAATTTTACCTTAAAAAAATGCCAAAACTAATGGGCTCAAATAAAATGTTAGCTATTATGTAGTAGTTTCTGAAAAATCCAGCTGGTCACAACTCAAGCTTTAAAGGTAGTTCACTTGGAAAACCAAGGTGCCAGAGATATCAGGTAATCAGAACAGAACTGATAAACCCACTCAACAGGCTTTAGCATGAGCACTGTCTTCACCAAGAGCGGAGGCTAGATTCCCCTTCCTGGGAGCTTCATCTATTGTCGCCCAAGCTCCCAGGTCATCAGTTTACAGCACAGAACACTTTGGGTCCGGTCAACTTTGGTCTGTGCCTTCCCACACCACATGATGGAGAATTCTATGCTGACTCCCAGGGCTCCAATTCCTCCCTGGCCTGTGTGCTGTCCCCTACTTTGAGTGAGACAAGTCACTACCCCCCTACATGGGTGTTGTTTGAAAGGCTGGGCTAATGCACATTTGAGTTCCCGGGTGACTGAGGAGTCCTGGGGAGTTCTGAGGACTTTGCAGGTCAAATGGGAGGTGGTGGAGGCCCGGCTCACTTGTCTTGGTAGCCCGGCTTCTGCAGGAGCACGGTCCAAGTGCAAACCTCACCTGCCTTCCTGCTCATCCTGAGACAGGGAGGAGGGAGTGAGCTGTTTCATTTTTTCCCCTAACTTTGGAAACCATAAGACATGGAGACAAGAGCCAGTCACTTTTGGAAGAGTTGTCAGGAAGCCTCTAGTGAAGGTATCCGATGGTATACTTGCACAGATGTGCAAAGATATCTGTGACCAATGACACCAATTGCAGTATTATCTAGTGAAAAACTAAGAACAACCTGAATATCCATCATCAGGGGATTGGTTATTATGTTTTGGTTTCAAATAGAATTTGAAAGAGCCAGGCAGGCTGGGCGCGGTGGCTCGTGCCTGTAATCCCAGCACTTTGGGAGGCCGAGGTGGGTGGATCACGAGGTCAGGAGATCGAGACCATCCTGGCTAACACGGTGAAACCCCATCTCTACTAAAAATACAAAAAAATTAGCCAGGCGTGGTGGCGGGCGCCTGTAGTCCCAGCTACTCGGGAGGCTGAGGTAGGAGAATGGCGTGAACCCGGGAGGCGGAGCTTGCAGTGAGCTGAGATCGTGCCACTGCACCACTCCAGCCTGGGCGATGGAGCGAGACTCCGTCTCAAAAAAAACAAAAAAGAAAGAGCCAGGCAAATCTATTTGTACTGACCTGAAATGGTTTTAAATGAGAAAAGCAAGTTGCAAAACAATGTGTGGAGTCTGATCCCAGGTCACAAAAATACCTGTGCGGTGTTTGTACATGCAGGAAAGAAAGCCTGTGTGGGTCCAAGCAAATTGCCAATGGTATTTATCCATGAGGCGTGAGACGGGGGATAAGAGAGCAGTGGGGTTTGGGAGGGGTTATCTTTCAACTTCTTATGTGCAGTAGTGTACAATTAGCATGTATTACTTTGAAACAAAATATATTCCAAAAGAAAGGAAAGAAAACCGAGGAACATCCGTGTCTCAGGGTCTAACGATGGCCACACAGAGGCAGCTAGACTTGAAGGATATGTTCTTACGAACTCATGCTCATTTGGGTTCTGGAGTTTTTCAATCAGCCCAATGCTCTGGCCCAAGCCCTCACTAGAGATGGTCCTTTGTCTGCTCCATGTAAGGGGTGCTGGGCCTGTTAATCCTGTTTGCCTTTGAGCTCACTTTGGTTGGGGTCTGGAAAGTTCTACCAGTCACATCAGTGTGTCTCTCTCATCTTACATGCTGACTGCAGACTTCACTGCAGCTGGGACCCTTATGAATATGGGTTTGGTGAACACTGTGCTTGTAAAGCTTAGAGAGGAGGTCTCAAATTTGACGGCATCTGTTGCTGCCTACCCAGTTCCGATGGAAGCCTCCATGCCCACGCACCTGCTCTGCTTCTCTCTCTCTCCTTTCCTCTCCAGTTTCTTTAATTCAGATCAACCTTCCCTGGTAGCCCCTAACTCAATAAAGCATGTGTGCCTAACATGGCCCTTCCTGCAGGGTTCCACTTCATTATCTCCATAATCCAACCTGGGGCTGCGTAAGAAGAGCACAACCACTCTCCAAGTGATTTAACAGGATGCTTTAATGATGTATTGAAAATGAACATTGATCCCAGGTAAGAGGTGCTAAACTGATACTTTAAAAGCACACCATCCATTTCGCTCTGATGGACTCTCCTCCTTAAATCACCGTGTTGTCATTTTTACGATGCAGATCTAGCTATTGAGGCTACAGGACTGTGAAATGTCATATAAAAAAGCCAATAAGAAAAAAATAAAATTAAGTTGCAGAGAGCGTGCATTAGCATTTCAAAAATGTTCTGTTGCATTATGCTATTATTCTCTCTCTGTCAAGGGGCACTGGGATCCTGTCCTCCCCATAAAGAGACTGTGCCACAGAATGTATTAGCGCTCCATTCCTGAAACGGCGTGGCAGTTGAAGGGCATAGTTACAATAATGGCAAAATACATTCCGGACTAAATTTGATAGGACGTGGGGGCAGTCCACCTCCTCTGATGACAAAGTCCTGATTGCTTCTCTCCTTGTTGGCTCAGTCCTGTGGCTTTCAAAGTTTTGACAAATGAATGTTTTCAGCATTTCTGCCCTGCAAGAAAGTGAGGAATGAGATCTGCTGAGGTGAGGGTCCGACTCTCGCATTTCAGATGACAATGCGGGGGCTGGGATTTTGTAAAGGGCAGGTCACCCCTACTCTATGCTCTCCTGCCCCATAGCTTGTATGATAACCCCCACATTATCCAAAGCCCAGAACTATTCCAATTGCTGGGTCTAGGGCTGCATAGTCATGACCCGCTGTGCCATCTGGAAAGGAAGTTTAATAACTCACAATGGGCCTCGGTCTTCAGGACTGGAAGCCTTTGAAGAACTTTACCTCCATCCTTGGAACTCAAACACTTGGCTCTCAGGTTCCATTGTAAGTTGGAGTTCAGTTAGAGCTACTTCCTGAGCTCTGCTTCCAGGCCTGAGTTGGGCCAGACGGAGGGAAGTGGCTGCAGCGGGAAGAGGCTCTGCTTGCCCGTCTTGAAGGGCCCTCTCAGTCTCCTGGGTAACTGTGGGAATGTGATTCCTTTCGATGGCTCTTAATTTGCCCAATTGGGGAAGATGAATCTAGTGCCCCTGGTAGGTGATTACATTAAGCCATTGAGACAATTATAGTGCTTTATCTGGGACTTTCCAGAAAGCTGACTTGTTCTTTAGGAGCCATTGGCTTAATGGAATTCCACTGTGTTATTTTCCAGTGTGATGTGCTGCAAGATGGGTTTGATCAGCACTTTGGTTTGGGGAATATATTTTCATCTGAGAAGATGCCTCTGCTGGGCTTCTTGTGGCGTTGGTTTTGGAAGCACAGATTCTCAGCCCAGCCGAGGGAAGGCCACGACACATACAGGGTGCAGAGAGCACAGACCTGCTTTAAACTTCTTGCCAGGAGTGGCTAGCCTTTCCTGCCCCCCACCGCTCCAGCATCAAGCCCAGCTAGTGAGATTCTGTTCTGAATTGAATTTTAGCCTTAATGAGATACCAAGTCCCTTCTGTTCTCAGTAACAGAGACCTTGAGATTTTTTATTAGAGAGTGAGTGAGACAAAACTTTTCACTGTTTTTCATGTTCCTAATAACAGCCTAAGTCGTAACCTGAATTTTTATGTAACTAATTATGACTGTGACTTGGGTATGAAAGATTTATACAATCAGAAAAGAAATTACCTGGGTTATCTCTGAGCAGGCGGGGGATGAACTGCATAAGGAAGTTAATCAGTTTTCTAGGTCATACAAAAGGCACCTGCACGGTGCTGGGTGGCATGGCCAGTGGCAGAGGGAGGGAGGGATGAAGGGGATGCCCTCCTGGGACCTCAACAGAGCTGCTTTTCCTCCTCCACCCTGAAGAGCAGCCAGCTTTGACTGGGGGGCTTTGGAATCGACACTTTCTCCCAACATGACTTTCTCACCCCCTGCTTCCTAAGAGCGACTCATGGTACTCAACAGTCCCAGGGAAATTAAAACACAGTGAGGTGAGTGGCTTAATGGGAAACAGGAGACATCCCAACAAGGGGAATGCGCCAGGAATGTCAATTCCTACAATCAGAAAGGAAGCCAGAATTCTATTAATTTTTGCACCTTAAAGTTTCATTTCAGTTAAAAACAGGGACTGAAAATGAATGACGCGGCCATTTCTTGAAGCCAACAACCAAAGGAATGAGTGTTTGCCAAGAAGCAATAGCTCTTGTAACACTTACACTCACTGCATTCTTAACACATTGTTTATCTGTGGAAAAAGCCGTTTGCCCAGTGTGGTGGTAAGGAGGGCATGATGGAAAGCCGGCGTGGAGGGAGAGAGGAGGCACACGCGTGCAAGCGCCGTGACGTGCATTTAGTTACACGACGGCTTCTGGAGGCCCACAACTGATTAATACACACGGGCTTGTTCATTTACTCAGCATTATGTTTAATCATTTAATTTCGCAAGAGTTTTTAGATCTTTTAATCATCCTAATATTCTTCTTATTGAAACATATTACTAAGCTGTTAGTTCAGTTCAATTAAAAAGTGTCATCCAAAAGTAATTTATTCCATATGCGTCGTTAAGTGGATACCCCAGATATGTCTGCATTTTAAAGGAATAATAACTCTTCTGATTTTATTAGTCTGTAAATGAGTGTACTGCATTAGCACTAAAAGCAGCATCGCGAGTGGTGAATGTTTGTAGGCATTGATGTGGCAACAGATCTATAACTGTTTCTCTGGATTTTGTACTAAAACTCAGAAGAGAAGATGAAAACTTGGGCCATCTGTTAGGACTTGTAATTCTCAGGTGGCCCCTGAAACCCAGTTTGACTTTCTGATGCTGATAATATTTGTCATAGAACAGCCCTTCAGTTCCCCTTCTGGGAGCTTCTTGCCAGGGTTTGCCATCCCCTGCAGGAGCAGGACGGATTGGACCATCAAGGGCCAGAGTTGCACGTGCTGGGGGCCAGCGCTGGGCATGGGGAGAGGTTAGTCCCTTGTCACAGTTCTGACCTTCCTGGTTGACTCTTGTGATATTTCCTCTGTTCTCTCCAGGGAAGTGCTGTCCAATGGTATGGCAATGCAAGCCACATATCTGATTTACATTTCTTGTAGCCAAGTAAAAAGAAGAAACAGCTGATAGTAATTTAATAATATCTAAACTACTCTTTTAACATAAAATCAATGTAAAAATTAGTTAATGAGATATTTACCTTCTTTTTCCACAGAAGGCTTTAAAGTCTAATGTGTATTTTATACTTACATCTCAATTTGGACCAGCCTAATTTCAGGTGCTCAGCAGCCACACATACCTAGGACTTGTAACATAGCCATGTTGGAGACTTAGCTCTAGAGTCCTCCGGCCTGGGGCCCTGTGTGGCCTGTGGCTGTGGCTTACCTGGGCCTGTGGCTCCTCTTAATGGAGGAGGGAGCTACTTGGGGTCAGGGTTACCTGGGAGATCTTCCTGAAGAAGTTGGCAGCCCTGTTCTTCGAGCTTCTCCCAAGGCGTGCAGAACAGTGGATACTGGCTACTGATGACGTTTGAGGCTTGACTTACCCTGAGGTTGCAGGAACCCAGCAGGCCCCAGGCTGGTGGAAAGAAACAGCTGCAAAGATGCTTGTGACCACGTATCTGTGTTCACAGGCCTTTGCGTAGCTGAAGGGAAACCTACGTTTGCAGGCAGCGGAAGGAGTAACCCACTCCAGGGATAACAGGGAGCTCTGCCCAGGGAGGGTCCATATCCGCCTCTCACTCCACCGTCCTTCCCCCAAGCATGAGTCAGGGCATGCAGGAGGTGCTGATACACAGCGGAGTTCCCTTCTGTGCCTCCAGCAGGAGACTAGCCTGATTACTGAGCTCAGAGAGTCAGCTTGGTCCTTAGCCTGCTGTGTCCCACAAGGAAAGATTTACTCTCCTTGGGGAACAAAGTCTTCCATGATGAAGACACTTAGGATGTTAATGTCTGCACTTTGAGGCCCAAGTGTTCATTTTTCTTTGGCAAACTCTCAACATGGCCAGGGCGGTGGCTGGGGCTGATGGAGTTGCTTGCAGAGATGTCCTCTGGGCAGGCAGGGATGTTATTTAATACTTGAGTCTGGTGACAGCAGCCAACGGTGGTTCCCATTTCCTGAACTTTAAGCAGTTAATCCACTCAGCCTGTGTCCTATTTGGGCCAGCAGAGGAGCCTTGAGAAGTGAGGGACAAATAGAGAGACCTTGCAAAATCTTAATGCCCTTCTCTACTTTTGCAAAATGCTGTGCTTATTAATATCTCATTCTCAGAAAAAGGGCAATCTGTGCTTGTTTTTTTTTTTTTTTAGGAGAACAGCAATAAAAAAGGAAAATTAAATTAGCAACTCTGTCTGAGCTTCTCATCCATTCAAGTGTCTTCAACTTCATAACCTGTTAACTTAAACTCTGGCCACCTATTTAAGAGGTTTCAAGAAGACAGCAGTATTCTGCCTGACCCCATTGGAATGTCAGCCTAAGAGACACAGGTCTGAAGCCTAGGGGCTGGTCCCGAGTGAGAGGGCTTTGGTGGGGTGGTGTGCTCAGACCGCCCACGTGACCCAGAAAGCTAATCCTTCCATCAACACAGCAGTCCTCGCTCCAAAGCACACACTCAACTCCAAGAATTAGTCAAATACAATTACACACATGAGGTGGCCTCTCCACCCCTATTAAATAATGGGAAGATAAAACTGTCATCAGAGGAAAACATCACAAAGAATCTGTACTTAGTAACCAGGACAAGGTACCAGTAATAGCTGCTAACAGTTATTGGGTGCCAACTGTATACCTGACTCTGTCCTATGCATAGGACCTGCTACATAATTTACAGGGCCTTGTGTAATATAAAAATGCAGTTCCCTTTGTTTAAAAACTTATAAGAATTTAGGCTGGGCACAGTGGCTCATGTCTGTAATCCCAGCACTTTGGGAGGCTGAGGCGGGTGGATCACTTGAGGTCAGGAGTTTGAGACCAGCCTGGCCAACATGATGAAAACCTGTCTCTACTAAAAATACAAAAAAGTTAGCTGGGCTTGGTGTTGCACACTTGTAATCACAGCTATTCGGGAGGCTGAGGCAGGAGAATCACTTGAACTCATGAAGTGGAGGTTGCAATGAGCTGAGATTGCACCACTGCACTCCAGCCTGGGTGACGGAGGGAGACTCTGTCTAAAAAAAAAAAAAAAAAAAAAATATATATATATATATGAAGTTCAAAATGTGGCCAGGCACAGTGGCTCATGCCTGTAATCCCAGCACTTTGGGAGGCCGAGACAGGCAGATCATCTGAGGTCACGAGTTCGAGACCAGCCTGACTAACATGGTGAAACCCTGTCTGTATTAAAAATACAGAAATTAGCCAGGCGTGGTGGCGGATGCCTGTAATCCCAGCTACTTGGGAGGCTGAGGCAGAAGAATCGCTTGAACCCGGAAGGTGGTGGTTCCAGGGTGCCGAGATCGTGCCACTGCACTCTAGCCTGGGCAACAAGAGAAAAACTCTGTCTTAAAAAAAAAAAAAAAAAAGGAATTTCAAGATGTCAACAGCAGAGCATTAAAGCAAGCATGGGCCCCTTCTGAGTGTGGACCCCTGTGTGACTACACATGTCTCAAGCCAGAAGGCTGCATTGCATCAACTGGTTTAATTCTCATAACAAAATACATACGAATACCCTCTCCATTTTATAGATGAGCAAAGCAAGGCTTAAAGAGCTAAGGAGACTGTGGGAATGAAGGTTTCGAAGTGGTCTGAATGGAGAAAGAAGCGGTGGGAGAGCTGAGTCATCCTGCAGCACACGGCAAGGTAGTAGAAAACCCTGGAGAACAACAGCAGCCTGCCCCAGAGTCAGCCATGAGCGCTGATTTAGTTTCAGGAAAACAATAACACTTTGTCCCATTAAATTAATGTTGTTAATTTGAAGTTTATTGGTTTTGCAGTTTGCTTTTATTTCATTTATAAATTTGTTTTAGCTTTATGGCTGTGAGAGAGCTCTCTGCATAAGGAACGTGTACCTGGTTTTATGTTTGTACATATTTAAGTAACATTATACTAAATATAACTCAAGTCAACAGAGAGCAATCACAATGTTTCCCCTTTAAGTGGGGTCTGCACCTTCCTTAAGGAGGGAAATACATCTCTTGTCCCCCAGGGTGGAAGCCATAGAGGGTGCTCACAACCCTGTCTTCAGCTCGCGGCCAGCAGGGCTGTCCTGGCTTGCTTGGGGCCTGTGATGCTGGACCCCAGTGGAGAGGGAGGGCACGCGTAGGTGGCTCCTCTGAGCAGGTGGCTGTCTACAGGCTGGGGATGGCGGGGCCCCGGAAGGTCTGTCCCGCCCTGGCCTCCCTCCTGGCTGCTGCCCTACATTCCTCTGTCTTGGCCCGGGAAGCCCTTAGCCTTATGGCAAATTCTTGAAAAGTGTCCCTGACGCAAAGGCAGGGAGGGCCCTGTAGGAACACCCAGGGTCTCAAGGCCATGGTGGGGGAAATAATAATGACCCCTCAAGACTGTGTCCCAAGCTGGCCCTGAATGGGTGGGTACCTTGGGGCCAAAGGCCATCCCTCGCCACTCCCCACCATGGTTAGGTGTCTACTCTTATAACAGGAGCATGTTTAAAACCAGGCATCAATATCTTGTTACTCTGTGCATATTCTCCACCAGCAATTTGATGCGAAGAGATAGATTTCCGACAGAAATGCATACCAAAGGCTTGCACAAGAATATTCATAGGACCATTATTTATAATTTTCCCAAACTGGAAACAAGCTGGTACATCAACCCAGGTGGCATATTCTTACAACAGAATATTATCATCAATGAAAAGGAACAAACTCCTGCTATAAATGAAGTGACAATAGGCAAATCCCACAGACATAGTTTGAAGCAAGCAGCCAGGCACACAGAGGTCATTCTGTATGAGGCCGTTGATACAAAGTTCAAACATAGGCAAAATTACTCTGTGATATTAGAAAGACAGGGTAATAGGCTGGGCACGGTGGCTCACTCCTGTAATTCCAGCACTTTGGGAGGCCAAGGCGGGTGGATCACCTGAGGTCGGGAGTTTGAAATCAGCCTGGCCAACATGGTGAAACCCTGTCTCTACTAAAAATGAAAAAATAAATTAGCTGGGTGTGGCGGTGTGCCCCTGTAATCCCAGCTACTTGGGAGGCTTAGGCAGAATTGCTTGAACCTGAGAGGCAGAGGCTGCAGTGAGCCGAGATTGTGCCATTGCACTCCAGCCTGGGCAACAGAGCAAGACTCGGTCTCAAAAAAAAAAAAAAAAAGAAAAGAAAAGAAAAGTGGGATGATAATTGTGTCAGGTAGGAGGATGGGTATGGGGATTGGGTGCAGGCAGGAGGAGGGCATCTGAGGTGCTGGCGGCACTGTATTTCTTATGGGGACAGTGGTTGCACAGCATGCTCTTGTCTGCTTCATTGAGCTGTGCACTTTTCTATGTATGCTGCACTCCACTTACTATCTAAAAAATAACTGAAATATTATCATAGAAAACATAGGGCTAAACAGCAAATAGAATCTTTACAGAGGAAAGAATGTATTGCTATTCCCCATCAGATTCCTTCTCTCTGCCCCTGGGCAAGTCCTGGGAGGAGCCTGCAGGAAGGCTGGGGTCCTCCTAGACCTGACTTGCCCCTTGGGGTGGCCCCTGATGCTCTGGATAAAGCAGCCTCATGAGTGGGGCTGACTCTGGGGGATCCTGGGGCCCTGGGCTTTCTTCCCCCACCGGCATGATGTAGGAGGAAGCCCTCTTCTGAACTGTTTTTGGGGGTTCATGCCAGGGACACTTGGTGCTGATGTGAAGCAAAAGATAAAGAACAGCCAGTCCGGAGTAGGCGGGGGCCTCATAGCAAAGATGCCACGCGACAAGGCATTTCATCACCCTCTGCCCATTCTTGTGACCAGAGCCGTGTGCTCTTCTGAGCTCAGTCCCATGGCCTGGAACATGCGGCCCTCACCACAACAGCAGGAGGGTGAGCCTAATTCACAGGTGGGAAAACTAACCCCAGGAACCTTAAGAGATTTGCATGGGTGCCCCCAGGATCACCCCCAGCACATCAGAGGTGACTGGTCTCATGGCCTGTACAAAGGGCTGCTGGGCTGACACAGTGACATTCAGAAGCAGAGAGGTCCCATGACTGCCTGCAAGAACGGCCAGTCTATAGGAGGGCTAGGCATCCTGTCCAGAGGCCTGTCTCCCTAGAGCTCTGGGGTTCCATGTGGCATGTGTGTTTGGAGCAAAGGGGTCTTGTGAAGCCCTGTGTAACTCTCTCAGCTCCCCAGGCCCTCTGCCACACCTCGGCTGCAGTCTTGGCTTGTGTTCCCAAACCCTACTTGTCCTCCAGCCACATGGAGAGCCCTTCCATTTTCAGGAGTCCCAGCTCCCAGCAGGGCTCTGTCTGTGCTGGAACTTTCTTTCCCATGTTCTGTCAGGGCTGATACCAGTGAATGCTTCCTGCCCTCTCAGGAGTTGGGTGTGTCTTAGTGATTACTTTTTCTCTGCAACACAGTCTCAGGGAGCTCAGACCTGGTCTTCTGCCTGTCCCAGAAGGCCATACCAGGTGAGGTGGCATCAGGAAACCTCTTGGGGGACATGAGAGGTGCAAGGAAGACCTCAGTGGAACACTGGACCCTAGGAGCTGAGCTCAGATGGACATGTCCCTCCCTAGAGAGGGTTCCGACAGGTCTGCAGGCCACTGCCATCTAGAAAACACCAGCCGCTTCCTCACAGCTATGCAGGGGTGTTTTTTGCTCCAGACCAAGATATTAGGCAGGCATGAGCCCTTCAAGACAATCTGATCCCCTGTTCCTCCCACAGACGAATCAACTAAGGCCCAGATGGCAAGGTAGCCTCAGGTATACAGGGCAGTAACAGCCTTCCTGGGCCTGAGTAGCTGAAGATGTAGCTGCACATGTGTTTTGCCCGCCCTGCATTGGGAGGCCCCAGCAACTTGCCAGCCCTGGCCAGCAGGCTTATACTGTGTGGTTGCAACTCAAATGCTGCTGTGAAGCTGGGGGTTCATGCAAAAGAATGTCAGTTCGTATAGAGAAGTTCTTTAGAACTGACTGTGTGTTCTCTGTACTCCTAGTGCCCTAGACCAGGGGTTCCCAATCTCTAGGCCGTGATGGTCCATGGCCTGTTAGGAGCCGGGCCGCACAGCAGGAAGTGAACGGCGGGCACTGAGTTCTGCCTCCTGTCAGATCAGCAGCAGCATTAGATTCTCAAAGGAGCACAAACCCTATAGTGAACTGTGCGTGTGGGGGATTTAGGTTATGTGCTCCTTATGAGAATCTAATGCCTGATGATCTGAGGTTGAACAGTTTTGTCCGAAACCATCTCTGTTCTGCTCCCCCAACTCCCAGTCTGTGGAAAAACAGTCTTCCAGGAAACCAGTCCCTGGTGCCAAAAATGTTTAGGAATGCTGCCTTAGACTGTTGCCAACAGGTGGGGCCCAGGAGCCTGGCAAGGAGATGCAGGCTGAGTCTGGGTTGGCCACGTGCACACATCTCCTAGGATGGTCCAAGGGGAATGTGAGCATGGGGAGGATGGAAGCCACAGGATCGGAGTGGTCAGGTGGGGTGGAGGGGCCACAGGGCTGGTAGGCCTATGAGACCCGCGTCAGGGCATGAGGCAGGGTCATGTGGCAGGGGCATCCTCCTTGGGGCCTATGGTGGGTTGAGTAGTGTCCCCAACCCCTCACCAAATTCATGTCTATTAGAACCTCAGAATGTGACCTGATTGGAAAATAGGATCTTTGCAGATATAATTACTTAAGGATCTTGAGATGAAATCATCCTGGATTTACTGTGGGCTTGAATCCGCTTACTGGTGTCCTTATGAGACGAGGAGAAGACATGGGGGACAAAGAAGGAGGCCCTGTGAAGATGGAGGCAGACACTGGAGTTACATTGCTGCAAGCCAAGGAATACCAGGAGCCACCAGAAGTGGAAGAGGCCAGGGCCTGGAGACTTTGAAGGGAGTGTGATCCTGCCAGCACCTTGATTTCTGGCTTCTGGCCTCCTGAGTGGTGAGAGGACACGTTTACGTGGTTTAAAGCCACCGTGTGATCATCTCTCATACCAGCCCTAGGAAACCCATGGAAGGTCCTTATTGCACTCAGGGAGCAAATCAACCTCTAGCACCCTCTAGGCCTCAATGTGGCCACCTGCTCTGACCCCTGGCCAATCATTTCATTGCCAACCACAGCCTCATTACATGGACATGAGTTCAGGTGGCAAGTGGCAGGTGGGCATGGGGAGGGGGTGAGGGGAGAGACCTTGAAATGGCAGGTTGCAGGCTCAGTTGGCCCACTCAGACCCTCTGCAGTTAGCACAGAGCTCACCGCCTCAGAGCCCAGGCATAAATATTTGTGAGTTGAGTTATTCCCAGTCAAGATTGATGCCATTTGGGACATGGACTGGGCCAGGGGTGTGCAGATGAGGCATAAAAGTCATCCCCAACCTGCTCTGAAAACTGCTCTCAAAATGTGGCAGCACCAAGTCCCCAGCCCCAAAGCAGGTCTCCAAGATACTGCCCACAACTGGGAGGCTCCCCTCAGCTGCCTGGTCTTGCTCCTGGTGTTTTGCCAGGGCTTAGCAAACAGCCTGGGAATACATATCCTCCAAAACCAAGGCCCACTCAGAGCCACAGGGTAGCCACTGAACACAGAGTAAAGACCACCTTCCTTCTGCGATGGCCTCCCCTACAGCTTCCCTGGCCCTCCACGTTCCAGCCACGCTGGCCTGCCTCCAGCCCTTGATTACAGCAAGCGCCTCCCTGTCTCCAGGTCTCCTGGACATCTGGCTAATTCCTCTCACCTTCCTGTCTCCTCCTTTACATTATCCCTCAGACAGGTGCCCTACCCATAACTACCCTATCTAGAGTAGACTGCCGCTGTTTTCCTATCTTTCTCTCTAGAACTGTAAGTTCTCCAAGGGCAGGAACCACATCTGGCTTTGCTCACCATCAAATGCCAGCAGCCTGCCCAGTGCCCCACACATGGAACGTGCTGGGTAAACAGTTGGTGGGTGAGCAGTGAGCCTGCACACTGGTCCCTGTGTCTGGGACACCCCCTGGAGTCACTTGTGTCCTGCCCCTTCCACCAGCCCAACCTCCTTGGAGCCCTGAGCCAGCTGGTTCTCTCCTTTAGCTCAAATCCTGGGCCTGGTATTTGTGATCTGCATTAATGGCCTTGGGGGACACTTCAAGGTCTTGAGTCCAGAGACCCCAGAAGGTCCCTGCTGACTGTTGCCTGAAACCCTTTTCCTAGGAAAATATCTCTGAAATAGGTAGGACTTAGGAGGCAGATAATAACAGTAATAAAATCTGACATTCCCTGAGCACCCTGCCTCGCACTCTGCTAAGCCCTTTACACACATTTTCTCCTTGAACCCTCAGAACAATGTTTCTGTACAATTACTTCCATTGTACAGATGAGAAAACTGAGACTCTGAGAGGTAAATCTGCCCAGCTCTCCAGGATTCCCAAGTTGAGCTCCCTAAAAGCTGCTGCAGTTCTGGGCCAGGACTCTTCTATGATTTGGGCTGAATAGCTGGAACCAGAGAATAAAAGTGGAAGGCTGTGATGGACATGGAGACGGAAGGGGAGTGGCCAGGGAGGGGTTTTCTTTTCTCCTGAGCTACCAGTTGAGGGTCTGCACTGGCAAGGCCCCCTGTTCTGGACTAGGGCAGTCCCAGCCCCCAGGACATGAAGAGGGGATATAGATTTTGGAGGATTTGGCTTTTCCAGGGCATGGGTTGGGTCTCAAAGGAGCAGGTCATGGGGTTTGGGTCAGGACTTCTGGGGAGTGTGGTGGCTGAGATTTCACTAGATGAGTTGTTGACAAACCTGGGTCTGAAATCCAAGGTTCTAGGCTCCCAGACTAGAGACCAGGCCAGAGCCTGGCCTATCAGGTGGGTGGAACTGGTCAGGAATCTGAGCACCTATGTTTTCCCCGAAGCATGAATTCATAGAGCACTCATGATGTGCCAAGCCCCATGTAAGCTCTTGGGAATGGCGGATGAGTGAGTCCAGGGGAGGCAGATGAGAAGAGACATGGGAAATGCTTGGTGGGCATCTGTGGTGTCCTTAAGGCCTCTCTGAGCAGGGCACACTTGAACTGAGTCTTAAAGGAGTTTGCCCAGAAGATGGGAAGGGTAGGGCCTGAGGAGGGGCTTCCAAGCAGAGGAGACAGTATGTGCCCTTCTGTGGGCACACATGAACACGGCCAGCAGCACCAAACCACGTGCTCAGGCAGTGGTAGAAATTCCTGAAACACTGGGGCCCCAGAGGAGTCTTCCTGGTAGATCCTTGCATGCTCCAGGGTAGGAAATCTGTGGCCATTTGAGGGAGAAGCCACCAGTTCTGGTTTCTGGCCAGCTCACAGTTGCATTGTTGAGTTCCAATTAACATTCACGGAATAATTGAAATATGTAATTGGAAAACTCAAAATGCATTTTAATCCCGTTAGCAGCAGGATCATTTCTCCCATACGATTCTTCTTGGGGGTGAGCTGGAGGTGCAGCAGTGGCTCCTGTGGGTGGGAGCAGAGGTCTTCCGTTCTGGGAATGACAGCCATCCCCTCTTCATGCCCTGGGGGCTGGGACTGCTCTGGTGTCCCCTGAACAGAGACCTGAGTTGCTTCACCGGTGAGTGAAGCCTGCTGACTCCATCTGGTCAATGGGAACTGCCCTGAACCCTCACCTGGGCTCAGCCCCATTGAACCAGGGGTTTGTCACCCTTGCCCTAGTCATCTGAGGCCCTGAACTACTGCTCTGAAAGGGTCTGTGCTGACCTTGTTACCACAAAGAGCAGAAGCCCCTTTCCCAGGAAGATAACTTTCTCTAAACAAATACTACAGTCTTGCAATGCTCATCTGACACTTGTCTCTTTCCAAAGAGATAGCCATTAACACTTGTTAAGTTCTGAGAAATGATTTGGGAGCAGAGGGACATGGAATGTCTGTTAGCACAAGGTTGGGGCCCTGGGCTGGAGGAGATGTACCCCATCAAAGTAAACATGCCATTGTTTTCTCACCAGGCACAAGGGAAACCTGCTGCTCACCTCTGAGAGCTGCTCATTGGTGACAGAGATTTTCAAGAGCGGTGGTGGAGAAACTGGGTGTCCTGAACCGTTTGCATCCTAAAGGTGCGCTGCGCTTCCTGGGGTCCTCTGGGCCTTTAAGCCTAGCTTGTGTGTGTGTGTGTGTGTGTGTGTGTGTGTGTGTGTGTGTGTGTGTGTGTGTTTGGCAGTGTTCTCCAAGGCTCTAACAGGGCCATGCCGTGCCTTGAGACTCTGGCTGGTGGGGCTGGCCCTTGTCCAAATGGTGGACAGTGACCTGGGCCCTGTCTTGGAAAGATGTGTCCATTGGCAAGTGACAAAGAAAGCAATAGAAGAGACACAGCTGGTGAGGAGTCTATTGCATGGTCCAGATCCAGGGGGACAGTCTGCTTTCCACTTCTCTCTCTCACCTTCTTGTTCATCCCAAATAATGCCAGACACATGGTGGCATTCCTTCCTATACAGACCTGGGGCAGCAGATCCCCAGGGGTAATGAAATTCTAGTGCTGCTTGGGGTAGAATTGAGAGCAGGCCCTGGAGATGTTTGGCCATAAGGTGCATTTGCCGGGGGCAGTGGCTCATAGAAACCATTATGAGGAACTGGACAGTGGGCTGTTGGCTCACAGCACTGCATGGGTGTAGGGCAATATATTGGTCTGTTCTCACACTGCTATACAAAACTACCTGAGACTGGGTTATTGATGAAGAACAGAGATTTAGTTGATTCACAGTTCCTCAGGCTGTACAGGAAGCATGGCTGGGAGGCCTCAGGAAACTTACAATCATGGCAGAAGGCAGAGGGGAAGCAAGCATGTCTTAATATGGCAGAGCAGGAGAGAAAGAGCAAAGGCAGAAGTGCTACACACTTTTAAAACATCAGATCTTGTGGAAACTCACTATCATGAGAGTGGCAAGGGGGAAATTTGATCCCATGATCCAATCACCTCCCATCAGGTCCCTCCCCCAGCATTGAGAATTACAATTCAACATGAGATTTGGGTGGGGACATGGAACCAAACCATATCAGGCAAAGACCAGGAGACACATGTAGAAGGCAAGATGTTATCTGCACAGATGTGGGAGGGGGCTGCCCAGCACTGTCCCTTCTCTCACGCTGATCCAGCCCCAACCTCAGAGAGACCATCTGCAAATCTGGAACTCCAAGCACATCATAAGGAGCAATTCTCACAAGTCCATGCTCCCAGGTCAGACCGCTGCTAATCAAAGTGTTGCTTCCTCTAATTAGAGTGAGTCAAGTCATTAAAAACACTATTCTTCAATTGTTGGAGTGTGACATTTCTTCTTGATCCTAAGACAGATGCCCCTCAGGGCAGAAGTGGGACTGGAGGGAGGGGAAGGAGTGGGCAGAGGGCAGAAGTAGTTTTGCTGCTGACGCCCTGCTGATGTGAGCAGTGCCTGCCCGGGCAGTCTCCTCCCTCTACATCCTTGCCATTATCCTCTTCCTCTTCCCACCCAACCTATGCAGACACAGCCCCTGGCATGTGCTGCTCTGGAATCACTCCTTGGACTCTGCCTTGGACACTGGCTCTTTTTCTTAAGTCCTTGGGCAACCCTCCTGGAGAAGATTCAGGCATCCAAGATTTGGATGAACCCCCACAGGCCAGTCTTTTTGGCATTCTCTACTTTGAAATGGTTATAAACTGTCTCAAGTTGGAGAGGATGCTCAGTGTCAGATGCTGGAGGATATCTGACATGGTCCTTGCCTTCCTTAACATATTAGCTTTTTTCTTGGAGGAAGTCCTGGGGTGGGGTAGGGGAGTAAACAGACCCACGGGAAGAGACAGGCTGAGTAGGGTGTCAGGGTGCTGTGAAAGGACTGGCTAGGGCACGAGACCTAATGAGCAGGCAGAGGTGCTCAGACTTGGTGAGGTGGGAAATAGGGAGCCAGCGAAGGCTCTGGAGTAAGTGGGCACAAGATGATAGGTGATGCTATGGAAGCCCCACTGGGCGGCCCTGAGAGTGGTCAAAACATGGCATTGAGTCAATAGGCACACCCTTGGTGTTGCCCCTTCTATGCCTGGCTAGTTCATGAGGGAACAGGGAGATTTGCACAAAGTTTATTTGTCTTCTGATTATAAATGGGCAGGGCACTGTTTGAAAGAAGAGAGAGAAGTCAAGAAATATTTGTAAACAATGAGAAGAGAAGCGAGAAGACAAATGGAAATCTTGATGGAGGTGGCACTGCTAAAACCTTGAATAGTAATAATATTTCAGCTTTGACCAGTGTCCTGGCAGAATGAGGGGAACACATACAGCTCAAGTGAGGTTCAGTCAGGTGCCAGCTGGCTGGGACCCTAGCCTTTCCCTGAAGGCTGCCTCTGGTACCAAAGGTTCTCTCTGACTTGGGCAGGAAAGGTACCCCATTCCCTTGGCCCTAAAATATTACCCTCAGAACTGCCATGGAGTAGAATCTGAATTCTCACATTTTCCTCTTAACGGTTCCAAAGGAATGATTTCCCTGTTTCCTCCAAGGCCAAGGGCATGTCCTGCCACCACAAGGAGCCTCCCTCACTCATCTCACGTGATCTTCCTCTGTGAGGAAGTCACACAAAGCTCCCAGCTGTGGAGTCAGTCAGTCACACAAAACTCCCTGGAGAGTCAGTCTCTGAGGATCACTCAGACTATGAGGTCCAATGGCTCCTTCGCTGCCCCAGCTGCACCCAGCTCAGCACCACCTGGCCCGGTTTGATGATTCACTTTCCATAAACCTCAGGATGGGCCTGCAGGCTAGGCCACGCCCAGGCATAGACTTTGCCAAGACCCGTCCACTGGGCTGTCAGCACTCTCAGGGTTGACCACTTGCCCAGAGCACGAAGTCCTAGGAAGGGAGCTGGATCGGTGGCCCCACCTGCCAGGGCACCAATAACTAAGCTCTGTGCCAAGCCCTGTCCTGGGTGCCTGAGCACAGCAGAATCTGACCTGCCCTGTGTCCATGGCACTTGCAACCTAGGTGTGTGTGTGACATAGTCATGACACAAGGCTGACCTGTAAGCATCCCTGGGTGTGATGTTGTGCAGTGCTTAGGAGCCTGGGTTCTAATCCCAACTCCACCATTTACTGACTACGCAACCTTGGGCAAATTTCTTAACCTCTCTGGACCTCAGTTTCCTCTTCTTTAAAATGGGACTCAGAATCTGCCTCATAGACTTTTAGTGAGGACTGAATATGTGAAAAGTATTTAGCATGTATCAGGCACACGGTTAACACTTGCTAGGTACTAACAGAGAGGGACAACGGACCTTAGAGCTTTGGAGGCCCTACCCAGATCTCCACATTCAGACATGTAAAAACACTTGCAATGAGACCTAACTTTTTCTGAAGAGATCTTGTTTCTGTGGAGCACGTTTTTGATGTACATCCACCCGCTACAAGTTAATCGCCTCTTCAGTCTTGACAAAAACCTTTCTTCTCACCCATAGGCTATGGTTCAAAAGGCTTAAAAAATCAACTCATGACCCCTGTGGCTCTCTGGAGCCCGTGGATGTTGCCCCAGCTGGAGGCC
This sequence comes from Gorilla gorilla gorilla, assembly GCF_029281585.2. Taxonomy (NCBI): domain Eukaryota; kingdom Metazoa; phylum Chordata; class Mammalia; order Primates; family Hominidae; genus Gorilla; species Gorilla gorilla. The sequence goes on from NC_073228.2 coordinate 137,193,009, forward strand.
ACATCATCACATTGGGGACCCTCCACTATGCATCTGAAGCAAGGTAGGACTGCAGGCAGGCGACTTAGGGAGGGCTTCCTGGAGGAGGTGGCATCTGAGCTGGCCCACAGTGGACTGCAAGGATCCTAACAAGCAGATCAGCCTTCTTTGCTGCTTTTTGGAAACAATTTTGTTTCTCTCTGTTTTTACTTAAAGTGTCTGTGAGCGTCTGGAAGTTTTAAGACACACTGATCACCTCAATGCTGCCCTCAGACCACATCTCTCCATGGGGCTTGAATGGAGAATTTTCAATCCCATAAAAAGAAAACCTAATTTGAGAAGTAGTGATTGTAAATATCATTCTGTCTCTCTTACTTAAAAACAAACCCTTGACTCTGGGCAGCCCCTGCATTGCCTGGTTGCATTCCCATCTTTATGTTCACAAGTCCAAATACCAGTGCTTTTCGGGCAGAAATCCTCTGCTTTCAGTGTGTTAAAGCTTTGTAGGTTGGCCGGACACGGTGGCTCACGCCTGTAATCCCAGCACTTTGGGAGGCTGAGGCGGGTGGATCACAAGGTCAGGAGATCGAGACCATCCTGGCTAACATGGTGAAACTCTGTCTCTACTAAAAATACAAAAAAATAGCCAGGCGTGGTGGTGGGCACCTGTAGTCCCAGCTACTCGGGAGGCTGAGGCAGGAGAATGGCATGAACCCAGGAGGTGGGGCTTGCAGTGAGCTGAGATCGCACCACTGCACTCCAGCCTGGGTGACAGAGCGAGACTCCATCTCAAAAAAAAAAAAAAATGCTTTGTAGGTGACTATTCTACCAAGGAGGTGAACACTACTGCTGGGAGTCTGTGAATGACAGCTGCATGCACATCTCTTAAATCAACAGTGGCTCGGGATGCTACCTGGGTGCTAGCCTATGATGGAGGCCGCAGTTGGGTCATTTCATTTCCTAAGATGCAGGCATGGGCATCCCAACCAGCTCAGCCCTGGATCTGCTTCTCCCCTGCCCAGAGCTTTGGATGGCTGTTCTTGGCCTCTCATTCCAGGCCTCTATATTCTGACTGACCTGACACTGTGGTCCCCACTGCCCCCTGCTGCCTGCACTCTGCTCTATGATGACAGCAGTGCCGTTTCTTGAATGTATTCTGTGTCCTCCAGCCTCAGTGTCTTTCTTTGCTCCCACTGTTCTTCCTGCCCTTTACTCCAATCACACACAACCTTCTGGATGCCATTCAAATGCCAAACACCACCTCCTCCAGGGAGCCTGCCTTCCATGACTGCCACATCACAAGCACTCTGCATCTCTCCCTCATGCCATATCCCCAATCTCCTGCCTCAGGAAAGCAGAGAAAGGCTGTTTGTTTTGGACTTGGACTTGCTTGGATTTAATCCCAGCTGTGCTATTGCCCAACCTCAGTCATCTCATCTGTAAATTGGGGTTAATAATAGTACCTGTTTGAGGACTGAACTACATACAATATAAATGATTTAATGTAGTGCCTGGCACAAAGTAATGCCTCAGTAAAGAACAATTATTATTTTAAAAAATGATTAATGTATTTTGAGTATTCCAGCCCCACCTCTTACTAACTAGGTAGCCCTGGGAGTGAGTGACTTAACCTCTCTGAGGGTGGGGCTTTGCGGACTCTGCAGGCCTTAGATGAGAGTTTTGGAGACAGGCTGCAGGGGCCCTGTAGTAGAGGCCCCTCTGTCCCGGGGGTCCCCCATGGTGGGACAGGGAGCCCCAGGCGCCCTCAGCAGCACAGCCAGGGAGAGGCTGCTGCCTGCCCCTCCCAGGCCTGTCTGGGTCTGCCCAGGCCCCACTCCTGGCCCGCTCACTGTATTGAACTGTTTGGAGCGATGTCGCTGTTCATCTGGAAACAGCTTCATATTCAGTACCCACCAGACCAAACACAGACCCTGCCCAGCCACGAGGGGCTCAAACCTGTCACAGTCACAATGCTCAGAGCCCCCAGCAAGAAACTCATCAAGATGAAGCACCAAGCTTTTAAAGAGACTCTGCCTGAGCCCCTTGGCCCTGGATGCTGGGACAGAGCCTGCCTAGGGAGAGCCTTTGTGTCCTGCAAAGTGGAGGTAGACCCAAGGCCCCAAGGTGCCTGTGAAAAGGGCTCTGGCCTCGCTTGACTGACCTATCTGAGTGGCAGCCCCTGTCAGGACAGCTGGACAGCGCTGGAGGGGGCATCTGGGGACTAAGCATCACTCCATTTTTCTGGGTCGCATGTCCACCTTGTTAATTGTTCCTCGGTTACAGGAACACTGTCTGCTCTCTTTCTACAAAGACTGAGGTGAGGGTCTGTCAGAGGCTGCTCTCCATACCCTAGAGGTGGTGCTGTGCCATCCTCCCATCTCTGCAGCCTGGGCTCAGAGGCACAGCCTGGCCTAGAGGAGGCCCTTGGGCAAGGGAGCTCCACAGAGTGTATGCCCCTCTTTCATGCAGCATTTCTCAGGAGCAAGGTCAGCTCCCAGCCGCCCTTCGGAACTGGGATAACAGTGGGAACCTTGGGGGCTGCGAGGTCTGGAGCCTCAGGGCAAAGCAGGGCAGAGCTGAAAATGAGGTCACTACCCCAACTGCCCCGCTATTGATCTGCCCACCTTTAGCAGGTATTTAATACTGAAGGAATTATATTCTTGAATCCCCACTCCTAATCCTTCCTCTGAGCCTTTCTCTTGCCTTGAAGTAGAGCCCTTTCCTTCTCTATCTGTCCAAATCTATCCCATATTCATTCTTCAAGATCCAGCCTAAGCCCATCTTCTTCTAGGAAGCCCAGATGGTTCCACAGCACCTACCATCCCAACCCTGTGGTTTAACACTTGATATTCACATACCTCCTTCTTGCCTGGGAGCCCCACTTCCCTAGATGGGTTGGGAGCTACTGAGAGCGGGGCCTGGGCTGCCACTTTCTCCCCTTCCTGAATGAATGACTGCATGTGTCTCCCTTCCCCAGGATCCATGCTGAAAGAAAAGGCCTCTAAGACACAGGGCAGAGGGGCAGGTGTCCTGCTGTGGTAGGCACCTGTCTTCCAGCTTGCCTAACTCTGGGACTAGTCCTGCAGCCTGTCCTGGCACAGATGTAGCCCAAAGCCTGACTTCTGCCTCCAGAGCTGCCCAAAGACCAGCACCAAGCCCTTAACTGGTAACACAACCTGATGGTACCATGTCCCAGTGATGGGTGGGGGGACTTATTTCATCTGGCTCAGCCAGGCACAGAGTTGTTTATTTCAACTCTCTTTGGCTGTCAGTTCACTTGATGAGAAACAGAAATGGAGCAATGACTTCTGAAACAAAAAGAATCTTGTCTCAATTGCATTTGTATTCAAATGGGCAAAATAAATTCCAGGGCCTTTCTGAGAGTGTGCCGGGAGTGAGGCCTGCGTGCAAAGTGGGTGCTGATGGCTCTCCATCCCCGAGAGAGTGGCCAAGATCAAGAATTCAGCCTCAGAACAAACCTTTGGCAGCCAATCTGTTAGGCAGCTGCCCAGGTGCAGCACCAGCAGGGTGTGGCCCCTCGCAAAAGCAGCCTGATGATTAATTATTGTGTCTTGCCATCCAGGACTGTGAGGAGGAGAGTGAATAAACAACAGGGAATTTTATGTACCCATGATGAGCAGGAGACAGGTGAGACTGTTTGCTGCTCTAAGTGAACAGAATGTTTGGAGCTGCATCAGAGGGCACTCGCAATGCCTGCACCTCTGCTGATGCCCTCTGCCGCCAGCACTGGGCGAATGAGGAAAATGGAGCTGGGGGCAGAGCTCCTGTGAGGGCCATCGGGGAGTCCTTGAGCCTCTGTGGCATGGAGATAAGGCAAAGCTTCCAGCCTGGGTCTTCCCTCTTCATCTGGCATCCCTGCTTCCCAGCAGGCCAGCAGCCTTGGGGAGGGGTCCCACACGGGCGACTGGAGCCCCAGGGAGTTTTACTTTCCACTGGGTCTGTGGATTATGACATGGCTATCTGAAGCCCCTGAATTTTAGCTCTAGGCATTATGCCTAGGCTGTGTGGTCTCCTAGGATGAGGTAAAGCAGGAACCACAGCAGAGGGTGGCATGTGGCCTCCAACACAGTCCCCGCCCCTGGAGCCCTCTTGGATGGCTCTAAGCACTGCCCTCAGCTCAGTGACCTCAGCACACTTGGGGATGGACAGGTCGGCAGACAGGGGCCCATGGCTCCAGGCCACCTGCCCTTGGCCTGCGGTCCCTCGCCTGCAATATGGACTGCTTCTTTTCAACATGACCCCCTGTGGGACCCCACTGAAATGACAATACAGCTGAATGCTGGCCAGCCCGTCAGGGAGGAGATCGAGCCCAGTGAGTCCACAGTGCTGGGCTTCCCACTCTTGTGCCGCATCTCCCAGCCCCTCAGTCTCCCTAGAGCCTCCGTCTCCGACTCCCCACCCATCTCCTGAGCCTGCGCTCAAGGTCACGTGCAGCTCTCAAAGACTCAACCGCCCACTTGGAAGCACTTAACAATCTGATTACAAAAGAAGTACAATGGGAAGGGGGAAAATATGTTGGTGAGACAGGAGACACAGGAGGGGAGGTGAGTTTGGGGGAAGAGCGGGCAGTTGAGTCACACTAAGTGTGTGGTGCCTCTAAGTAATGACCCTTGGACCCCTTGGTCCCCTTGGACCTTAGGGACTTCTGAAGACCTGGTGCTGGAAACCTCATGTCTGGAGGCGTGGGTGGGACAAGACCCTCCCCAGGGCAGAGTAAATTGAGGGGAGCAGCACACCTGAGTGTCTCAGACAGGCCCTCCATCTGTTTTTGTAAATCAAGTTTTACTGGAACACAGACACATTCATTTGTTTACATTTTATCTACAGCTGCCTCACGTTGCAATGTCAGAGTTCAATGGTTGTGGTAGACACTGTATGGCTTACAAGGCCTAAGATGCCTACATCCTGGCTCTCTACCAAGAAAGTGTAAGGGGCTGGCAGGGGAAAGGAGCTCACTTTCAAATAAGATGGAGAACAGGCGGCCAAAAAGGTGGAGAGCAAATGAGCGTCTCAAGGAGGGAGAGGTCCGGAGGGCCTGATCTGCAGAGAGGTCAGACTGGATAAAGATAGGAGTGTTCTCTGCCTATGCCAACCGCAGGGCAAGAGTGACCTGTTGCAGGCCTCAGTTCCTGTACAGGTGTAGGGGAGGTGGGGAGGGTGTGGACGGAGCACAGAGGGAAGCCAGGGGTCAGGATTAAGGCCATGGAGTTGATGAGAAGAGCCAGCCTTTCTGAAGACGCTTGGCTAGTTCAGTGGGAGGGGAGAGGGCTGTGGGCCATAGGGTACATGTTTCAATCAGCAAGCTCTTCGATTTCAGACTTAAGCCTTGAACACTTTTCTAAAATATCAGAGACTGCTTTCCTACCTTGGTTACAACTGTCCAGCAACTTCCCAGACTCGGCCCTGCCAGGCCTTGAGTCTCCACCCAGCCCATGGAGATGGACACTGGCAGATGGAGGATCACAGAGAGAGGGGAGTGGCAGACCCAGGGCAGAGCCCTGGGGTCGTGCTGCCCTGGTACTTCCCGAGCCTGGGTCAACTCGCCAGTTCTTTCTCCATCTCTGACCCCTTTTTCCACACCAGAATGCAGAAAACAAGTCCACCTTGCCATGCAGCCTTCTCTGACCCGTGGCTCCCAACCCTTCCTCCTGGGGCTGCCCTGGCCTCTGGGTTCTCTTTGTGGCACAAGAGCTCAGACCACCAGGCCTGCCTGGAAGGGGCCAAAGGGTGTGAACCACATGCCCTTTCCTCCAGGCCCCAGTCCTCCTGCCTCTACATGCTACCTCCCAAGGCTGTGCCTCCCTGCCCCTACCTCGCACAGCTTGAGCACAGTGGCCACTCCAGGAGGGGTTGAGTCAGCCCACTGGCCTCCTGGGGTGTGCCATCATGATTCATCACAGTGGTGCCACAGCTAGGCCTGAGGCCCACCTGTGAATAAAAAAAAAAAAAAAAAAGAAGTGTGAAGTAGCAAACTCATCATTTGAGACTCTCACGCTTCCCAAGATGAGATGATTCCCATTAACAAAACACCTTCATTTTCAGAAAATCCATGTTCACAGCTTGCTCTGTAGAGCCTGCCCCCACAAGTTATGATTTATATTTTATTACAAGGTGAAAAGAGACAAAAAAAAATCCTCACAAGGAAAAAAAAAAGCCCACTGACTCTTTACAGCAACTCCCAGGGCATTTGATTTAAAGGGGCATTGTCATCTTTAATGTTTTCATTCCGAGGAATTAGAGAGCGCCACTGTGATAATTTAGAAGCTCCTGATTTAAGGGGCAGCCTTCGTGGTCTAGCTTCACTGTATTTCCCTTTTTATGATTCCAGAGAGTATTTTCTGAGAGATAACAATGTTGGGTGATATTTCTCCTTTGTCAGGTGGAGGCCTGAGAAGAAAATTAAAAGAGATCCTTTCTTCTCCCCTCTGTGAGGCCAGGCTATGGACTGTGGAGGACAGTCACAGCCACCTCCCGCCACTCCATCTCCACAGGGCCTGACCCTGCCTTCCGGCGCCCCCAGCGCTGAGAAGGAGAGGCAGGCGGCCATCTTGGCCCTGTGGCAAACTCTCGGAATGGTCTTCACTGTTCAGCTCCTTCTCTCCCAACCGCCAGCCCACGCAAGGGCCACAAGAGCCTCCCAGAATCATCTTTCTTTTTGCGCCCTTTTCTGTTCCCACTTTTGCATCTGTGTTCAGGTCTTCTACAGTCTCTGAAGTTTCCTAGTCCTCACTCTTCCCTGTTGGTGTCTACAGGTTGGTCCTCCTCAAACTGACTTTGACCACACCCTCCATGCTTCCCTGGCTTCCTTGACATGCCCAAACTCTGTGGCCTGCATGTCTTTGGCAGCGAATGCTCTGTGTTCACCTCAACCTGCATCCATTCCCTCCTGTGGACACAGCTGGACTACATTTCCCAGCTCTTCCTGTAGTTGAGGCATCCATATGACTGAGTTCTGCCCAGTGGAATGTGTCAGGAGGGATGGGTGCAAGGGCTTTGCTGGGCTCCAAAACAGCTCCTGCAAGCCTCTCTACTCTCTCCATCCCACTGTATACCGGCCAGATGCAGCATCCAGTAAAGGCATCTGAGGCCCCAGGAGACGGAAGAACCACATACTGAAGGTGTCCGAGTCCCCATGTCACTGTGTGCATAGAAACTGAACACCAGCCTTGAGCTGTTACAGGAATGGAGAACAAATCTTTGCACTAATAAATATTGCACTAAGCCCCTGAGATTTGGGGGTTGTGTGTGATTGCATTTAGCTCCCTAACACACGCCCTTGCTGTTATCGTTCTAATCCCTCCCTCCTGCATCATTTCTTCTCTTTTATTTGTCCATGGCACGGGATGAGTTGGCCATATTAGATGGTCTGGAGCCTTCCCATCTGTTCTTACGCTTAGGCTGTTGCCTCTGACTGGGATGCCTTTTCCCACTCCCATACCTGCCTGTGAAATCCCATCTGCCCTCCTTTGTGAAGACTAATAGCATTATTTTGCTTAGCTGTGTTACACCCTCCTCTCAGTTTCCATGGCATTCTTTTGGCAACCGTCCCACAGCCTTTTGCCTTGTTTTTGCACACGTCTTGTTTTCCCATAGAAGAGTGGACTCCTTGGGGCCAGGGACCAAATCTCACTCATGGTCAACCTGTCTGTGTTGGAAGGTACTCTGTGTGGTGTCCAGGGTGTTAATTTTGGAGGACATCCCCTGATTTGAATTTCATCTCTACCACCACGTACAACTTTTTGATGCCTCCGTTCCTCTTCTGTAAAATGGGCATAAAAAGAGACCCTGCCTCAGAGAACCTGCTCTCAGGGAGAAAGGGAAACCCCCGTGCATGCTCCACGTGCCACCCACCACTCCTCTTTGCTGCAGTCATCTGCTGACTCTGGGTTATGCCCCACCCCATTTCCTGTGTTGTAGCCTATGGCTAACAGTAGTCTCCCTTATATGGCACCTGTGTAAGCTCCAGGTAATTTAAACATCCAAGTTGATTACCTGCCAACTCTCCACCTTACAGGTGGCCATATCCTGGAGTCCAGACACTGTCATTACAAATTATAGCAGCCTGAAAACTCATATCTACAGGCATCCTACTCTCTGATCACCTCCCATCTCTTCTGCTTTATTCTGTCTGGTATCCAGACTCCAAGAATTCTTCAGCTCCACCGGGAATCTACTGACCAACTGTATGCCTGTCACCTGTGGTGATGTTGCTTCCTCCTTACCATGGAATTCCATGGAATTTAAATCACTGGAATGATACTGTTGCACACACTCAATTCCCTTACCCCCTCTTGACAATCCTCCAGCCCTGGTGAAATCTGTCTGGGTGCTGTCTGCCTATACCCGGGTAGGTGAACGTGCTGGGCAAACGGCCACCCTGCTGACTAGTCTCACTTTGGATTCAGGACTAGGGCCCTCAAGTGGGTCCCAAAAGCTGTCCAGAGATCACACCGCCTCCTCTGCATCTGTCCCTCTTTCACTCTCCTACACAATCGTTCCCGACCTTCTTCTCCCTCCTCAGACTTCCACATCTCTTCCCCTATCCTCACGCTCAGCCATGACCTTGCTTCCTGATTCACTGAGAAAACAGATGTCTGCACACGCACCCACCACACCGACCCACCCATCTCTGTCGGTTCACACTCTCAGGCTTCTTTCCTGTTAACTGGGTCTGCCACCCATGCATCTAAGACAACCTCCAACCTGGGCCCTGGATTCCACCTCCCCTCGCCTACTCAAAGAAGTCATCTGGTTGTACTGCCTCTTCCTTCCACAGCCTCAGTTTCCCCTTTTTACTTGACTCTGCTCATCCACAGACATGCCGGTTGCTCCTGTGTGTTTGCAAAAGCCTTCTTGGCCCTGCTATCCTTTTAGCTACTGCCCTATTCTGTTCTTTGCTGCAAAACTCCTCAGAAGATTTATCTTCATTTAGTTTCTCCAGTTCCTTTCTTCCCACTCCATCTTAAACCCAATCCAATGAGACTTTTGTACCCTCTCCCATCCCATTGCATGGAAACTGCCTTTCACGCCGAAGACCTCCAAATGACTAACACAAGTCTCTTTTCCTTGTCCTCATGTTAACTGAGCTTTCAGCACTTGGGACAGCTGACCGCTTCCTGACTCACTCTTCTCTTGGCTCCCAGGACATTGCACTTGCCTGGGTTTCCTCCCACCACTCTGGCATCTTCCTCTCATTCTCTTTTGGGGCTCCCACTCCTCTTCCTGACCTCTTCCCATCAGAGGCTCTTAGGGCTCTGTCTTGGCTTCTCTTCTCTATCCACAATCACCTACTCAGTGATCTCATCCAACACAGAGCTTTAAATGCTGTCAGTATGCTAAGGGTTTCCAAGTTTCCATCTTCAGCCTAGACCTCTCCTCGTCTATCCAACTGCCTGTTCAACACTGCCACTTGAATGTCTGATAGCATCTCAAACTCAGTATGCCCCCAAATTAACTCCTGATCTTCCCTCCCAAACCTCCTCCACCCATGGTCTCCTCTGTCTCAGTTAATGGCAACTCCGTCCTTCCAGTCCTCATGCCCAAAACCCTGGAGTTATCCTGGACTCCTTTCTTTTCTAATAACCACATGCAACTCATCAGCAAATCTCTTTGGCACCGCCCTTCAGAATACACCCATGATCCAGCCTCTCCTCACCACCATCGTGCCCATTAGATGGATTATTGCAACAGCCTCCTAACTTGTCTACATGCTCCTACTTTTGCCCTGTAACAGTCTTTTCTCAAAACAGCAGCCAAAGTGCTTCCTTTAAAATATAAAGTCAGATCACATCCCTTCTCTACTTGAAGCCCTCCAATAATCTAGTTTCACCCATTGTGAAAACAAAAGTGCTTAGGTTAGCTTCCAGGGGCCCCCAGGACCTTTGACCCTGCCCCCAGCTTCCCATACCACTCCAACCATCAGATCTATTTTTACCTAGGGGGCTAGGACACATCTTCCCCCAGTGACTGTGTGGCGAGTGCCCTCACCCCTTCAACACCTGGCTCACATAGCCCCTCTGGATGAGGCTTTCCCTGGGCTATCGTATTTAATTTTGCCCACCCCTGCCCTGCCCTGCCCTACCCTGCCCTCTGTGTTGCTGTTCTCAAAAGTACTACTCACGTTGTAATCTACGCATCCATTGTTGTTTATCTGTGTCTCCTCCCTGCAATGCAAGTTCCGTGAGGGCAAGAGTTTTTGTCTGTGTTGAAACCTGTTGAATTTCTGCAGCCTAGAACAGCTCCTGCCAGGAAGTATTTGTGTGAATGACTGCACACTGCCTCCAGGGCTAAGCGCTTTTCACCTGCAGGCCTGCCTTGGGGGCTGGGGCTGGTGGGGACACTGCAGCCTCAGGTGTAGGTTCTGAGGGGGCACCTCTAAGGTCACATGGGCAGGGAGTACCTGCCTACCTTGATGGCATCAGGAAGTCTTCCAGAGTTCATAATTGCACCCTTTGATGGAAAGCATTTTGAAAAAAAGCTCTCTACAGGAGAAAAAAGGACAATTTTTCATGTCAAATAGTGTTACCAAAAAAACTGATTTTGCACAAATGGTATCCTACGTGCAGGATCTCAAAGCATTTTGCAAATGCGTGTTAATTGGTTATTACAACATCCCTGCCAGACAGAGGAAGAATCAACCTCCTGAATAAGAAGAGAACACTTGGTTTTCATGATTAAATCAGGCACAAAGATGGAATGTGTGAGCCCCAGGGTTCCAGGGGCAGAGGAGGGTGCTCCCACCTGTCCTCAAGCCAAGGCTCGGTGGGACTCCTGGGTGGCAGGTGGCCTCATCAGATGTGCTGATGGAGTGCTGGAGCCATCATGCATGGGTTGGAATTTTTGGTCTACTGGGTAACCGCAGGCAATGACTTAATCTCTCTGTGTCTCCGGCTCTTCACCTCCAAAATGAGACACATGGTATCTTTTCATAAGGATTGAATGTCACTAAATGAGATAATGTTAAGCTGCTTAACACTCAGTCAATGTTATTAGTAATAACAAATGTCACAGCACCGCCACCAGCCACAGCCTCCTGCTCCCTGCCTCCTTCATGAGAATCCTGTGCACCTGACTGGCCCCAGCTCTCACAGAAATCTAGAGTGGGCATATGAAGTCTCAAGAAGTGCTTGCCAAATTGGGTGTAGGACCCCTGAGGCCTCACTGTAGTCCCTCCTGGACTCTGCTGGGTAGCACAGATTCTAGAAGCCAGGGTGTTTCTGATGGGCTGGCCCTTGTGGGACAGGATGCCAGGTGGGGTGGGCAGCGTCGGGACCAACAGTCCCCCATCCCTCATCTGGACCAGCAGTCCTCTATCCCTAGCCACTGGTACCTGCCAAGTTTGAGGCACCCAAGGGGTCTCCCGAAACAGACGCTGGTGACCAAGATTGTCTAGAATGACTTGAGAGGCAGCATAGCTTAGTAGGTAAGAACACAGGCTTGGAAGCTGAACTCCTGGGTTCAAACCCTGCCCTGTAACTCTCTAGCTGAGAGGTGGGCAAGTTACTCTAGCATGGTGCCTCTGGGCCTCATCTATAAAAAGGGGATAACGATAGTTCCTCTCTCATAGATTGTTGCAAGGATTAATGAATTCACTTAGAATAGCTTAGCATCAACTATGAATGCTGTATGATTACCTGAAATTAATTATGTGGCTTCAGAGGCAAGCTCTGCAACAAATGGTGAGCCCTGCAATGCTCTGCTCCTTAGGTGTGTGATACCTCTACACCAGGTGCTGGGCAAGTGTCTACCCATCCAGCCAACACTCCATCGTGGGTGGGCTTCCCCACTGTGGGCCCTGGACTAGTTTCTTAGTAATCAACTTGCAGACAGGATGACAGGGCCAGGCTTGTCACATCACCGTTCTTTTCCCAGGGCTCAGTCCAGAACTTGCCTGGGGCAGATGGTAGGCATGAATGGATACACAAGAGCAAATATTCACCTGTTGTGTTGCTTCAATTTGGGGCGTTTCCTTAAACTCCTGCCTACTCAGAGCTGAAGCCCAAAAGCTTCCTAACCTGTTGGCTTTGTGACTTCAAAGACCATGTCTGTCACATCTGAGAGCAGGAAACTCAGCCATGGTGCTGGTTCATATGGCACCTGCAGGGGTGTCTCAGTTCGCTCTGGAAGCTTACTGTCCTCTGCAGAGAACTGAGGGACAGCCACTTGCCAGGCCATTCTCCCTGGAAGTGCCCATGGCATCAGAACATCTTCATCTGAGGATCAGGAACCGGGGCTGGAGACCAGGAGGCCAGTCCCTTTGGTGAGACCGAGGCCCAGGCCAGAGCCTTTGTGGTTGTGCCATTGTAAGGACCGCACTTCTCCCCTGGGATGAGGGCTACTCCCTGCAGCCTGGGCATCTTGGTAGACATTTGAGGTTACAGAGCTTGTAAGGGTCTGAGCCTTCTGAGACACTGTTTTCAAAAGGAACAGGTTGGGTGCAGTCAGTCTAGTCTAACACAGACTTTTTAAAGTCACACTGCTCACTCTGGGGCCTGGGAATATTTCATCTGCTCAGCTGCCTGGCCAGGGCTGCTTACAGAGGGGCTGGGGCCTGTGGTCTCAAGGACAGGGATCATAGGCTTGGGCTGAGTCCGGCAAGATCAATTACCTCTCCTGACTTCAAAGGGAGGTGCACACATGAGTGTGAAGGCTCAGGAAGGGCCCACATGGCCAGATGTCCCCAGTCTCTCTCCTTATGTCCATTTAATGCTGAGTTCCTCCCTCCTCTCAAAAACCACTATTCCCCAGAGCCCTTAACCAGCAGCACATCCAGTTGCTTTGAGTTTCCCCCACCCTGTGCTGTCTCTGCTTCCCCTTCACATGGGCTGCCTTCAAATTCTAACCAGGCGGTGGCTGGCAGGTGGGAGGCAGGGAGGCTGTGGAGAGTCTGGCATGAATTTTCCAAAGTGGACAGTCAGCCTCTGAATGATGGAGAGCTGACTCTGGGTCTGGGAGCCCTGCTCAGCCCAGGCCTTTATTGTTAATTTAAAGAATTCGAGGGAAGCATCCAGAGGGGAAGCCCACTGGCATTCCTTTCCAATTAGATGCAGCTACCAACTGCTTCTCCAACCAGCAGAAGCCAGAGCTCCCTGAAAGGCTGCCCCATTACCGCTCCTCCTTGTGTCTGGGAAGGTGTGTGCACATCTTTAGTTGAAGGCAAGGGGAGATAGGTGCTCTGTGATTGGGGGGCTGGGGAGGGTGAGACCCAGGAAAAATGAGCAGAACTTTGAACTGCATGGAATACAATTAGTCGGTACACTGTCTACAGGGCAGACATCTGCATTTAGCCTGAGACACACTGGGTTGCCTCCAGGGCTGCCTTTAAGGTGTGGCCACTATTGCTCCTTTTCCAAAGCCCCACCTTCCTCACAGCTGGCCCTTCTGCCACAGAACATTCCATATTTTCTGTGTTTTCCCAAACTCAGAAGCCCTTAGCTTTACCAGGAAGCTCTGTCCATCGCTTGGCCACCATTCACAGGACAGTCATTCTGTAAGTGCCCTAAGCCCTCAAGCCTCAAGGGTGTTGGTGGAGGCCCGGGATGCAGGATGGCCGGATCCAGCTGTACCTTGCACCTACCCTGCTCCCTCTGCACTAGGGGACATGAGGAAGGAGACATGGTGGCCACATCTCCCACAGGGACACAGTCTGCTTGTTACCAAGTCTGCTCTTTCACTCAGCACCTCCAGGTGTCAGGGGTGGCAGGGTCCTGGGCTAGCTTTGTTCTAGAGCTTCTAGATGCTGAGTTATTTAACCTGTAGTACTTTTAGGCCCCGTTCCCCACCCAACCCTGTTTGTTCTGTCTGAGCCAACCAGGAGTCGACTCCACTGTCCTTAAATCCCCTACTGTGCCCTGAGCACGGAGCAGTGGCCTCCCCAGCTGTGGCCTGGTACAGTTGCTGCCTGGACAGTATTCAGCCTGGGGCTTCCTGCGAGCTCCTCTGAAGGCTGTCAGCCTTCACCAAGGTGTCAGCAATTTACCGAGGGATGGGTGTTTCGAACACCCATGAAACGCAGGGATGTGACTTCTGTTTCCAAGCCATCGTTCCCCTGATGTTGAACCTGCTGCCAAGCATCAGCACATTTCCAAGCACCATGGCACAGAGGTAGACTATTGAGGGTCAAGACCAACACCAGGGCTGGAAGTGGCTCAGAAGAGGAGTCTCTGGAGGTGCATTTATTTATGGGAGCTGAGAAGGAGTGGATATTTGATGGGGTTTGGGTTTGAGAGAAAGCAGCCCTCCACGGGACACCTGTTCTGAATAACAGGTCTACTGCTCGGGCCCCGCTTTCTCTGTGGAGCCGGAAGCCCTGAGCTTTGTCAGGAGGTTGGAGGCGTCAACTGCTACGGTTCTGCAGGACAGTAATCCTGCTCCTTTCACACTGTCATCTGAAAGGGACCCAGGTGAAATGTGTCTGAAAACACCTGTGGCACACGGACTTCAGAACACAGAAAGGATGCCAGTTCGGGGGCCCTGCCATCTGCCGCAGCACAGGTGAACAGCTCCCAGAGAGGGTCTGTCTCACTGAGCCCACCCTCTGCCCACCCCAGAGTCACACATCATGGGGGAAGACACAAAGACTCCAAAGAGTCGTGGCTGGAGCAGAAGTGCAGCCAGCATCCTGCCAAAGTGCGCAGGTCTGGAACTGCCACACCTCGCTGTGAGTTGGGCTCTGCAGCCCCAACCTCCTTGGGCCTTGGTTTCCTTACTTTTGGAACTCGGAGGTCAGGAGAGGTTCTGCCTGCCAGATGCTTCTCATGGCATCTGGCACACAGTGAGCACGCAGCCTGCAGTGGTTGCTGGGAAGCAACGGGCTCTGGAGAGTCATTAGCAACTCGCTAGTGGAGGCTCTGTCTGAAGGGGATTGGGAAGATGAGTAAGCCCAGAGACGCCACCCAGATGGAGAATGTGGGGTGGACTTGGAGGTGCCGCTCCATACACTGCCCATCCCACCACCTGTGGAGGGGGAGAGAGTCCTTTGGGGCCCATTCCCACCCCACCTGGATGCGTTTTGCAGTCCCAACAAGTATATAAACAGTTGTTCTGCCTGAAGCACCATCTGACGAAAAATTGCCCATGCCATCTGGAGAAGGACAGCTCTCCAAGGGCATAGCTTGCAGGCTGCCCCAGGTGGCTCGCACAGAGGCCTCCTTGCACCTTCCCTGAGAAGATCTAGATGGGGAGTGGGGCCGGGATGGGACTGTTGCTGCAGTGTTGGAATTCTAGTGGAAGCCCAAAATGGAAAGCCATTACCAAGTACCCCCAAGCTAAAGAGTGACAGAAAGCCACCTCGTGTTGGCGACCAAACTGCTGAGCGGTCCTCAGCTCATCACCCTCCTCAGCCCACAGCCAGGGGAAGATTTGGATTCACCGGGAAGTCTGAGCAGAGGAGAACAAAACTCTTCTGCTTGTACCTGTGCTGAGTCCAGCCTGTAGTTCCACAAACTAGTTACGAGCGTTCGCTTGTCCCAGTCAAAATCAGGATCCCAAGGGTCCAAAGATGCTATCAGCCTTCATATGTAAAGGCAAAAACCTGGGACCTCCAGAACCCCTCCAAATCCTGTGTGAGCTAAATGAGAACTCGGGGCTCTGAACATATGGCCGTTACGTGTGCCCCCTTCTACATAGACTCAGAACATCTGCTCCTCCATCCACGGGGAAGATCTCCCATTGGTTTATTTCCAGGCTGCACTTGTGATGACCTTTCTCTTCCTGCTTATCAAGAACACAAATAAATACCCAGAAAGATCAACTTCCACAGCCTCTGCCATCCTCTGACTTCACAGGTCTTCCAAAAAGGGAAATCAGATAAGACTTGGGTACGCACACTTTACTGAAGAGCACATTTTAATCCCACTCTACCTCTTACCTCGGGCCTCCTTATGGTATCTGGGGAGCCTCTGGGAGGCATTTGGTAAGGACAGATGCTCTGTTATAAAGGGTGCTAGGGTGGCTTGGCACAGTCCCGTGGAAGGCCAGCTTTGGGGGAAACAGGAGTCCCACCAGGACAGCAGTGAGTAAACGGGAGCATGGTGCCAAACCGAGGGGTGACTGCAGCTTCCATGTCCCCTCTCTGCCCCTCAGCCACCAGCTCACAGACCACCGTGTGGAACCATGGTGAGCTGCTCACCCGGCGCGTGCCACATGTGGGCAACAGGATGATTCCACCATCAAGGGGAACCCTCAGGTCTGTTCTTCATTCTCTCTGGGAACTGCCACAACAGCTCTGAACATTTTCTCTTTACTACAACTTTTAAAAAGTCCACCATGGTCTTTAATCCTGGTGACAAATGTTTGTCAAGCACCTACTCTGTGCCAGGCTGAATGCCCACCACATGGAAAGTGCTAGGCTCCTCTTCTCTGCTCTGCTGGTCTTGTCCTCCCGCTGGAACAAGAGCCTTGGGCCATAACCACCCTGCCAGCTCTTCGAGGTCACCCCTACTTTCCCTTTGTCCTTTTGTGCCTCCTGCATTTGTTACTGTCTAGCCCTGCTGCCGTCTTTGCATACACTCATTAGTCCTGTGGCCTCTGACTATATTTCAACCACCTGGTGACTCTCCTGCTCTCAGCCTGCCTCGGTCCTCAATCCAGAGTGAGGGTGTGGGGAATGGCTGGCCTCTGGGCTAGAAGAGGTGCTCCTTAGCCTTTGGGGCTAAAGAGCTGCTCAGGAAGGGCCACGATAAGTAGGGATCAGTATTGCTGATGCTGAGAAAATCTCAGATGGGGCACTGGCCTATCTTCTGGGGGTTTCCAGCTCACTCCTCATCTGCTGCTTCAGGCAGGCAGTAGTAGCTCAGGTGTCCAATGCCTCTCTCTGCCTAGCCAAGGACTGTCTGTCCCCAGGGTCTGGCTCTCCAGCCAGCTCCTATCAGGGGCCACTCTGGTGCCAAGGCTTCTGAGTGCCCTGGCCCTGAGTGCGGCCCACAGCTCTTCACCCAGTCAGTCACTATGTCCCATGTGAGTGGAGTTCCTCTTACATCCCCACCACTCCCTAACCCCAGGACACAGCTTGTTCCCGTGCAGCCCACAAGCTGGGCCTTGTAGTAGTGGTGGTGGGGTTTTGCAGGGCACTGTCATGGAGCCTGAGAACAGGTGACCAGAGAGGAAGGAAAGAGCAACAAGCTAGAGAACTGGTGATTGTGCCCTAAGCATCCTTCCTAGACTGGTACAACCTCAGGCAAGGTTTACCTTTCAGAAACATGCCAAGGTGGGTCTTCTCCACACCTCAGTACACCTGGTGGTTATCACTAGGTACCTCAGAGCTCACACCACCCACACCCACGCGGAGACAAGGGCAGTGCTGGCAGGCCAAGGAGGCAGTGGGCTTGGGGGCACTCCCTGTTACCCTCAGTTTGGTTTCTGGGCTCCTGCCTGGAGCCTGGGAGGTAGCCTTGGCCATGCAAAGATCTCCCTTGAGATGTGAGCTCTGGAAGGCTCAGGCATTCACATCCTAAGCCCGTCAACACTCCAATCCAAGGGAGCAAGCTGAGAAATCGGGAATGTGACCTTCAGTGCTTAATTGCACGTTGAAGTCCTCACAAAAGCTTTGCAAAAACATGGAGATTTATGAGGACAATACGGTGCTATCCTGGTAAAAAGCTGACATTTAAATTGTTCTCATTTTATATCTTTGTAATGAAATTCTTGTTTCCTCTGCAGCCATTTTTGAGTATTTACTAACATTCAGAGAGCTCTCTCCTGCATGCAAAATTTCGAGCTTTATGATGTCAGGTTGGGCTGTGTGACACATGAACATGAGGCTGTTCTGCAGCTCCTGGGGGAGTTCTTACCCCAGGAATAGTGAAGGACAAGGTTTCCAGCCACCCTGCTCCTGCCTCTCCCTCCAAGAGGAGGGTTTAAAAAAATCACCAAAGCTTCATATTTTAATGAGTTTTCTTTGCAATTTGTATATAATAGATTTTCAATAACAACCTGTAATTAGTTCATTTTCTGCTATTCAATTGCTCTGCACGGAGGCCATTGACAACTTCCAGCTGGGATCTTTAAAAATGGAAAGTGCTTGAAGACTCAGCTCCAGACAATGACTAGAAAGTGCCCGCTCCCACCACGCAGCTGTTAGAAGTAAACGATTGAGATGGGAAAGGGGCAGTCTGGGTTTGAAACTTCCAAGTGTGGGAGAAGAAGGAACTGGTGCAGGGTGCACTGGCCAGCAGTCATCAGTTCTGGTTCAGAATTGAGCCCTCTGTGGTGTAATAGGGGACAGAGATTGTTCCACCCAGAACCCCAGTGCACAGATGGGGGCCCCATTCCTGCCACTCCTGTTCCTCATGCAGATGAGTCACTCATCAGACACTTGCCAAGGGGCTCCTGACAATTTTTCCTGCACAGCAGGGGCAGGTGGAGGCAGATGCATGCACTCAGCTGTGTTTCTGTCTTTATATAGCAAGGGAGAGCCAAAAAGGACAGAGTCCAGACCCCAGAACATCAGGAGGTCTTAGATAACAGCTTTAGGTCCTAGGAGGTCTTAAATAACAGCTCTGCTTGCATGTCTGTCCCAACAGTCATCACCAGAGGCCTTCAAAGGCCAAGTCCAGCTCTCCAGCTGATACTCAGTCCCCTCTCCAGAGGCTTGCAGGCTGGCATACCTGCAGTGATGGGGACTCACCACTCACTGGGCAACTCTGGAGAGGCTGGGGAGGGTCCCCCTCACAGCCGAGCTAAGCTGGCCTTCTCCAAGCCCTGGCCTCTGAGTCTGAGTTCTGCCTCCGGGGCCCTAACTGTGGTGGTGGCCTTTCTACCCTGGGTATTGCCTCTTCCCTCAGTCAAGCCCCTTGTCCCTTGGGATCACATGCTCCCCTCACCTGCTTGGGACACCTTTTTCCTCACCCTCTGCCTAGTTATCTCTAGCTCGGCGTTCAGGTATCCACTCTGATGTCCCTTCCTGACCTCTAGGGACAGTTGGTCCTCCTGCACCCAGGACGCTGTCTCTCAGCTCCTACTTTGTTTATTGGGTCATCTTTCTGCCTCTCTACCCCCTGCCTCTCTACCCAGGTGGCAAGCTCCCCATGGGCAGGGCCTGCTGTGGTCTTGCTCACAGCTGAGTCTCTGCCCAGTGCTTCTCCGAGAGTGAGCTCTGTGTGCGTTTGCTGACCTAACACCACCTCATCTTTCATGGTTCTCCTCCTCTTGTGCTTCCCAACCTCAATTCTTCACCCTTTCCCTGTGCTGCTCTCCCTGCCCTGGTCAGGTTCCTCTGAAAGGCTCAGGTTGGTGGCCTGCCTCTTCCATGCCACTCCACGCCAAGTGTACAGATGGGAGATGAGACCGGGCCTGCCCCTCCCTGCCCAGGAGCTCACCCTGCTTTCAGAGAGCCTCAGCCTACAGCAGCTTCAGGGCAGACCCGCTGGCCTTCCCACGGTGGTCTTCCTTCCGCATTTGTCCTCACCTGCAGTGGGGAGCTTGAGTATTTGTGGCCGACGGTTTTGCTCCAGAGGCCTGCCTTGCCAGCCTGCCAGGGCCCAGCATGGAAATACAAACCCATATTCTATGCCTATAAATTATTTAGAAGGTATGCAGATTTGCACAGCCAGCAAAGCTGACCACCAGGTGAGGTGGCAGGAGTTGGGCTGGGTGGGGCTGCTGGTCTTGGGCTGCTGCAGCCAGGGTCTACTGCATCACGAGGGATGTGGCTGTAGGCCAGCAGGCACGCAGGGCTGAGGAGCGGGCCAAGCGAGAGCCCTCCTCTGCATACGTGGCTGCCGGAGGTAAAGGTAATTACGCAGCCTGCCAGCCGACCAGAGCACTTACTCTGAGGAGGGCTGAATGGCCAGTTAGCGGCCCTGGGGTCAGGACGAGAGCTTTCTAGTGTGAGTTACTTTCATCTTCAATAAGGCATCATTAGCCCATGTGAGAAGCAGGGGCTTCCCTCACACCCAGTTGCTCATCCAGTGATTAGGGATGTCCAGGCTGGGGATGTCCAGCTGGCCTGCTCCAGCCAGGCTGATGCTTCTCTACCAAGGGCTCCAGCTGTGGGGCCCCAACAAGGCACTTCCTCTGCCCCTGTTTTCTCAAGGCCCCCTGGAGGCATGCAGAGACCCTCTGGGATCGCTGGCCACAGCTGCATGTCTGGACTCCTCTCCTTGCCCGATGTATTTCTCCATGCCCTTCATGCCCTCAATGAGCAACTCTGACCAAGGCCTTCCCGGGTGCCATACCCCATGCTGAGCAGGAGTGCAGGATGGGTGAAGCAGCCTGTATCCTCAGGGAGCCTGTGGTCCCTGAGGGGGAAGGACAACAATGGCATGGCACAGGGTGATGGGGCACACACAGAAATCTTCATCATCACCCTCACCGCCGCCATCATTGACCTGGTTAATGTTTGCCTAATATTTACTATAGGCAAAGTCTCATGCTACTAATCACTTTACATTAAGTAGCTCCTTTAGTCCTGAATAACTCTGTGCATGGTTGTTATTCCCATTTTACAGATGGGAAAATTGAAGCCCAGTTTAACCTCTGGTAGGGAACTGTCCAAAGTCACACAGTTAGTCAGTCGCAGAATAAAGATTCAAAACCAGGTCTAGCTTGGACTCTGGAGTCCACACTCTTAATAATCAGGCCACAGCCTTGTTAACCCAGGGCTGTGGGCACACAGAGGAAGGTGTGTGGGGCTTGGTGGAGGAAAGAGAAATTGACAAAGACCTCCTGGAGGAGAAGACCATTGAGTTGGGGCTTGAAGTTTAGGGAAATCACTGTGAGGACAGTGAGATTCTCTTCAATGGAGAATGCAGATGTGTTGTAAAGTTTATTTAAATGCATGAGAAAGTTCTAGAATCAGACACGCCCACTAAATCCTGACTCTGCTACCTGCTGACTATGTGATCTTGGGTTAGCTACTTCTCTGAGTTTCAGTTTCTTCATCTGTGAAACTGGACATAGTGTACAGTGCTGACACATGTTAAATGCTGGGTATCACTTTATACAACTGGAGTACTAAGAGCCTATTACTAACTACAGCGATATTGACAAGCAAAGTCATTCAAATGGAACACTGACTGTGAACCCCGTCCTCCAGCGCTGGCCTCAGGAGACTCGGCAAGCTCACGTGGCAGTGGGCTTCTTGAAGCCCTCTCTATGCACTTGAAGTCAGGACAGCACCCCCAACTCTGTCTCTGGGAGGAGGTGGTGAGACTCACACCTTCTGTCTTCCAATTTTCTTTTTCATTTTTTTGAGATGGAGTCTCGCTCTGTTGCCCAGGCTGGAGGGCAGTGGTGCGATCTCCACTAACTGCAAACTCCGCCTCCTGGGTTCATGCCATTCTCCTGCCTCAGCCTCCCGAGTAGCTGGGACTACAGGCGCCCATGACCATGCCCAGCTAATTTTTTGTATTTTTAGTAGAGACGGGTTTCACCATGTTAGCCAGGACGGTCTGGATCTCTCGACCTCATGATCTGCCCGCCTCGGCCTCCCAAAGTGCTGGGATTACAGGCGTGAGCCACCGTGCCCGGCCCTGTCTTCCAATTTTCAATTCCTCCCTTGGCCACTCCAGCTTTAACTGTTTTGTGCCCTTGAGAAAATGAGGGACCAAGGGCAGTGAATCAGTTCTTCGGCCACTTTATTTGCAAATCCTGTGTGGGAAAACCAGTGTCTTCCTTTGGGGTAGGGGGAGTCACTGGCACCCATGGTCTTGGCTTCAGCCAAAACTGAGACCAGCCCATAGGCATTGCTTGCTCTCCAAATTCAAGAGCCAAGTAAATTCAGATAAAATTTTTGATGAACCCCATGCTATTTAAAATCTTGTTACTTACTATCCAAAACTCAGGAATGAAATGGAGTAGAACAAAGCAGTATCCTTGCCATCTAAGCTCCTTGTCTGAACTCACCCTACCTAGATAAAGAGCCAGATAGATCTGGGTAGTGAGGATGCTTGTGGTTGCTTATTTTACCATCCTGCTCAACACAGGGTGGGTGTGAGGATTGGCTGAGATAGCGTGTGTGGAAGTCTGGTATGGGGCCAGGCACTATTAGTTCCAAAGGATAGTGGTGTGGTAAACAAAACTGCACTATCCCTTCACTTTGCAACAGAGACGGCGAAAAAACAGATGCAAATTCACCAGATGACCATATCATCTGTTTCATAGAGTTGCCCTGGCTGCAGTGGTAGTGCTGTAGATGAAAACACTGTTTTCCTTTCTGCTTGCCTGGAGCTTACACATGTCAGAGGTGAGGAAGGGTGTTTGGCTCCCCTACATTCAGCACCCCAGGTCCTCCTGACACTCTGCCTGTGTGGTCACCGGACCTTCACACGTGAAGCCCTTTATCTGCTAGCTGCTCAAAACCTTCCCATGCATCCAACACATTCGTGGGCTTTGATCTCATAGGAGTAATTAAAAGGACAACTATTTTCTAAAAAGCAGAAGAAACTTGCAATGAATTTGAAGTGAGAAAAATCCTTGTTTTAGCAACGTGTTTTCCCCTGATCCCAACCTGAGCACTCAGAACAGTGCAAAAACCATGCATTATCGAGAAGCTTTTTAGATGAGCAACTTTGAGGTTAATTTACTGTGATGAACAGACAGGGCCAGCACACACCTTGCTTATGGTGACCCTGGAGCCTGGGTCTCTGCCATGGCAGGGACAGGTGGCACTACTCCTTGTTGGGGTGGTGGGGGGTGGCGTGGGGAAGGAGAGGCAGAGGGCACTGCTGGAGAAGGACACTGAGCCCTTAGTTCCTAGATCAGCCTGTGGTTTGGGAAGCCAAAACAATGCAAAGAGAATGTTTAGTTGACAAAAGGAGGAAGTGGGGGCACCCTCATATTTCATTCCTGTCCCTGTACAGAGAGAGGCAATTGGGAGCCTTGGCTCCATCTGACAATCAGAAAGAGACTTAACTGACTCCCATGACTAGGCACTGCCTGCCACCCTGGAGGAGAGTCACCTGTTCCTCAGAGCCAGGAAGGGGGTACAGCCCCATCATGAACCAGCTCAGCACAGACAGCCACCAGCTGTGGGACTCCTAGCATCACCCCTGACCAGCTGCAGACTGTGGCAAGCATGGCCCAGCCAGGGCCAGGCCAGCTGCATGGGAAGACATGATTCAGGAGACCACCCCCACAAACCTCAAAAACTGATAAATACAACTTCCTTCTCTGGGTACAACAGCCCCAAACCCATCATCCTTTAGTAAAGCGATTGACTCCGCATCGGTAGGCTACTGAGCTGGAGTCACCCCACAGACCTCACCCTGCCTTATACCCAAGGACGCCAGCAAAATAGAGACTAGAAAATAAAATGCTAATGCCTCAACCTCTGCCAGCCCATCAGCTCTAGTTTTTAAAATTAAATCCAGAATGTTGTTGCTGAAATGTTTGAGATATTACTTTCTGGGTTTTAGTGAGATTTCTTTAATGCCCATCGATTGCTGGGTAATAACTTGTACCTATATGTCTCATTTCAGTTACCTATTTAAAATTTGCTGAACCATAAATCTATTACCAGAGCTATGGGAATTTAGTTTAGAGTTCCTGTGACTTTGAAAAACCATTGATCCCCATATGCTCCAAGTGGCTGCATGTCAAGCCTTTATAGTGGGGGTTAACTCATTTTGCGGCTTCCTTAATGGCTGTGAGTTTACGTTTTATTGCATATCTATTATTTGGGCTGGGCTGTGATGAACGGTTTGGCTGTCTGGTTCAAAACAAGTCCAAAGCGACAGCAGAATCTAATTTGCTTTAAAAATGATGATTATAAAGCTTTCCAAATAATAATCCAGGAACGAAGGGAGCTGACACCACATTGCTCTGTATGAGACATGTGGCTGGAGGTCAGGTAATGACGTCCTTCCCTTTCCAGGGTAGCTCATGTTTATAATGACCTTACTAGGGAAGCTGGAGAGGCCTTCTCTTTCATCATAGGCAATAGGGATGCTTCCATTTCCTTGAGAGCAAAGCCAAGAGCTTGCTGTTTGGCCCCAGACCCATTCATGGGAACTGTGCTCATAAAGCAGAGGCTGCTATGGTACCAGGCACCAAGATGGTGCCCAAGCAGTGCTATAATCTGCTTGATGACGGCATCTGGGACATTAAGTAATGATGTCTGGTATGCCCCACAAATCCCTGAAGTCCAGTCTTGGCCTCTGGCTCTAAAAATGCACTGAGCTTTTCCTTCATAACTCCTTTGGCAGAGGGGTCTAGGCTCAGAGAGTGTTTTTGGGAATGTCTTGGAACTATCCCCAGAGAACATGTTGCTGCTTTCCTGACTCAGAGAGCTGCTGTTCCTGTAACCTGACATAGCTGCTTGAGCCTACTGTTGTTCATGTTCCATGGAATCATCAAGGAGTCTCAGTGAGGGGAGGCGGGTGGGGAAGATATTGCCAGAAGTGGACTCCGAGGGCAGGAGAGAGGGTCTTGTCCAGTGATATGCAGGTCAATGTTTAACAACCGGCTCCCTAGAGAAGAAAAAATGTCCCCCCTTCCCCTTTTTGGTAGCAGATGTGTGGTGTGAATTTCTATGATGTAAATATTCCCAACGTGGCCAATTTAAAGCGACCAAGTGTCTAACTGTTTGCTTGTAAAATTCCTGAAAATTTAACAATGAGCTCTCATGAACCAGGTGTGGGGAGTTGTGGATACTTCCACACATTCCAAATGTATTTCCAGATGTATTTCTGGAAATAATCTCTTTGGCCCACAAGACAAACACCTCCGCAGCAGGATAAGCCTACCAGTCACTCTCACCTTATTATGAACCAACATAGGCAGGTATGAGTTTGACTAGTGGGCGGGGAGGAGGATGACGGGGACCCTGCACAGTCACAGTAAATCAAGCAAAGCTCTGGAACCTGGGGTGGACTTTGGTGCTACAGATGATATGAACTGGAAAGGCCCCTGCAACCACGTCAAGCTCATGGACACTGCCCATAGGGAAGAACCATGCTTGTTTCTCTCCTCTTATGTCATCCAAGTACCTCTCTATTTGCCACAAGAGCCCTTCTTGCCAACAAATCACAAGGATCCCTCTTCAGGCCTTGTGAAGGTGTGGAATAGCAACAGCCCAAAGAGATGTCACTCTGAAGCAGGAATACTTTGCTGGAAAAAGGGAGTCCAGGTAAAGGCTGGGGTTGAGGGAGGATACCAGGCTCTGTGGCTCAGGGTACTCAGTGCCCCTGGGGGTGGGGTGGGCTTGCACCCACCTCTTGAATGCCAGGGCTTGCACTTAGGAACTGTGAGCTGGCAGGTCACACCCAAGGGTATATGCATTGCCCACTTTAAGCAGAGCTTGAACATCTTCCAATGTAAGGGGCTTCATCTCTTTTGGGCCAAGGATGTCCCCTCTAGTCTCCAGCGTGGGCCCAGCACTGCCCTTTCCTCTCCTCTCTGCTGACCCCTGCCTGGAGCTACGCATGGCTCTTGTATCTTGCATTTCTTGTAAGCCCTGTCCCAGCACCACCTCTGGTTAATGTAATCTCTTGGAAGATCACCTCAAGTAAAAGATACAGGTCCTGAAGGCATCCCCTCCACTTGCATATGCATGAGGCACTCTCTGGAGGGGCACTCAGAGTACCTCCTCTGTTTTCAAAGAGCACCCACTTTCCCTTCTTCTCCAGGGATCCCCTCCCTCTCTTCACGTTGGACCCTCACTCTCCATTGTCCTTGGGTAGTCACTGCTCCCTGCTGCTGCATAGCCAAGCCTCCAGGCCCTCCTTCAGGGTGTTTTCCTCCAGGCAGGGCTCCCCACATGGCCAGGCCCTAGCCTGAGGATAGCCCTAAAATCTGCTTCCTTCTCCTTCAGTCATAGAACCCCCAAAGGGTGTTCACAGTGCCCTCACAGCTATGCTTCAATTACAGTCCTGGGCCCCTCAAAGAGCGAGAAAAATCTTTATTCAAAAGGAACAGGGCAAGCCCTCTCTGGCCCCATCCACTCTCCGTTTAGTCTTTTCTTAAAGCTCAGGCTTTTTGCAGAACAAATTCACCAGCTTTCCTCTGTATAAGAAACCAACCTGGGAGACAACTGAGGACAGACTCCAGGCACCCAACAGCATTTTGGTGCAGGAGCACCTGCAGAAATAAGCCCTTTTCCCACTGGGACCCAACTTACGGAAGGCCATGTAGAACTCGCGGAGGGTCAGGGAGCTGTCACTGTTGTAGTCGTCAAATCGGAGGAGGTCACCTGGTGAGCAACCAAGTAAGTCTTCATCCAGGTCCTGCTTCTTCAGCACATGCTGTGGGGTGAGGAGGAGAACAAGGCCAGAATCAGGTGAGTTTAGAGTCATAGGCATTGATGAAAATGACTCAGGCCAAGAGGGAATCCAGGGACAGCTCAGTGGGCCTTGAGGGGTACCTGAAGCTCTTTGGTTTTGTCTTGTCTGACTCCTTCATTTTATGGATGAGAAAACTGGGGTTCAGAGAGGGGAAGTGGCTTCCCCAGGTTCACACAGTGCTTGGGGCAGAGTCTAGACTAGAGCTCAGGTGTGTCTTTTCCTTGTCTAGGCAGACAGACCCAGACAGTCTAAGATGGGAATCCTTGAGGCCACGTGCTCTACTGCTGTGTGCTATAGATGGGGAGACAGGAGAGAAAAGACCCCATCGGATAAACCCAGCAAACAGTGGCTGAACTCAGTGTGGGGACAGAGGTCTGCCAGCTTCCAGCTGCATAGAGCTGGAGGTCACTGCTGCATCATGCACCCACCCATCAGCCCTTACCCATGGCAGGCAGTGCTGCCCAGACACAGCACACTCCCAGACCCGTCCGTTCTATCCACCTAGACCTGAGCTTCGCCCCTGCCTGCCTTGTCCTGCCCAGGACACAGATGTCCACCCTTGTGACTCTGGCACGGAGGCTACAGACATAGGCTCTGGTAAACTCCTCTCTGGTTGTGGTCTGAACCATAGGACACAGAGGCTGCCCAGCATGATCAGCCACACGTCCCAAGGTAACTAAGGGTAGAAATTCCAGGCACCCTCACTAAGCTGGAGCGACAGCCAGAAGCCAGTGTGCTCGGAACTGAAGGTCTTGCAGGGAAAATGCTCAGAAGGAAATCTCAGAAGAAAGAAAATGATTTTATTTTATTTTGGTGCGGGGGGAGGGGGGCAGAGGCATTTTCTCTTTATTTAACATCCTCAGCTTGGTCTGCTGTATTAAAGGCAATTTAATGTGATAATGTTAAAAAAATGACCCTTCACCAAGCAAGTAAGAGTGTTCAATAAAAGGGAGATCAACCATAACGCCTGAGATCAATCTTCCAAAGATGGAAATTTCCCTTTGTCTATTTCTGCATTGGAAATTGATTAACTTTTCATAGGACTGACAAGTTCTTCCCCAGCACCTTTGATTCAGTGTCAAGGAAAGGCCCACTTTAGCCGGGCTCTGCTTGGCAGATTTATGAAATGGACTTTAACTATATTAAATTTTAAAGAGGAAATCATTGTCCAATTACCACGCTTGTTAATGGCTTCAGGTGCCTCAGGCCACATATCTGCCAGGTTAGAATGAAGT
This sequence comes from Gorilla gorilla gorilla, assembly GCF_029281585.2. NCBI lineage: Eukaryota > Metazoa > Chordata > Mammalia > Primates > Hominidae > Gorilla > Gorilla gorilla. The sequence goes on from NC_073228.2 coordinate 137,220,463, forward strand.
GCCTGGTAAGGCTCTGTTTACCTGGAGCCATGTGGGCCTGGATACCAAGAGCTCATAGCAGCTTCTGTTCAAGACAAGCTGATGCCACCTGCCCTTGGTGCTCCCTGCTCGGTAGTTTGAGGAATTGCCAGGTGGTTCTTCCTGCAAGTAGCTGTAACTATCAGGACCTGGGATTTTCCCAGAGCAGCCTGAGTCACCTGCAGGTCCCTGGCCCTGCCCCTCAGGGTCTTAGCCAGAGCTGGGGCCTAGTGCTGATGCAGGTGGTCACAAGCTGGCAGGGTGGTTGCCCCGGGGGCAATGGGCAGCAAGCCTCCTGGGATGCAGGCCTTGAATGGGCTTGCACGAGCCACTCAGGTATGGGTGAACAGAGCAGAGTCATCTGAGATTCCCAACGTGCTTCCTGGAAGCAGGCTCAGGACTGGGTGGGACGGAGGGCCTACATTCCAAAGCTTCTGGTGGCTACTCCTTACTAGGGTTCTGGGGGTACTTGCTGTCCCTACAGACCTTGAAGGAACCATGTGGTGCCTCTTGGTGGGAGCCATTCTCTCCAGGGAGATTCCAAGTGCCCTGAGGAGAGCAGGTGCATGCAAGTCAGCCTGCCAGGGTTTCATCTCAGTTCCATCATGTCCCAGGCAGTGAACAACTCAGGCAAGTTGTCTGATTTCTTAGAGCCTCAGTATCCTCATCTGAAAATATCTGTGAAGTGGGATAATAGTCGTCCCCTCCTTACAGCAGAGGATGGTCGAAAGATTTAAGGAGGAAATAATAATAATAAAAATGATGATGATGGCAACAATACTGATGACCTCTCTATTGAAACACACCATGTGGCCAGGCACAGTGGCTCACACCTGTAATCCCAGCACTTTGAGAGGCCAAGGTGGGAGGATCACCTGAGGTCAGGAGTTTGAGATCAGCCTGGCAAAATGGTGAAACCATATCTCTACTAAAAATGCAAAAATTAGCTGGGTGTTGTGGTGTAAGCCTGTAATTCCAGCTACTTGGGAGGCTGAGGCAGAAGAATGGCTTCAGCCTGGGAGGCAGAGGCTGCAATGAGCCAAGATTGCGCTACTGCACTCCAGTCTGGGTGACAGAGCGAGACCATGTCTAAAAAAGAAACATACCACATGCCAGGTACCACTCTAAGCCATTCACTATCTTAGCTCATTTAACCCTCATGATGACCCTGTGAGGTTCACAGCTGAACACAGAGGCACAGCGAAACGACATTGTCTCCCAAGGTCCACTAGCTCATACATGCTGGACGCAGCACTTGACCTTAGGCAGTTTGACTCTAAAGTCTGCATTCTTTGCCACTATCCTACATAACAACGAACTCTTCTGTGTTTATTAATCATAGGTCAAGGGCCTAGCTCAATGTCAAGCACATGGCTCAATGAATGTTAGGGCACTCCCCACACCACTTCTTCCCAATGACCGGGCCACAGCCTTGAGAAGGTCCCTGTGCCATGTTTAAGACATCTTTAAATTGGCATCAAAGGTGGGGACCTGTCTTTATTATCCATCCACTGGGTGGACAGTCTGTGGTCACAAGAAAAAGGCTGCCCACCGCCCCCCACCACCCAACTCGGGGAGGCTGATCTCACTCTCCTTGCAGATCTTGCACCTGCCTGGTGCGGCTCTAGGGCTACAGACCCTTAGAAACAAACCAGTAAGCAGAAGTAGGAATGCAGGCCCCTCCAGCCCACCCCAGCTTTTCTACCATCAGGACCCTACAGGCTCCTCCCTGCAACTGGCAGTGGCTGTGGCCCCAGTGAGTGAGGTCACTCTTTCCTTACTTTCTATGCTGCAGACACTAACTACCCCTGCACCACCTTGTAGCTCGACAAAGGACATGTGTGCTGTGTTGAACACTGCAGTCTCAGGGGAGGGAGGCAAACCACAGGGTGTAATGCAAGTGTTTTCCCAAATGAGAGCAGGGCTTGGTGGGGGTTGACGGGTAAACACAGGGCTTTCTGCAAACAAGCAGTCCAAGGTTTGGGTTCTTGATCTTTGGATACTAAGGAGCAGTGATGTCCTAAGGTAGAAGACTTGGGGACTTCCAGGTTATAGCTCCAATGGTGTTCAATGGAAACCAAGCACTGCTTCCTTGTAACTTTTCTGCTGAGTAACTAATCCTACTCAAGGAAGAAAAGATTGATTTCCTAGTCAAAACATCAGAGACCAGGCCCTCTGAAGTGAGTTTTTTGCCAGATAGCTGAGAGGGCCTGAAAGCTTGTTTGTAAATAGAGGCTAAAGGTGGCTGGTGGGAAGAACCTGACCTCATTTTGTTTGTGAGATGTTCTCAGAGGTATTGAACACATGCTCTTAGACACCAGGGGGCCGGGGTGGGAAATGGAAAACTGGATTCCTCCGTCATGTGACTTTCACTGAACATGATGCCCACCTGAGCCAGTTCGGAGCTGCTGAGGTGGCCATTGCCATCTGCATCTAAGTCCCTGAACAGAGATTCCACCAGGAGGCGCTTCTGGGAGGCAGGGTCTTGTCTTCTGTCTCCTTCTTGGAGTGGCTGCAGGCGGGTCTGGAGTGCCAGAAGGACATTCTTCAAGCGGGCGTAGCCGGCCATGGTGCACGTGTCACCTGAAAGAGAAGGTGAGGTTATTATTTTGAGACTTATCCCGTGGTCTTGAGAGAACATTCTTGCCGCTGGTCCATTCATCTCACTCACAAATAGTCACTAGGCATTCACTATGTGCAGTGCATGGTGCAACTGTCGTCGATGGGACTTGTTTGTGTTCTGCTCACCAATCCATCCCATAAATATTGATCGAACATGGAATGCATGCTACACATGATGCAAATGCTGGAGGGAATCTGTCCATCCGACAAATATTTGTTGAGCACCACTACAAGCCAGACTAGAGTGACTGCCAGATGGAATGGGAAATTCTTCCAGCAGAATATATAGCGGCAGCCCCACAGAGGCTTTAGGAAACCTGCCCCCAATTCCATTTTGTAATCGCTGGTTTTTGCCTTAATCCTACCTTAAAGGCTGCTTTTGAATACTTGGCCTCCTAGATTAGGGAGTTTTAGTTAACAGGACTAATAAGCCCTGCTTATGTTAATTAGGCACCCTCCCAGAGCTGGATTACTTCAAAACAAACATATACACAAGTCTATGACCAAGAAACAAAAAGAAGCTTTACAACGTTAAAACCGAAGCACACAGCTTGTTTTATCCCAGGCGCGCTTGCTGAACAGCATCAGAACCGTGCAGTGTTTGGGGAAGTAAGGCCTGGGATGCATTGCAGCATGGCACAGTTTATCTTGCTGGTGACGGGCTTCTAGGATGGACATCACGCAGGGCAAGGTCCATACACTGGGACTGCAGGAGTGTCAGCGGAGAGGGCAGTCCCTCCAGCCCCACTTCCAGTCTCCCTGGGGGATGAGTACTTCCAGCGCCTGACTTTGCTGAATCCTGGAGAATACGCATGGGCTCCTCACTGACCATTCCAGGTTGAAGGCCAATGGGTTGCTGGAGCCTGGGGCTCTTCTCCTTAATTCCAAGGCCAGTTTAGGGCCTGAGATAATATCCCAGAGTTGGAGAGTCAATAGAAAGAAGTGTTAGAGAGCATGAGCTCTGAGGTCCCCTGGGTTTGAGCTCTAGCTCTGCTGCCATCAGGCATGTAGCCTTGGGCAGGGTGCCTCAGTGATCTCATCTGTGAAGCAGAGATACCAGTGCCTCCCACACGGGTTTGTTACGAGGATTAAGTAAGATGTGCACATACAGGCCTTTGCACCAGCGTGGCACCCAGTAAGGGCTCATAACATGATAGCTACTCTCTCCCTTGTCATTATGGGAACCACATTTACTGAAGAGCAATCATCAGGGAAGCTACTGGGGGGAAAGGGATGATGGGGAAGTCTGTCTGTCTGTTTCTCTCTTCCTCCCTTCCTCTTTTCCTCCCTCATACCCTCCCTTGATAAGCCTGGACAGCCCAACCACTTTTTCTTGTGCTTGTTTGTATTTCTAGATTTTCTTCCAATTTGGGGTCAATTGATTTCCGTCAGAAACAGATGCCCATTACCATTTCCTCCTGCATGTTTGTTTAGAAAAAAATCAATTGTTGTGTTCAATATAATCAGATCTATTTGCTCTCTGGGAGTCTTCATGCTCTGACAAGAATGCCTCTCTCCCACCCCCTCACCTTGCCTGCATCCCTCTTTTGCCTGGTAGGATATTGATTCCTGGGGGTTCTTGGGGCCTCCAGTTGGCAAACCCAATTCTCAAGTCTGTAGAGCTACATGGCATTGAAAATAGTGGCTTTGTGCCCCTACAAAACTTGCTGGGTTTTTCCTTTTTCTGGGCCTGGATAAGGATCAGTTTTGGGGAAGGGGAGGAATAGTTTTGCCTGAGTCTAGCTCCTTACTCCCTGAAAGAGGCTGAAACTTTGTCCTGGGAAATAGACCAGAAGTGGGGGTACAGAATGAAAGTGGAGGTGGGGCCAGCTGCTGGGGTAAATGGAGATGGATGTGTGCCTGTGTGGAGGGTCTGCAGGAGCCAGCATTTCTGCAGCCCCCAGGACTTCCTGGAGTGGGGGGCATTTATACCCAGATACTGAAAAACTGATGTACACAGCAGGTGGATATGGTGTCAGGAAGAGGCTGTACTCAGAAACACCAGTGGACAATCAGGCTCCGAAGAACATGCTGCAGCAGGGCCACCTGAAGGTGAGGACAAGCCGGGTCAGAAGGGCAGGATGCCCCATCCTTGCAGATCCCCCCAACCTTCCTCCTGGACCTTGGTGGGGCGTAAACCACTTCTGAGCTGCCTGCTGCCCTGGGCAAGATTCCTTTCTGGGAGCCTCTTGTTTCGTCTCAGGACCCCAGTGGCCAGGCCGGCCTAAGCACGGAGAGCGCCCTGGGAGTTCTTGGGGTCACCAGCTGGCAAACCCATTTCTCAAGTCTGTAGAGCTACACGGACTGGCGTCCCCCTGTGAGCAGGGGTCTGCAGCTAGACAACACCTCCAACACTGGCAGGTGGGGGAAACCATCCAGGTGGGTCTTGCTGGGATGGAAGTGGGGTGCTGCAGCATCCTCCCCAGGCTCGGCCCCACCTCACATCCTCACAGCTGCCTGTGAGTGCAGACTTCTGGCTGCTTCACCCTGGCAACTGCCCAACAGACACCTTCTGGTCAGGAAGGTATGTGTAGGTCTAGAAGTCAATCATCTGGGGGAAAGGGGTGGGTCCTCCAGGTCTCCAGCATCAGCTCCCTGAGCCCACGGTCCCACCCCCTGCTAGGGCCCACACGGGCCAGGCCACTCCCATCCTTTTACCAGTGTTTATTTACATACTGTGTGCCCGATGCCGGGCAGCCTCTAGTCCTGGGCACTGTGGGTGCCTGTGGTGTGAGGCCAAGGGAGGGATGTTCAGGATGAGACCTGTAGGATGAGGAGTTGCGGGAGGAAGCAGAGGGAAGAGCAGGCCAGGAGCAGGACTGCGCGTGCAGGAGCCATGGTGTGGCACGTCTGGAGACTGGTGAAAGCTGGTGGGGCTGGGCTAGAGGGGCTGAGTCAGGTGGAGAGTGAAACAAGACAGGCAGGAGAGGGCAGTGGGACAACCCAGGCAGAGCCTCCAAGGCTTTGGGGAAGTGTGTGGCACCGCACATCATGCTGTTCAAAACTTCCTTTGTCATTTCTTCCCTTTACTGAGGGCACTCCATGCCCGGGCCAAGCTCGCCACTGGGGTCCTGAGATGAACCAAGGGATTCCAGGAACAGAATCTTAAATCCTTCTTTACCCCAGGAGCAACTGTGCTTTAATGAGTTGCAAGAGAGAACTTTGCCCAAACTTAAATCATGAAGTCATTTGTCCGAAATTACTGAGCTCCTCTGGTGCCCGACAGCACTGGGGAAGGGCCGTGGACCCTGGAGGAAAGGCGGCCTGATGCTCAGAGCTCTGCTTCTGTGCATCCTGATCACAGTGATCCTTTGGGATCACTCGAGATCCCAAAGTCCAAATTCGCTTTTTGGGAAGGCTTTTGAGCCTTCATCTCCAAGGGCTGCCCTCTTGGTGGCTCCCTGCCTTCACTCCCTGCCTTTGTCATCCGAATTCCACAGGGCTTGAGGTGGAGTAGGGGAAGGAAAACTTCCTTCTTTGCCTTCTTCCAGCCCCCAGAGGCAGACGCCCCAAAGCTGCAGCCTCCAGCTCAGTCTCCCTGGATAGCTTTCCTCCCTCACAGCTGGCCTTGGCTTCCAGGATAGATATCTTCCTAGCAAGGTGTGTCAAACTCATAGGTTACCAAATTCCAGTTTTATTTTTACATCCCTGCCCCCTGCTGGTTTCACCGTGGGGTCAGATAGGAGTGACTTAGCTGTGTGAAGCACTGGGCATTTTGGACACCACCGGACATGTCTTCAGCTAAAGGCTCCCTCCCCTCTTCCAGCTTCAAACATTTGTCTAATTCTAGAAGAAATACATGCCCATCAGAGAACCACTTGGAAAGTGCAAATAAATATAAAGAAAAAGAAAATAAATCATCCCGAAATCCACCTCCCAGATGCAGCTGCTGTCAACACACTGCTGGCCAGATGTGAAGCTGGGCCCTCTCCATGAGTGACACTGAGCCTATTATTGAAATGAGCTCTTTCACGTAGTCCAGCCCTCGTCTGCTGTGTGGGCTCCGAGACCTGTTTTCTGATCTTCCTCCTATTCTCCTCAAATTCCAATCATTGGCCGGGCGTGGTGGCTCACGCCTGTAATCCCAGCACTTTGGGAGGCCGAGGCAGGCGGATCATGAGGTCAGGAGATTGAGACCATCCTGGCTAACACAGTGAAACCCCGTCTCTACCAAAAATACAAAAAATTAGCCGGGCATGGTGGTGGGCGCCTGTGGTCCCAGCTACTCGGGAGGCTGAGGCAGGAGAATGGTATGAACCCGGGAGGCATAGCTTGCAGTGAGCCGAGATCACGCCACTGCACTCCAGCCTGGGAGACAGAGCGAGACTCCGTTTCAAAAAAAAAAAAAAAAAAAAAAAAAATTCCAATCATTTTGGGCAAGAAAGTGTCAACACTCAAGGTTCATGTCTTTCTTATCTTCACCCCAGTCAGCCCTGCCTACCTGCCCAGCAATTCCACACAGGTGACTACAAGAGAGGTGGGGGGTATGGAGGGACCGAGGGGACTTCAGCGGCACTGATCACTGGGCATGCTCCTGCCCAGGGGCCTGGCATTGACTATCCCCCTGGCTGGAGTGCTATTCACCCAAATCTCCACCTGGTGTACTCATCTTGGCCTCTGCTTAAACATCACCTGATGTAAGCTGGCACCCCTTACCTTCATGATTCTCCGTGCCCTGACACTGTGTGTGTTGGGCCTGGCTCCCAGGTAGGGAGGGAATCACATCTCTCTGGACAAGGGCAGGGTCCAGTCTTTGCCTTGGTCCACAGGATACTTTACTCCTTCGGAGGGAAGGTCCCTGGGGTGTGTGGCAGAGGCTTGGGGACCACCCCACTCCTCCCTGGTGCCCGTGTGGGTGATGGTCAAGATGATGTTGAGAATGATAGTGGCAGGCCGGGCGCAGTGGCTCACACCTAGAATCCTAGTACTTTGGGAGGCTGAGGCAGGTGGATTACCTGAGGTCAGGAGTTCGAGAGTATGGTTCGAGAGAATGCCATAAGGAGCCCTGAGCTGGGGCCCAGATCCCATTGCCAGGGCCTCTCTAACTCAGCCTGGGATGGGGAGACTCAGAATACAGTTGAACTTCAGCATTGATTAATCCAGAGGCGTGACTCTTCCAGAGAGAAGGTGGGATGCTTGCATATAACCTTGACGTCCATGCCTTGAATGAGGCTCAGCAGGGGCTGCCAGGTTGGGACCCGCAGGGGACCTGCTTCATGAGTGGGCAGGACCGCCGTGATTTGGACTGCAGAAGTTTCTGCCCACATGTTTGGAAAGTCATTTCAGTGTTTTCTCTGAGTCTTGCTGGTTTCCAGGTAAAGAGAAATTTGTGTTGTTATAAATAAGGGGATTTTGTTTTTGCCTTTGTGGTAACCTTGGCTAAGTCAAGCCTTACAGTGAGGTTTGGAGAATTTCAGGGAAGCCTCCTCCATAGCTGGAAATTCCCTAAGCTCTGAACACAGCTGCCCTTTCTCATGCTGCCCCACCCCCTTCCTGTCTTCAGGCCCAATCCACCTTGTCTGCAGGAAGCTTGTCCACTTACACACACACACACACACACACACACACACAGACACACACACACACACATGCACACACACACGGGACTGCCTTCTCCCTCAGCTTTCCTTTCTGCCTGCTATGAAATCCTTTCTGGGTGAGGCTTGCCCCAGCCTTAGTTTGGGCTCCCCCAAAGCAGTCCCTGAGATGAGGATCTAGGGGCAAGCAGCATATTTGAAGACGATCCCAAGAAGTGCTGGAAGGAGCAAGAAGTAGACTGGGAAGGGAGAAAAGCCAACAAAGGGTTCACTCATGAGTGGGTTGCCGCTGTGGGCAATGGGGGTTCAACCCCATGGGGTCCTCAGAGGGACTGTGTAGAACACACCGCAGAATTGCTTCACTGAGGTGGGAGGGAGCCGGGATATTTTTCTACTGACTTCCATCCCTATTAGCTGAGGTTGCTCTTGGAGGAATTCACCACCTCCAGCTAGCAGTTCTGGACCTCCCAAACGAGGACTGAGTCCACGCCTGAGACCAGAAAATGTCCTCAGGCTGAAGCTGCAGGTGCCTGGGATTGGATGCTCTTGGCAAGTGTTATGGGGAATCGTCCATTCAAGCTGCACATTACCTCTGGGGTTGACTGAGGGAAGCTGGATGGGTGGCTTTCAGCATCTGCTATGTCCCCTTAACGGGATTACATGTTCTGAGCAGGCAGGAATTGAAGTGGACAGCTCCCCATGCAGCATTACAGTATGAAATGCTTGTTGAATGAGAGGACCAGAGTCCTGTGGCTCCAGGGCATTTTCATGAAGCTGGAGCCTGGGTGATGGGCTCACCCTGTAACAACCTTGTCTAAGGTCTTTAGGGGGACACAGACTTCATCATAGGCTGCTGTGTCTACCTGATATTAACACTGCTAATGACAGTCACCACAAGATCAGACAGAACACTGGATGGAGGATCAGAAGACCACCTGACTTCAGCTGTGAGACCTTAGGAAAGGCATTCACTCCCCTGCCCTTCCTACTCCTATTCCCTATCTTAACATGGGGATAATAATAGCTTCTTATTGCCTTCCAGGGTCATAGCATACAAGGAAATGTGAGGACTTAGCAAGTGGTTGGCGAGGCCTGGGGTCTTCTCTTGGTGAGATGAGCTCAAAGCCCCAAGGGAGGGGTATGGCTCATTTGTCTTTGTCCCCTTTACTGTGGGGTCTGGGACAGGTTGGCAACTAAATCAGTGCTCACGGCTAAACAGAAGACAGAAGATGTCCTGATCCTCTCCCTCCCTCCTGACCGCCAGTGCACATGCCCCATCTGGGGCTTCTTGGGGAGAGATGCTGCATGTCCTGGTAAGCCTGACACTGACAGAGTCATTGGCAGGCTCTGTGAAGGGCTCAGCCACCTTCCTGCCAGCCTGGGTGCCCTCCATGCCACAGGGCTGGCCTGGCCAGCCCCTGGCCCTGGCCTCAGACTCCTTGCCAGCACATGCGTGGGGCTCCTCCTGCTCCCAGACCAGGCCTGCTTTGGCAGATAAAATACTGATCAGCTTGCTGAGGAGCCCAGAGTGTGATCCTATTTTCATGTCAGAACTTGGTAATGAACTACATTTATCAAGCCCGTTCTCCATGAGAAAGGTCAATCGCAGATCCGGCTAAGTTGTTATGACACCTCATTAATCTAGTTCCCTCAATAATTGTCCCTCTTTGAAGATTCTAATGTTCTCTCATTCCCACTGCACTCCCTTCACACAGAGGAAGATGATTATAGCAGGAGAACAGGCACATCCACATTTAATTTTTGAGCAGAGGGAGATAGGTAGCAGGTAGCAGTCTCTGGAATTAAATGTCCATCAAAGAAACACTTTCTATTGCAAAACAAAGGGAAGCAAGGGAGACATTGTAAATATTCCATCAGCCACTTGTGCCCCTGCCAGACTGTGCTCAAAGGGACCATCTTAATTCTGTGGCAGGTGAAGCTCCTGTAAAAGGCGTGGGTGGGGCTGGGAGACTCCGAAGAGTCAAGGGGAGGGAGGCGTTGTGTAATGTGGGCAATGTGGAAAGTGCTACACAGGCCGTCGGGAGCTCAGATTCTGAGAGCGAGACAGGCCATGTGGTCAAGGCCCAGGCCTTGGATCCTAGGGGTGAGGCACCTGCATGGTGGTGGGGCGGGAAAGTGGGCTCTCTCTTGCTGCCCTGTCCTACTCTCTCACTGCAAGGTGTTTCTTCACCAATTCCTTCAGCCTCCCTCGCCTAACACACCAATCCTGCCTAACGGGGACCCTCGTGTGCTGCCCTGTTCTCTCTCGCCAGCCTTCTCCAGCCTTCAATTTCTGTGACTTTTTCATCGACTGTGGATCATCAGGTTCCCTGTTAGACTGTGAGCTCCTCCAGTGCAGGGGGGCCTTGCTTACAGGTGTACCCCCAGCACCTGGCCCAGCATCCACACATAGAAGGGGCTCATTCAGTGTCTGTTACCTGTATGACTGTGGAAGACGGGTGGCAGGTGGGCTTGGAGAGTGGCTACAGCCCTGCCCTGAAGAGGAGACAATCCCAGCCACCCTGCACCATGGTGACGGGTCTGGATCTCTGGAGGGGGCTAGTGCCTGTGTCACCCATCATGTCAGTTCCTTGGGGGGCATGCTGACCATGTGGTACATGTGGCCATGCTCACTGAAGCCCAGACCTCCATACCTCACCCAGTGGGGACAACCCAAAACATGCAATGCTGTTCCCATGGAGTGAACTCCAGCATGGCCAGGCTAGGGGTGGTGGCGAGGTGGTCTCTGGACACTAGGTTGCATAGAAGTGTGGTGGGCACAAGGCAGCTGCCTGGGAATTGCTTCTGGAGAGGAGGAGGAAAGCTTCTGCCCTCTTGTCTTGGCATTGCTGGTCAGGAGAGCCGTGGATCACCCTGTGAAGAGGCCAGCTGGGTGCCCTGTGCTTGAAACAGCCACCCAGGTAAGGAGGCCTGTGGATGAATTTGGCTATGGCACAGCTTCAGGAAAGACCGTGTTTTTTGCCCCGGCTCTGATCAGTAAACGAACAGAGCCGACCCTGTGGACCATCTGTGTTCCTGGGGACAGCTTTATACACAGGCAAAATGTGGGGTCAAGGTGGGTGGGGGGAATCCCCAGGCCACTATAAGACCCCAGCCCCATGAGTCTCCGGGGTGCTGGAATCTCCCTTCTTGGGGTCACTCTACTCTCAGGAGTCCCCCTTTGAAGAATATCCAAAATGTACTGGAGAGGGGAATGCAGGACATGGCTCAACATCATGAAAGAGCTCAGCTGCCACTGCTGGAAGCAATCCCTTTGGGGAAGGGGGTGTGGACCTAAGGGCAAAGGCATGGGGAAGAAAGACTTGCCTGGGTGGGGGATGGTGGGTCTGCTCTGAATGCCAACAAATGGGGTGAGGATCTCTCTTCCCAAACCAGACACAGGCCATCCCTGCAGAAACCACATAGTAACCAGCCACTCTCTGGAGCTGCACTCACTGGGCTCCAGCCCCTCTTCAACCTGGCAGGGTGGCTAGAGCTCAGATCCCCAAACCTCACCTGAGAACCCCCCAGACAGGCCCAGGGGAGAGACAGGACATGCCCCCATCCTCTTGGCTGCCTGTCCCCCAGACATTAGCAACACTGGTTCCCACACTTGCCCCATTAGCCTGGTAAGTCATGTCATGTGCTGCCCCAGCAAAGCTTCGATCTTCACCACCAAAGCAAAAACCTGGCTTAATTGTCTGGCACCCATGTTATATAGCTCAGCGTGGCTGCGTTACAGGGGCCTCAGTTGTGATGTGTCATTCTGAGGTCTATTTCGAAACTGCTAAGCTGCGCAAAGAACAAGCAGCATTTTACTCCCAGATCTAATTTAGGAGCTGCTGTAACTTTGCTGGAGTTTAGCTTAAGAGGAACAGATGTTTAACTTGATGTAAATTCATGAACATTAACAATCTTTCTGCTGCCATTTCTGGGAAAATTCAATTAACAATAAATGCCAAAACCAATGGGCTTATCTTTAAGATACATTTTAGCTAACATGATGTCGTTTCACTGACAGTGTTGACTGAGCCACAAAACTCTGAAAATTCCAAGAGATTGTTACACACATATGATACAGTCTTCTCACAATCCCCAAACAAACATAGACAGGTGTACTGGAAGTCGTGCCACCTGGTAACCCACTGCCGCTGTCCCCTGGGGTCTGTGACTTCTAAGTGAGTGGGTCACTATCCCCTTCTCTCAGCACCCTGTGGCGGTGTTTATGCCTGTCATTGGCCTAAAACCACTGGCTACTCTAGCCTTGAAGGCCCTCCCAGTGGTCCCAGTCTGGCTCCACTGACTTCCCAGTCCCTGCCAGAAAGCCCACCCGCAGAGCTCGCTCCCAGGTGCCCCACTCCTGGCAGACCCTCTCTTCAAATCTGACTTTTCTGCCAAGGCCCAGTTCCACAGAGCTGTTTCCATCCATTCCAAACCACACACTCTGGACCTTGGCTCTGTGAGCCTGGAGGGGTTTGTCCTTGTCCTATCTCCTAGACTGAGCTTCTTAATGCAACGACTGCTCCCAGCATCTTTGCATCTCTTGGGTGAATAGCTTCACGTTCTTAGAGAACACTGCTAACAGGGACCTACGGTGGGCATACCTTCACCAGGTGCTGCAGCCTGCCCATGGCCTGGAGGAACTCAGACTGCCTCCTGTCCCTTCCATCACTTGGAGCTCTCCCTGGAACACTCCTCACTCCTTAGTCCCAACACCAGAACCAGCAATGAGCCAAATGCAGTCATTAGACAGATGGGAAAACTGAGGCCCAGGGTGGGGAAGGGACATGGCTGGACCACAGGGCAGACTAGTAGCAGATCCAAGATCAGAACCCAGATCTCCTGACCCTGGTCTTTCAACCACATAACACCAGGGCCTCAGGAAACTCAACAAAGAACGTGTTTACTCTGGCTTTCCGTAGAGGAAGCCCAGGACAGGCCTAGATGAGGAAACACAACGGTATGGGAGAGCTGCTATAGATTCTCACCTCTAGAAGGTCTGCAGGTCTGTTAGAAACAAATTTTCAGCTTCTAGAAGGGTAGCAAGTATGGGGTGAGGCCCGGAAAGCTGCATTTTAAGAGTCTCTGCTGATTCTGGCACAGATAGTCCACTGAGCACGCTTTGGGAAACACAGTTTTAGCAAACATGCTTACCTTCCCCCTACCGGACAGGGCTCACTTGGCCACCTTGCTTGAGAGCTGACTGGCTCTCAGGAGGGGCCTGGAAGGGAAAACTACCAGGGATTAAGTCAGAAAGAGAAACTGGGTAATAGCTAGAGGGTGCCCGCCTCTCAGCCAAGACCCAGAGACAGAGCCGAGCAGTTCCTTCCAAATCCTGGCTCTTGCTTCCCAGTAAGGCATGGATGTGCTGGTTCCTCTAATTGGGAAACAGAGGCCAGTATAAGGGCTTCAGTGGGAGGAGGGCATGGCTACAGGACTGGGTCTGTCTCTTGTTGAGCTGAGCTGACAGCTATCACAGGCAGCTGAGTTTGCGGCTGAAAGGGTTGGTTCTCTCAAAGGTCACCTGCTGGCATTTGGCCATGCCAAGGTCCTGGGATCCTACATAAGGATTTTGGCATGTGGGTACTCTAGCATCCAGGGACTGGCTGAGGGAAATCAAGTGGTTACAGCCTCTTAGATGCAGCCCCTCATCCTCCCAGGATTCAAGGAGGGCCTTGCATCAAGGCTGCCAAACTATTCTCGGTCAGTTTCCATCTGGTCTTTTCCCTGGAGTCCATATTTGTCATCTCAGCTAATTTTGAATTTTCTAGGTTGAAGGTACTAGGCTCACTTCGGAACCACAAACAGAATCTGCATGTCTAAGGCTTGACATGGCCTTTTACCCAGGGTTAAACACACACAAGGCCATGCAGACCTTGCGCCTGGTTCCCCGGCTGTGCTGCACTGGAGCAGATCCAGCCGACTCCAAGGCTGGTGGCAATATCCACCTCCACTTGCACCTGAATCCGCAGACAATGCCTCATCTCAATTTGCACCCCAGCATCAGGTCATTTAAATTAACAAAACCACCCAGACCTTTGTTAGATAAATGGTACATTTGCTTATGAATGCCTGGCTCAATTGATGTTGCTATACAATCTGCCGTCTGACATTTACAATCCTCTCTTTTATTCCTATTAGAGAAAGCAAAATTGGTTGGATCCCTGGGAGAGGGATCCACATATACTTTTTATGGTTGACTGGCAAATCTATCAGGTGGCCCCAGAGTGAAAGAGCACTGTATGAAAACATGAATAAATGCTAAAGCTCTCCTGGTATTAACAACTTTATTTTTTACTATTGTGTTAGTGGAAAACCTCCACCAGCTAGATTCCCTAACAGGTCAGCATTCCTTGTGGAAGGTGGGTAACAGCTTCTTATGAACTCCGGCTCCCCCTTTGCCCTGTCCAGCAGCTCAGCCCTCCTCCCACTCTCCCTGTCACCAGCCTCAAGAGCAGAAGCAGTAGTGGTGGACTAGAGGTCAGTCACCAGGCAGGGAAGTCGGAGGGGATATGGGAGTGTGGGTGCCTTCCCCACCTCCTGTTTAATTTTATTAATTTTGTTTCCAAGACTTCCTTGGGAGGCTGCATCCTCCCAAACATCTAACTAAGGGGAAAAGGCCGGCTGTTGAGCTGGCAGTAACTTTGCTCAGTGTCAGCGAGGCAATGGCGTCAGAGAGGTCCAGAAATGTAGCTGCTTTGAGCTTGAGCTACTGTGGTCTTTGAGTGGCCACTAGACTGAGTGGTGGGCACATCCACAGAGACACTGCCGGGTCTGAGGCTGTCGCTTCCTCCGCGAGTGATCAAGATGAGGGTTACTGGCTCCAGACTGAGGCTGATGGGTCAGGCAAAAGGAGCACTTAGCTCCCACATGGACTCATCGCACATGCAAGGAGTCTCTATAAACGGTCTCAACAAGGGCAGTGCTGTCCCCAAGAGGCGTTTTGGAATTTTGTGGGGGTGTTTTTGGTTGTCACAATGATTGGAGGGCCTTGGTAGCACTTAATGGGTGGGGCCAGGGGTCCTAGCGATCCTGACCTTCACGGTACCATCCTGCACAAAAACTTCTGCTGGCCTGGTCTATTAGTCGGGGTTCTCTTAGAGGGCCAGAACTCAAAGGAGATATATATATATATATATATATATATATATATATATATATATATATTTATTTATTTATTAAGTATTAACTTACACACCTGTAACAGGTTCTGTTTGCAGCTCTCACAAGGTCCCACAACAGACTGTCTGCAAGCTGAGGAGCAAGGAGAGCCAGTCCGAGTCCCAGAACTGAAGAACTTGGAGTCTGATGCTGGAGGGCAGGAAGCAACCAGCCTGGGAAAAAGATGTAGGCTGGGAGGCCAGGCCCGTCTCTCCTTTTCACATTTTTCTGCCTTCTTTATATTTGCTGGAAGCTGACTAGATTGTGCCCACCAGATCAAGGGTGGATCTGCCTTCCCCAGCCCCCTGACTCAAATGTTAATCTCCTTTGGCAACACCCTCACAGACACAGCCAGGCTTAATACTTTGTATCCCTCAATCCAAACAAGTTGACGTTCAGTATTAACCATCAACCTGGCATCTCATCTGAGTTTTTAAATGTCTCATTCACGGCAGCAAAACATCTGGTTACTATTACTTGAGCCTAGAATCTAATGTGTTACACGACATTCACCCCCTTTGCCCCGGGTTTGGCAAAGGCATTCCAAGGATGCACCTCTGCTGTCAATTGTAGGTTTTGTTTACTATTTTATCAAGAATCATTCACCATTTTGGAGAATCCCATCTCTAAAGCGACAACACTTGAATATTCAAGTTGTCAACATAACAGACGTGTAACAGGTTCTGTTTGCAGCTGTTGTGTTCTTAGGGTTCCACGTGTAGGTGCTGACATCTGGCCTCCATGAGTGCAGCTGGTACCCAGATATTTACATACTGAAAGGTTTATTTTATGCTCATCACTTTTCCTGCATTTCTCCTTTTTATCACATTGTATTAGGCTGTTCTTGCATTGCTATAAAGAAATACCTGAGTCTGGGTAATTTATAAGAAAAGAATTGGCTCACAGTTCTGCAGGCTGTACAGGATGTATAGCGCTGGCAACAGCTTCTGGTGAGGCCTCAGGAAGCTTTTACTCATGAAAGAAGGTGAAAGGGGAGCAGGTATCTCACAGGGCAAGAGCAGGGGCAAGAGAGTGGGCAGAGAGATGCCACACCCTTTTAAACAGCCAGATCTCGCAAGGACTCACTACTGTGAGGACAGCCGTGAGGGATGGTGCGGAGCCACTCATGAGAATCCCACCCCCATGATCCAATCCCCTCCTACCAGGCCCCACCTCCAACACTGGGGATTGCATTTCAACAGGAGATTTCAGGGTACAAATATCCAAAGAATAATACACCACACATATATGGGATAGAACTTAGATATATCCTTTATATCAAATATATGTCATATTTGATGACATGTATCCATTTCAAGATAATAAAGGGGGGCTTTACAAAAGATTAGCTATAAAAAGGTGGCTTTAGGTCTGACAGGGGGTAAAGACAAGTGATTTACAAGAGCAACCCAAATCTGTGGCCTTACTTCTTTTCACACTCCCAGGTACCATGATTTTTAAAGAACAGCGGGAACAGTGTGGGAGTATGCCTGTGTGTGCATATGTGCTGAAGTGTGAGTGTGTCCCTGTGGTTATGCTGTGGACACACATGCACCTGTGTGCAAGCTCTGCCAGCATGGTCAAAAACAGGGGGGCAGGGGATTCAGGGTCATGCCTGGGGGCCATGGAGGCTCCTGGCCTCTAGGAAGGCAGCCCACAGCAGCCCCAGAGGAAGAGGTATCACTTCTGTGCACTGGGGTAGAGACAGCAAGCCCCGAGAGGGAAAGCAGCCCTGCATAGGTCCTGGCAGGGCCTTCTCCAGAACTGGGCTCTCTCCTGTCTCTGTTCTCCCAAGGCACCCCCAGGCAGGGCAGGTGTGCCCTGAAATAACAGGTGGGGAGACTGGGGCAGTAGCAGTTTCTGAGCGGGCGTCTCACAGGCCTGGCAGCTCATGGTGTTTTTCTCTCCTCTGTGTTGATCTTCAGCTTCTGAGCCAAGCCAAAGAGTCACAGGGTTTTCAAGACAACAAGCAGAGATTCTGATCCTCTGATGTGAGGGGTGCCTGGACTGCAAATCAATGCCATTGAACTGCAGTCTCCAGGAAGGAACTCCCCAAATGTTAACACATTCCACATTCACCTGCGGAAGGGGCTCCTGGGGTCATTTACTTTAGAAGAAAAGGTGTTAGAGGGAAACTGCCTCAGAATGCTCTCAGAAAACGGGTCTGCTATAAGCCGAGGATACGTGCTCTTACATGAGCTTGGCAGGAAATGGCATTTCAGAGAAGAATGACCCAAACAGAGGGTTTTAGACCTGAGACGGCTCAGAGAAACTTCCTGAGGTTTGAAGATTTATCTTAACCTCTCGGACTTGAACGATTGACAGTAAATCCCTGGTCAAAATAAAACAAAACTCCACAACTCTGAAAGCGAACACCAGCCATTTCGGGAGATCTTTGGAGTATTTCCAGGGCTTGAGCCTCTGGGAGGAGAGTGAGAAGGCTCTCCTTCCCCGTCACCTGCACTGCTGTTCTGAGGATTATCTACACGGGAAACATCAAAATGTGGGCAGCCCGTGGAGGGAGCTGCAGAAACCCTCATTTCTGTGAAAGTCGGTGCCGGGCGGAACGTGTGGGTTTTTCAACCAGAAGCTGCTGAGCTGATAAGCAGGCTGTGGTCTCAGCTCACATCCAGAATGCAGGGCCTGGCAGTGTGAGAAGCCGGGGCTGCCGAGGGAGGGTTGGCAGTGGGGATAAACAGCAAACCAGGTGTGGGTCCTCCGAGTGCTCAGAAAGCCCTCCTCTTCCAGCGATGGAGTTTGATTCCAGACACATCTCAGCCATAATGCATCTGCACTGCTCACTCCCTGAACACCGGGAAAGGAGCGAAAGCAGCAGCCTGATGGGATTTGGCAGATGTGCTGGCTCTCACTAGACTCACACACTGCGCAATGACTCCAGCCTGCTCTCTGCCTCCGTATTTATCAGTTCCCAGAGCCTGAGAATGGCCTCCTGGCTGCCTTGTCTGTCATGGTAATGGATTCAGATGCTTTGAGAGGTTCAGGATCCACAGTTGATGGGAGTGACAGGGACCCTCTTGGATTCTCCAAAGAAAAGTGTACACAGCTCAGAGAACACCTGGGGCCGGAGAGGCGGAGCCAGTGGCCTGCAGCCTGAGGGTCTTCCCATCTGAGATCCCAGCAGAAGCCCTATGCACCTGTGTCCCTGTGGATATGGTGCAGATCACGTGTCACAGAATTAGCATGTTTTGCTTCAGGATGTGTTTACCTGTCTTCTGACTTACGCTTTGAAAATGTGGTTAAAATATTCATAAAGAACTTTCCAGGCAGAAGGGCAAATACTGAGAAATCACCTGGTAAGTGAGGCTCAAGAAATGCCACTTGATGATGTCATGGCTCCTAATAAAAACAGGAGCCATCAGCTAAATAAGCCAATCACACTCTCACCTCCATTTTTGTTTTTACCACGAATGGTGCTCTGTGTTTGGTGAGGATAACACTCTGGTAAGAGTTTCACAAGGCTGGGGTGAGAAACTCTTTCATTTCTTTTGGAGGCTCATGGCACCCAGTATAGACTCAGGTGCAGAGAGGACACTGGAGAATAGGTCCTTGCACGTGCAGGTGTCCTCTCTCTGTCTCTCTCTCTCTCTCTCCGTCTGTCTCTCTCTCTCTCATGCACACACATACACACACACTCACCCACACTCTCACACACAGCTGTGGATCTGGGTGTGAATCCCAGTGACACTGTACCTGTGGCGGCAGCTCAGCCCCAGCCCCATCCTGCACCCTGTTTGCCTCTTGGAGGCTCCTACGCAGCTGGCCCATCACAAATCCCAGGTCATAGAGCCCAGGAGCAGGGATAAAGGTTTTGGAACGATGTAGTCCAGGCTCCTCATTTATTGATTAGGAAACTGAGGCCAAGGAACAGTGAGAGGCCTGGGGCCCCGGGCAATGGCGATGCAGCCAGGCCGTTGCCTGTCTGTCCTTTTGTGCCCCACATTCTTTTTTTTTTTTTTTCTGCCCATCTCCACCTCCTTTCTCTCCTGCTTCCAGCCTTCCAGCTCTAACTGTGATGGGAGAGGACAGGAATCTCTATAGCACAAGGACCACGTTGAAACCCTGCCCAGGCATAGGGGCCCCTTACTGGGCAAATCTTATTGTCACTAACACACTGGCACATCCTGCCTTTTACTGCCCACAGCTGTGGCTCAGAAATCCAGACGTCTGGGCTGGTCATCTATCTCATCCAGGGCTGAGAAATGTAGGGAACACAAAGATGGGATTTCCAGGTCTTTTAACTGACAGGAATGACCTGTAGCCGATTCCCGGAGCAAGGTACCCTTTGGAGCAAGCAGAGTCACACCCAGCGAGGGCATCTCCACGTCAGGCAGAGGCTGACCTGCACTGCGCAGGGCCTCCTGCATCAGGCAGAGGGTAATGTCTGAGACTGAAGGGAAAGGAAATCTGGAAAGATCTATGTTGCAGGATGTTCTTCAGGGCCCTCAGACACAGAGCCATGAGTACAGCTGCTCTTGGGAAGGGCAGAGTGAGCTGGACCCCAGCCTGAGCCAAGAGGGCCCTTCAATGCCCCATGTCTGACCTCTGAGGCATTGGAAGGGCCAGGCCCCACCCAGGTCCCGAGGTCTCACCTAGAGCAGGAGGAAGCCTGAGTGCCAACAGGAGATCTTTGTTTTCTGCTCCACTGGTAATTTGTATCGCTTCCACTCAAAAGTCTGTCTTCCTTTGGGCGTAGAGTCTAGAAATGGTTCGAGTTCCAAACTGATATTGCAGCCGAGTTCCAAACTGATAAAGCATCTGAATCCATTACCATGATGACAAGTTCCTAGGTGATTGCTTCAAGTTCTACATGCAGCTTCCAGTCACAGTCGGCGAGGGTCCTGCCACGCTCACTGGGTCCTTCTCTTCCACACGCACATGAAGCTTTTCTTTACCTCATGGCCTCTGCACTCTTCCCTGTTTTCCCTCTACCTGAGCACCCCTCTAAGTGGCAGTGCTGGTGTTAGCCACCCTTCTGCTTTGTCACAGTCATGCCCTCTCCTCTTTCAAAAGGCTACCTGAGTAGTGGGTATGCTTGGGTGGGTCACACTCGAATAGAGCATGGTGTGGGGTGCGTCTGGGCACTGGTAAGATTCTGTCTTTTGGTCTGGGTGCTGGTTACGCAGATATGTTCTCTGTGGAAGTTCACTGAGCTATACACTTA
The DNA here is from genome assembly GCF_029281585.2 of Gorilla gorilla gorilla. NCBI lineage: Eukaryota > Metazoa > Chordata > Mammalia > Primates > Hominidae > Gorilla > Gorilla gorilla. Next base: position 137,240,983 of record NC_073228.2, read on the forward strand.
TGATTTATTCATTTTCTCTCTGTGTTATGCTTCAATGATATGTTTATTTAAAAAAGGTAACCTGATGTTTCTCAATATGGCTGAAAGACAGCAGTTGCTTTGAGTAGACAGTATTTGTCCTCAGCCAAGCCCAGGCCTAGGTACATGAGGGAGGGGTGGGAAGGTGCGGGGCTCACAGGAGAGGGTCACTGATATGGAAGTGGCGGCAGCTCATCTGGTCCCTGAGACTCTGCCATCCTGGGCTGGGCATCCCTTCAACCCAGGGCTTCCAGGAGGCCTGGGGTCTCTGGGGAGGAGGCTGGGTGGGGGTGTGGGTTTTGCCAAGCAGCCTTAGGAGAAGAATACAAGGCCTAAGAGTCAGGGGATCCCCACTGCCCCAGGGCGTCCTGGCCTCACCCAATACTCAGCTCCAAGAGGTATCTAAAGGAGGCTTAGTCCAGGAGCTAGGACACCTTGGGGTGTCCTACACAAACACTGTGAGCAAGGCTCCCGAAACACCTGGCAGTCTGTGCTGACACGGCACCACCTCCTCATGTTGAAGGCGTGGCTGGCCGTGGCTCCTGGCTCAGAGGTATCAGTATGGAGGCAGGTGCTCAGTTAGTCTATTCTCGGTGAGGGTTTGTCATGGGCCCTGACATAAAACTGGGCCTCCTTGGAGACCTCTGAGCACACAGGGCCAATGTGTAAGGCCTGAGGAGCCTCTCACAGGCCATGCCCTGGCCTCGTCTGCCCTGCTCTCCCCTCCTGGGCTTCTCAAGGGTTTGACGACTGAAGTATGGACTCAGGCACGGCTGGGACTCGACCTTCACAGCCCTGGCTGTTCAGCTCACGTGACACAAAAAGAGACGTCAAGGGTCTCCTGCCCAGGAGGAATCAAGATGGACTTTTCTGCCCCTTCCCCTCATAGTCCAGTCATGCCTGACTGGCCAGCAAGCCACCCCTGGACAGGCCCAGCCTCCCTCCCTCCAGACCTTGCATGGTTGGCCTCCTCTACCTGAAATGTCCCCTTATCAACCCCTAAACTGTCCCCTGGGGACAGCTTCAATCTCTTTTTCTTTCTAGAAAGCCTTCCCTGAACAGCTCACCCCTCCCCTTTCTTGGAGGGGCAATCAGAGTCCAAATTCTGCACTTGACTTTCAACATCAACTGCCCTATAAAGCTGATTCTTCCTCCAGCATGCAGTGTGATGCCCACCAAGCAGATGGGCCCTGATGCACCAACACTGGGATCCTTGGGACAGGAAGAGTTTTGCCTTCTGAATTATTATACCCACCACACCCATGAGGGATGCTTCTTAATTATTTGGAATGAACTAATGGATCCCAAGCTATGTGGTTTGCATTGAGGGAGCAGAGGGACCTCTACTTGACAGTGGGAGATATTTATAACCATTCCAAATATCTGGCTTGGCAGAGATAGGCAACCCATAGCTTACCCTGCTCTGTGAATTCATGAGCATGTGAATTACTACCGGGACTTACTGTAACTCTAGATCCCAGATTGAACATAGACCAAATAGGCACAAGGCGAAGAGCTCCAAACCATAACCACGGGACAGCAGCCCTCATCATTTTGAGGCCCTGGAACTGTCCCTGACCCTTGCCGCATCCTCCCCAGCAAAGCTGGGCTGTCCAGCTCGGGGAGGAGGCAAGGGTGGGGTGGGGAATGAGCACAGCCAGCCCTGAACAGTCCTCATCACTCAACAAACAAGCACTGACTCCACCCTGCCTTCCACTACGCTGAGGTGTGAAGTGGGTGGAGAAGGGGGCGAGGCTCGAGCCCTGCTCTCCAGAAGCCCATGCCCCAGGACATGAGAAGATGTGGGCACAGCTGGCTGAGCAACTTCCCTTCTGGCTGTCTCTCTCCCATCCTGCTCCCCTCTCCTGACCACAGCCTCCTCTGCAGTCAGCGTTGAGTGCGGAGAGCTGTGTGAATGCTCTTCTGTTAAGGAGGGTGAGAAAAGGATGGTACGGATTTTATTCCCTGCCCCCATTGACCCAGGGCAGGGGTGAGAGGCTGACTGATGAAGTCACTGCCTAGACTTGTCATCAGGGCCCCCACATCTTCTTCAACACATCCTCCTGCCCACTCCATCTAAACAACCCTACAGCCAGTTCTGTCCCATGGTTCCCTGCAGACCTGACCCTGTATGTCTGTCTTTCTATTGAGCCAGCCAGGTCCTTCATCCTCCCTGGGGCCTTTTCTGATTCCCCAGCCTGTGCTGGTCTCCCTTGAGCCCTTCTAGGCATGTGGCATCTAATACTTGAGGAGAGTGAGCACCATTTCCACCACCACACTGTGTACCCCGGGGCAGGGGCTGTGTCCACCCCTTCCCAGGCCTCTCCAGATCCATGGGGATGGCGGGCTCGCAGTATGTGCTCAAGACCTGTGACCACTAATGGAATGATGAATGATTTGCCCTATCACAGCAACATACCCCTGTCTCGGGAATGGGACACCTCTGGCAACTGGGCACAGGCCTGTGTTCGGGGATGGCGGGCTGCAGGCCCACAGTGCTTGATTTGGGATATCGTCCTCTCCGGTAAGGCCCAGAGCCCCCAACCTGCCCTTGCACCAGCATGGGGCTGTGGTGGGCAAGCTTACTTCCAGACAGTGTGCACCAGGATGATGAGGCAAACCACTGAGGGACATCATGATTGCATTCTAGGTGGGGGCTTCTTGCACCTGTGACCCAAATGCAAGGCCAAAGGTACATTTTCCAACTAGGAAGCGGGCTGTTAAGCGTCCTCTGCAACGGACCCTTGCCCACACTTTCCCTAGTTTTTAAATGCAGATGAGGTATAACTCACGGGGGCAGCTGGCTCTGCTTGTTTAATTGGGGTGCATTAGCGCTGAATTGGAGCCCGAGGCTTCTTCGAGGAGCGGATCTGGGTCCACTTATCTGGATTGCATCCACCTGAGCAAACCGCCGTGATTATAGCTTTTAAATGACTTCCTAGAGCTAATGGATCACAGAAAATAGTGTGGGACTAAAAGTAAATATAAAATGAGGGAGTTGGCTGGCTTGAAAGCTGGGCTGCCAAATGGGAATACCAGCAATAATTACATTTGAAATGCCACCCATGTCTTAGGAAATTTTCCCAGCTTATGCCTCCAAGTTTCAGGCTGGATGTTACAGAGTCGATGCTGCACACCACTCAGAGCTTTCAACATGCTCCAAGTAGCTAAGGGTAGTTGTCCCCTCCATCAGAAAGCAAACATAAGAGCTGGAGAAGCATCTTTTAAAAAGTGAGCCAACTCAGTGGAGTTGATTTGACTTTTAAGGCGCTAGGTAGTGAGCATTTTGGAGGATAGGATACTGTTTGAAGAAATGGAGATCAAATGTGAAGACAGTCATGGTTCTTGCCTACAAATCACTTACAATTGTGTGGCCTTAGATGAGGGGGTTTGGGTGGTGAGTACGCGTGCGGAGGGCTTCTGGCAGGAGAGCTCCAGGGGTGTCTTTGCATCACAGGATGTATCCGAGTGTGAGCTTGACTCTCTGGGTCCCTGGTGTGCACATAAGTCTCCCAGGTCACCCATGGGGAGATGTCTGATTGGCAGGTGTAAATGTCGATTGAGTCATGTTTCTAGATGACTCGGGTCACTCACTGGCCCTGGCCCTGATGAGCCCCCGGGTGTGTGCCCCTATCCCTGTCTGCTCCATGCTTAGAGGCCCTGGTGGGGTGTGCTGACCCATTTATGCCAGTGCACACTCTGGACTGGCTCCTGCGGGAGAACACAAGCGTGGCCATGGAACTGGCCTCCACCATGCTCCATCTTCTCACCCTGGTGTTCTCAGGCCCCTTTAAAGGTGGTCATTGCTGAGAGTATTTGGCTGCTTCTCCTGCCCCATGCTTTTCTAGGTTCCCAGAAGCTGTGGTTCTTTGGGACGTGGAGTGGCATAAGCTATACAGAAACTTCCCTCTGCTCCCCCATGGACACTCGGTTCCCTCAATCGAGGCTGGTGCAGGGGAAGCTTGGAGCGGTGTCTACTCACTATCCAGCCCAGTATCCACTATCCTCTCTTGAGCTCCTGATGTCCCACCCCACTGTTGGCCTGACATCTCCCCACATTGTCCCACAGGCCCCTCAACTCAACATGGCCCAAACGGAACTCACCGTCAAGATTGCTCCTTTTTTCACATCCCAGCCTCAGCCGACAACCCCTCCACCCAAGCCCCCTGCTTCCCAAATCGCACACCTGGCACTACCTCACCATCTTGCCCATCCCCAGCCAATCAGTCCTGGCTCAGGTCATTTCTACCACTGTGTCTCTCAAGGTGCCAGTTTCCCACCACTCCTACCACCTCTGCTCTAGTTCAGGAAGCCATTAACACCCCCAGATGACCACTATGCCTCCGATCATGTCCCCACCAATCCTCCCCCACTCAGTAGCTGGAGGAATCTTATGGGGGCTCCCACTGCCTTCGGGCTGGAGCCAGGCAGCGCCCTCCCTGACTTGCCCTGTTATGTCTCCAGCCTCATCCTTCCCCACTCACACACCCGTTCTGGCGACCCTGCACCACCTCAGTTCCTTAAACATGCCTGCCATCACCTTGGGGCTACAACACCACAGCTAGAATCTTGCCCCCGCCCCTTTCCAAGCCTCTTCAGATCCATGAGGCTGTGCAGAGGGCTGGCTTGCAGCATCTGCTCAAGACACGTGGTCACTGATGGAATGATGACTGCTTTGCTCTATCACGGTAGTGCAACCCTGAATAGGGAGCAGGAATAGGACACCTCTGGCAACTGGGCACAGGCCTGCTCTCAGGGAGGGAGGGGTGGAGGGCTTTGGGTCTTAGCTGGCACGTGGCTTTCCTGCATGTCACTATCCTGACCACTCCTGGCTGGGTTCAGCCTCCTGTGTATTCTGAGAGCCCTGGACACCCCCTCAGAACATCGATCATCTCTGCTTCCTCTACTTGTCCACATGTCCCTCCCACCATCGACATGAGCCAATGGGGGTCCTGGCATACAACTAGCACTCAACAAACATGTGCCAGATAAACAAAGAAACGAACACATGGCTTTGTCCACAGTTGCTTCTACTGAGACATGCACGGCCTCTAAGTTTCCTTTGACCCTGAGTCCAGGCTGCCATAGGACAGCCCCTTGGTAAACTGAACAAGAATACTCCATGCTCACAGGCCTTCCCTTTTGCTTCCCCTGGAACTTTCCTCCAGTGAAATCCAACCCCTTTGCCTAGGTGAGAGCAGAAGAGAAACCATGACAAATAAATCCAAGTGTGAGGTGCTCTAGCTGAGAGCCCTGCCCCTGGCTAGGACCAGCCTTGATGACCTGGGGTCTGTTCTCCTCTTCAGAGATGGGGAAGGGAGCTCCACGCAGTGTGAAAAAATATGGGGATTGGAGTCACTGTGGTTTGAGAATCCTCCCAGTTCTCTCTTTTGCTTTTATTTCCCTGCATGGGTGCTCACAGGATAGGCCGGAGGGCATGGGGTGCTGTTTCCCCCCACACTCGTGTTCCAGGTATGGGGAGTCTCAGAGCAGAGCAGCACCCACTTGCTTGCTTGCTGGAAGCCCAGGGCTTCTCTCCCTGGGCCTCATTTCCTCATCTGTCAAATGGGGCTGATAACCTCTGTCCTGTAATTGCTATAGGAGCCAAGGCCCAGAATGGCACCTTGCCTGGCCTGGCTCCAGGGGAGGAGCACCCCGGATGGCAGAGAAATACTCTTTGAATTTTAGTGGTCAGATTTTCATCCCTCTGAGGCATGGGGTGAGTGTGGGGTGTGTGGAAGGTTCTGGGGGTCAATCTCTCTCCAGAGGAAACCTCCAGGGGTTTGATCCCAGGGAGTCCACAGGATCCAGGGTAGATGTCCCCTCCTGGCAGAACTGTGTGTGTGGGGTGCTCATAAGGTGACTGTAATGGAAACATAAATTGTCCTGCTTCAAGGCAGCCACTTCAAAATGTTGTAATAACCATTATAAACCCATTCTCTGCACACCCACTAATAAATACCTTAGTCCCACGTCACATTTCCTGGTATCTCTAAAGCCACCAGGAGAAGGCAGGAAGGCCATAAAAGAAACATAAAAATACAGTTGCAGATGAGCCTAAAACCCATTTCTTTGAAGCTTAATTGATGGGAAAACTTCTGGCCCTAGAGAACTTAAAGGCCTATCGTACAGATATTTGATTAAGTGTCCTCATATCACAGACCAAGCTAAACTGGAAATCATTATGTAATAATTGCAAATACATTAATAAAATGATGATGTGGGTTTGCTCAGGACATAAAAAGGAATAAAATAATTCACTCAGATAACTCAACAAAAATGAGCAGGCTGCCCCCGAGACAGCTAGAAGAGAGCCTCCTGAGACAGTGCCTGGCCCTCTATTGTCAAAAGCTTTTAGGGTAAGTGGATGCATAGCTAGGCTTCAAAACCACCCCAAGGCCCAGGTGCGGGTTGCCTGAGGGCGCTCCAAAGTCACTGCCCACAGCAGGGGCCGCCAGCCCACTCTCATTCGCATCACACAGCAGGGAGAGACCAGGCTCTAAAGACAGTGTTTCTTAGATGACTTGTGCAGACATGACCTCTCTTCGAAACTAAGAGCGCAGGAGAGAGTTCACATTAACTTTACCAGTTAACGTGAATATGTTTGAGTTCCTGCTCACATTTTTTTTTTTTTTTTTTTACTTAGGGGAAAGTAAAAAGAAAAACATGTGCAGGAACTCAAACATAAAAAATATGTGCAGGAATTCAAACACATGCACATTAACTAGTTAAGGTCTCAGACAAGGTCAAGGTGACTCCCTAACCATGAGCTGGCTTCCCACAGGATGTGAGTTGGGCTCAGCGGCTGGCTCTCATACCCCAGAACACAGCCTCTCCTGGCATTTCCCTTGCACGTGGTCCTAGGAATTCCCGCCAAGCCCCTGTGTGAGTGCATGTGAAGGAAGCAGCAGAGGATGAGGGACAGGCCGGTGGAGACCTCTCAGACGGGAACCCTTCCCCCTCTCTGTCTGGTGCTTTTTTGCCAAGGGAGCACAGCCACCTACCAACACCTCTGTTCTAACTCCAGGGCCTGTCACCTCTCTGTGCCATTCTCTCCAGCCCCCGCTCTCTGCTTCTCCATATCCCATATGTCCTGCCAGGCCCACCTTGAAGCATTCTTCCTTTAGGAAACCGTAGGTGTCAACCTTGAATGTGCCACTTATAAGCTATGTGACCTCTGGTAAGTCACTTACCCTCTCTGAACCTTAATTCTGTCATCCATGATGCAAGAACACTAACAGTATCTTATTGATGTAGCTGTGGCCCTCCAATGTATGACAGTCAACCCCCGCCTCTCCAGCCTATAAGAGAGCTAGTAGCTTTGCCACCAGGCCTAGTACCTGCTCCAGCACTGTCTCTCAGGCACTCACGGCTTCCTGTGTGATTTCTCTGAGGCTAGAGCCATCTCCTCACTGGCTCTGGCAACTCGCACAGACCCCACACAGGGTGGGGTCCACAGAGGCCCCAGGAATGGACAGGGAATCAGGCAGATGAGTGGCAGGAAAGGGAGCTGGAAGGAGAGCCTTCCTGTTGACAGGAGGGGGCACCGAAGGTCTGTGGTGAGGTCGCTTGAAGTTCAGGGAATGGCAGCATTGGCAGGAGGGAAACAGGCGCTGGACCCCCATGTGGCTGCAGAGAGAGGCGGCAGAGGTGGGAGGAGAAGCTGTGGGGTCAGGCTGGTCGACACCATGGAGGGGCTTAGAGGGCACCAGGGGCAGGTTGCAGAGAAGGGGCAGGGGAAATTTTAGCTTGGAGTCAAAGAAAACAAAACTGTGCCTCTGCCAAAGCAAGGAAGTGGAAAAATCCTGTGTCAGTTATCTCTGAACAAGCAGCACCATTCATCTTCTACTTACAGCACTGCAGTGAGGAGGCAAGCTGTCAACCTGCTCGTCCACAGCGCTTTTACCCCAACACCTGATGAAGGAGGAACATTTGGAGTCGGCCTCTGCCTGTCTGCTCTGGCCAGGGCTGTGTGTCCCATGAGTCTTTCTGGAGGGCCTACTATGGACGTCCAGCCTGAATCAGATGCTGCAGGTGAGCTGAGCAGAGACACCCCAGACACAGGGCAAATGTCAGTTAAAAGCAAATTAACATTGTAACCCTAAACATTCCCCTTTCATGGGGACTATGAGAAAACTTGGGAAAAAGAAAAAAAGAATGACTAGTGATTCTCAGACCCCTAACAAGGCCACAATGATTTGTGCATACCCCCTTGGTCGTTTGCCTTCATGCTGTGTGTGTTTGCACATGGCAGCCATAGAACCCATGGTACCCAGAGTATGCCTTTCCAATAATCTCCCAGAATACCCTGGTTTCTGATTGCTCACGGATCCTTACACCATAAGGGGAGCTGCTTCCCACCATCCCTAGAAAACCCACCTGCCTGTGATTGTCCTAATGACTGTGGGAGTTGAGGCCTTTCCTTCTTCCTAGAAGCAGGCCAGGGACCACCCCTGCCGGCCCATCGAGATGAAGGATGCTCTTGTTGTACGGGTGATTATTGTGCATCATCACAAGGGCTCAGGCCACTTGTCCTGGAAAACTCTATTTTATTTCAGTTAGCAAGAGGTAAAGCAGGGTGCAGATTCCCTCAGAAACTCTGGAAGAAGAGAGAAAGTTCTGAGTCCTCTGTGAGGAGGACAGAGGGAGGGTTGACGCTAGCTCTGATGTGAAATGTCTCCTTAGGGCCACTAGCGGTGCCAACAGAAAGCAGACATACCTTGGCTGGGCTGGACGCTCAGCACGGGTGTGGAGACAGCCTGCAGCCAGCATCTGGGCTCCCTGGGAGGCTGGCCCATGGCCACCTCTCTGTTCCTGGGAACACCTGAGCAGCTTGGCAGCTTCACACAGAATGTGGAATACAGAGGACTTTTCAAAACACTGCGGCATCCTTCTGAACCCTGGGGCTTGAGAATCTTAGGTCTTCCAAAACCACACATATCAGAAATACATGTTTTGGTCAAACTGCTTAGCGCAGTTGAAAGAAGACTCTGACCTTATACTTGAAACAAAGTTTTTTATAGCCGGGAGCTGCGGTTTGGTGATGTTTGGTTGTATTCAAGGCAGTAACAGACATTTCATCAAGGGTGCAGTTCCCATCTACTGGGTTTCTGTTTACTCTGCAAGACCTAATTCTGTATTGTCATTCCGTGAGCAACACCGCTTGAATTCAATTACTAGATTTTGAATTTCCTTAAACAACTTCTATTTAGTTGAGGCCAGAATCTCAGTGGGTGGTAATAAATATCAAAGCACAGGATGGTTGAGGGAAACAAAGTAAAAATCCCAAATCAAATATGATTATTGATCAACGCTGAACTGCTTTAATCATTTCTATGCTAATTCCAGATATATACACACATATTGGCATTTTCATTACATAAATACATTGACATTTTCAACTGAGAAAATATATTGAGCAATTTAAAATTGCAATCTTTGGAGAATGGCAAATAAATAAAAATATAGTAAAAGGCACAGAACAGAAAAGGCAGTGAATTCTTATAGGCCTGAAACAGCCTGTGAAACACCTTCAGATATTTAATATGGCACCATTTTCTTGAAAATTTTTAAAAGCAAAAAATGCGTACCGTAAAAAACAAAAACTGCAAATAATACAATTGGACCAATTAAACACCCTTTCTTGCCCCTTCACTATGGAAAAAATCAATTCCCTGATCCTTCCCTGTTACTTATACAGTCTAAAACATTAATTTTTACCTCATTACATTCTGTAACTCTAAGTAATAAGTGTAAGTTTCTATTCATTGACTCTAAAAGTGAAAATGAATAAAGAACATTATCAACATTCTGATGATGTAACCCTCATCCATGGCAGAAAGATACAGTGAACCTCACGGCAGGGGAGATGTCAGCCCAGGTGACTCACCTGTGCTGTTTGAAGGAGATTATTTTAAGCTTCATAGTTAAATTGTTCTCTTTCTTCATCTTCCTTTAATTGCTCAAAATCGTGACATATTTTAGTTTGCTTAATATTTTATGATGTCTTTCTGGTTTAGCAATTTGCCTTCCCCAGAATTTTTAACTGCCTTAAAAAATTTATTGAGGGATAGCACATATGTATTCTTCATCATATCTCTGAGGTCTTCCAGTTTCTTCATCTTATTTTTGTTCAATGGAATTAACTTTCTTTTTGAAGACTTGCTTTTCAGAACCTTCTGACTTTCTGTTCTGACTTGAATGGATTCTCTCCCAGGTTTCTTACACAGTTGTCCCACACGTCCTGCCGGGGTTTTGTTTCGCTGGATACCTGGCTTAGCTCTTCTGTTTCTTGGACCAGCTCTTCTTCTTTCTAGGTTCCTTTTCTGTCTTGCTGGATTACACTCCTCACCCTCCATGCCCCCACTTTTTTTTTTTTTGAGACGGAGTCTCACTCTGTCTCCCAGGCTGGAGTGCAGTGGAACGATCTCCACTCACTGCAAGCTCCGCCTCCTGGGTTCACGCCATTCTCCTGCCTCAGCCTCCCAAGTAGCTGGTACCACAGGGCCCCCACTTTTTAAATCAGAAAGATATACAAGAAATCTCATTTCTTGTATACTGAAAATGTTTTTATTTGATATAGAAGTCTAGGTACAAAATTGTTTGCCCTTAGAAATGTGAAGGCAAGTGTCTGTTCATATCCTTTGCCCACCTTTAGATGGGGTTGTTTTTCTATTATAAATTTGTTTAAGTTCCTTGTAGATTCTGGATATTAGCCCTTTGTCAGATGGGTAGATTGCAAAAATTTTCTCCTGTTCCATAGGTTGCCTGTTCACTCTGATGATAGTTTCTTTTGCTGTGCAGAAGCTCTTTAGTTTAATTAGATCCCATTTGTCTATTTTGGCTTTTGTTGTAATTGCTTTTGGTGTTTTAGTCATGAAGTCTTTGCCCATGCCTACATCCTGAAAGGTATTGCCTAGGTTTTCTTCTAGGGTTTTTACGGTTTTAGGTTTTACATTTAAGTCTTTAGTCCATCTTGAATTAATTTTTGTATAAGGTGTAAGGAAGGAGTCTGGCCAACAAACATGAAAAAAAGCTCATCATCACTGGCCATCACAGAAATGCAAATCAAAACCACAATGAGATACCATCTTACACCAGTTAGAATGGCGATCATTAAAAAGTCAGGAAACAGATGCTGGAAAGGATGTGGAGAAATAGGAACGTTTTTACACTGTTGGTGGGAGTATAAATTAGTTCAGCCATTGTGAAAGACAGTGTGGAGATTCCTCAAGGATCTGGAACCAGAAATACCATTTGACCCAGCAATCCCATTACTGGGTATATACCCAAAGGACTATAAATCATTCTGCTATAAAGACACATGCACATGTATGTTTATTGCGCCACTATTCACGATAACAGAGACTTGGAACCAATCCAAATGCCCATCAACGGTAGACTGGATAAAGGAAATGTGGCACATACACAACATGAAATACTATGCAGCCATTAAAAAGAATGAGTTCATGTCCTTTGCAGGGACATGAATGAAGCTGGAAACCATCATTCTCAGCAAACTAACACAGGAGCAGAAAACCAAACACCACATGTTCTTACTCATAAGTGGGAGTTGAACAATGGGAACACATGGATAGAGGGAGGGGAATATCACAGACTGCGGCCTGTCAGGGGGTTGGGGGCAAGGGGAGGGAGAGCATTAGAACAAATACCTAATGCATGCCGGGCTTAGAACCTAGATGATGGGTTGATGGGTGCAGCAAACCACCATGGCACATGTATACGTATGTAACAAACCTGCACATTCTGCACACGTATCCCAGAACTTAAAGTATAATAAATAAATAAAAAATAAAAATAAAAGAAATGTGAAGGCAATTACCTCACTGCCTTCCAGTGTTGCTAATGCCAATCTGCCAACAATGATTCCTGATCCTTTGTTGATAACTTGTCTTTTACCTCTGGAAGCTTTGAGAATCTTCTCTTTATCCTAAATGTTCTGAAATATCAAGAGGATACGCAACTATACAACTGTGGGTCTTTTTTCATTCCCCCCTGCTTCTGTCTCAGTGGGTCATTCCTTTTGAAGGTCTATATCTTAGCTCAGCTCTGGGGAGTTTTCTTCTGTTATTCCTTTGGTAATTTCCTGCTCTTAAATTTCTTTGTTCTTTCTTTCTGAGTTGATATTAGTTAGATATTGGTATTGCTAGTCATCTGTGTTTCTCAGTTTCTCTCTTGCCTTTTCCATTTCTTTGATTTTTAATCTAAGTTGTGGGATACTTCCTTGACTTATTCTTTGGCTCCTTCTATGGAAGGTTTAATATTGGTGACTGCATTTTTAATTTCCAAGAAATACTTCTTGTGCTATTTTCCTTTCTCATAACAACCTGTTCTTATTTTATGGAAATGTTTTATCAAGTCCCTCTAAAGGTTTTTTTTTTATTAGATTTAAAAATTTAAAAATTTTTCCTTTGTTCCCTATCCCCCATGGCCAGTTGCTCTTTTCCTTCCTGTTGGTTCTTCCCTTTTGTGCTCTTGGCTTTCTCAAAATGTCTCATGATCCCCGTTTGTCTGCTGCATTGTGCATGATGGGTTGATCAGTGCAGGCAGTAAACACCGGTGTGCATTGCCTGTGGCTGTGTAGGTCTCTGTCTCTTCCCCTGGGAGGGCTGCATGTGAACTCCCTCTGTCGGGAGGTGTGTCACACAGCAGGCTCAGTTTAGTATGATCCCTGGGCAGCATACAGGTGACCCCACCCAATCCTCTTGACTTCTAATCTTTTTTATTTTTACTTTTTTTATACAGAGTCTCTGTTGCCCAGGCTGGAGTGCAGTGGTGTGATCTCAGCTCACTGCAACCTCTGCCTCCTGGGTTCAAGTGATTCTCCTGCCTCAGCCTCCTGAGTAGCTGGGACAACAGGCGTGTGCCACCATGCCTGGTTAATTTTTGTATTTTTAGTATAGATAGGGTTATAGATGGGGTTTCACCATGTTGGCCAGGCTGGTCTCGAACTTCTGACCTCAAGTGATCCACCCACCTTGGATTTCCAAAGTGCTGCGATTATAGGCATGAGCCACTGAGCCCAGCCTTGACTTTCAATCCCTTGAGGTCAGATGAACACCATGTATTTTCCTTTTCTTAGTCCTCAAGAGGACCGTGAATAAGACAATGATTAATAAAAACAAAACAAAAACAAACAAAACCTCCCTTATTATTCATTAATGGCCCACTCTGAGCCAGGTATGTTATAGCTGCACTATTTCTAGTTTCCACTTTAGAGATGAGGAAACAGACCCAAAAAGTGTAAGACACCTGCGTCATAGCCAGGAAGAACCTGAGAGACTAGCATATCCAGCCCCTCACTCAAAAGACAAGGAAACTGAGGCCCAGTTTTGTCCAAAGCCATAGTTTGGTGAGGATAGTATTTCAGAATGATGGCCAGTGGTTTTTCATTTTCAGTGAATTGTTTTTTTCTCCTAAGTTCTTCCACCATTAAAATAAGACATGAGGCTGAATGTTATGGTCTCAGAGAAGAGTATGGTGCACAGAGCATAAAGGTATCAAACTCTTGGTTCTTGAAAATCATACCAGAGACCATTTTCTGAAAATGAAGGCTTTTGATTTGCAGAAAACAGGCTTTTTCTGAAAATGAAGGCTTTTGATTTGCAGAAAACAGGCTTTTGAAAGGTAATTTATGTCTAAAGCTGCAAAATCTTAGCTTTTCATAGCAAAGAATAAAGCTATGGAGTCCATAAAGTTTGGAGTCTAAGCAGAGGCACTGGGGAGAATGTGTAGGAATTTCAGAGCTAGTTTTCCCTCCCAATGAGAGATCAAGTCACTTGTCTGGGAGGGAGAGGGGAAAGGAGTTTGGAGATGAGAACAGTAGAGACAGCCACTAGAAGGGGAGTCTACATCCCATTCTCCTGGGAGGAGCAGATCGTAACCCCATAGGAGTTGGTGGGGGTCCCAGGATGCCATGGGAAATGGGCTGGAAGCCTGTGAGAGCCCCCAAGTCTGGCCAGGCGCAGGAGCTGAGGGGCAGAAAGGGCAGGAGTGCTCACGGAGGTGACTAGGCGGGAGCGGGCCACTCTCAGCTGTGTGTCCTCCACTTCGCAACCTGTGCCTCTCTAGTCCAGCTGCTCAGAACTCATAGCCTGCTACCTCTGCTTCCTTGTGGAGGGACTGTGGGCTACTTATCTGTGCCTCAGTTTCCTCATCTGAAAAATGGGGATACTAATAGAACTTGCCACACTGGGTAGCTGTGAGGATTAAGTGAGATGGTGTATGGAAAGTCCCCAGCATGGAGCCTGGAACAGAGAAACTGCCTGGAAAATGCAGCTCTTATAAGACCAGCTTTAAAATCTACCCACCTGAACCAGCAGAACTAGGGTACTCCTGCATGGAGGCCAATTAAAACAGCTAAGTCATCACCATCTTTTCAATAACTGCCACTTAGAGTCCTGACACCAGGGCTTGTGGAGTTTCTAATCGTATTCAGTGAGATCTCAGAATAGTTCTCTCAAGTACACAGACCCCGTGTCCTCGTGAAAATAAATAAAACACATCTTGTGACAACTTCAGTCCTCTTTGCAGAGGGAAGGCTGGGATGTGGACACCTGCCTATGTGTGAGACCCACAAACCCAGAGATGAGCAGTGGGTAGCCCTGGGGGAAGAACACCAAACACTCTTTTAATTGCTAAAAGATGGAGTGCAAGGGTGCTCCCCTGTTGAAAGCCTCTGTGTGTGTGTGTGTGTGTGTGTGTGTTTCTCCATGTGTCCTCTTCCCTGTAGCCCCATCTCTCTGAGGAGCTTCCAGCGGTGCAGAAGTCATTGACCCACAAGGCACAACCTCATTGCACCAAAGAAGCTAAGAGTGCAGCCAGCACAGCAGAATACTTCCAAATGTCATGCTGCCATGCGACTGTAAAGGATCAATAGGATGGACTTTATGTTTGTCATGCTGCCATGCGACTGTAAAGGACCCATAGGATGGACTTTATGTTTGTCATGCTGCCATGCGACTGTAAAGGACCCATAGGATGGACTTTATGTTTGTCATGCTGCCATGCGACTGTAAAGGACCCATAGGATGGACTTTGTTTGTCATGCTGCCATGCGACTGTAAAGGACCCATAGGATGGACTTTGTCAGGCTGCCATGCGACTGTAAAGGACCCATAGGATGGACTTTGTTTGTCATGCTGCCATGCGACTGTAAAGGATCCATAGGATGGACTTTATGTTTGTCATGCTGCCACGCGACTGTAAAGGACCCATAGGATGGACTTTATGTTTGTCATGCTGCCACGCGACTGTAAAGGACCCATAGGATGGACTTTATGTTTGTCATGCTGCCACGCGACTGTAAAGGACCCATAGGATGGACTTTATGTTTGTCATGCTGCCATGCGACTGTAAAGGACCCATAGGATGGACTTTATGTTTGTCATGCTGCCATGCGACTGTAAAGGATCCATAGGATGGACTTTATGTTTGTCATGCTGCCACGCGACTGTAAAGGACCCATAGGATGGACTTTATGTTTGTCATGCTGCCATGCGACTGTAAAGGACCCATGGGATGGACTATATGTTCTTTCTGTTCTTGGAGATAGTGTCATACACCTACCAAGAGTGATGGTTATTAGAGGCACTGAGACAAACCCCTGCTGGGGACCAGCACTGCTGTGCCCGCTGGGGCCCCAGTCTGCTCCTCTGTGTCCAGCCCCATGAGAACCCGCTGTTGCAGGAAGGGCCCACACAGCACGGGCAGATCTTTCCTCCAGCCCCAGGCTCTCAGGGTTGACTACCTCCCCTGGTTCTTCACTCCCTCTCTTCCTTCTCAAGGTTTCTCTCAAGGTTTAGGTTCCTGTTTTCTTTCCTACAATCAAAAGCTCTTTGGCATGAGTGAAGATTAAATTTTCTGTAACAGGTACCATCCACATAATGGATTAAACAAATGATAAATTTTGCTGTCTTTATGTAAAAGAATACAGAGGCGGGTGATCCAGAGCTGGCATAGTGTCCTCCATTAACTTGTCAGAGACCCAGGGTCATCTCAGTTCATCATTCTGCCATTCCCTGGGTGTGGCCCTGGGCTCCATGGTCCAGGATGAAGCTAGCCAAAATATTCTCCTTCCAGGCAGTGACAGGGAGGAAAGGAAGAAGGAGGACATCCCCTCTCTTCCTTAAGGTGGCTTTCTGGAAATTTCACATAACACTTCTGCTCCATCTGATTGAAAAGAACATGGTAGGAAGGCTAACTTAGCTATAAGAAAGGCTGGGAAATGTAGTTTCTTATCGGAATGGCAATGTGTCCAGGTAACTTCAAGATTTTGTTACTAAAGGAGGAGGTGGGAAGATGTTTAGTGGAAGGCAACTAGTAATATCTGCATATGTAAATTTTTTTATTTTGGCCAGCAGAGGGAAAGCAGCACAGATGTCTCCACTGCCCCTTTGCTGCATTTCCAGTCCCTATACCTGAGCCCTTTTCGTAGCTTCTAATATTATTCCATTGTGTTCTGGCATCTGCTGTGTTTCTTTTCTGTCTATATAATTGTCCCTTTGTAGGTAATGTCTTTTATCTCTGGTTGCTTTAAGCTTTTCTCATTATCTTTGACATTCTACAATTTTACCATTAAGTCTTGAATCACTTTTATAATTTTGCCTGGAACTTATTATACTTTCTCAATCTGAAGATGAAAGTATTTTTCAATTCTGGAAAATTCCCAGCCATTATCTCTTCAAACATTACTTTTTCATTCTTGCTATTTTCACCTTCTATAACTCCTATTAGATGTATATGGGTTCTTGTCATTGTCACCCATATCTTAGCTGCTGTTTTATGTTTTCCTTTTCTTTTTCTCTCTATGCTATATTCTAGGCTATTTCTTCAGCTGTCTTCCAAATTTTTAATTCTCTCTTCAGCTGCCTAATCTATATTTTTAATTTTTATTTTTTTTTGAGATGGAGTCTTGCTGTGTCTCCCAGGCTGGAGTGCAGTGGCATAATCTCAGCTCACTGCAACCTTCACCTCCTGGGTTCAAGCAATTCTCCTGCCTCAGCCTCCTGAGTAGCTGGGGCTACAGGCATGCACTACCTTGCCCAGCTAGTTTTTTTATTTTTAGTAGAGATGGGTTTTTGCCATGTTGGTTAGGCTGGTCTCAAACTCCTGATCTCAGGTGATCCACCCACCTTGGACTCCCAAAGTGCTGAGATTACAGGTGTGAGCCACTGCACCTGGCCTTATATTTTGAATTTTTAATTAAATAGCAATTAAATTTTTCCTGTAAGTCTAGTATGGCTCTTTTTTTTTATTTTTGAAGAGTATTTAGATCTGTCACAATTTCTTATTGCTTTAAATATTTTATTTTGCTTTTTTTTGTTGTTCTCAACTTTTAGAATTGGGGGTACATATGCAGGGATGTTACAAAGGTATATTGTGTGATGCTGGGGTTTAAAATATGACCAAATCCATCACCTTGGAAGTGAGCATAGTACCCAATAGGTAGTTTTTCACCCTTGCTCAGTGCCACCCCCTACCCATTAGTCCCCATGTCTTTTGTTCTCACACACATATATATATGTGTGTGTATATATATATATATACACACACATATATATATACACACACATATATATATATATAAACATATATATATATATGGTTTTTTTTGAGACAAGTTCTCGCTTTGTCACCCAGACTAGAGTGTAGTGGTGTGATCTTGGCTCACAGCAACCTCAACCTCCTGGGCTCAAGTGATCTTCCCACCTCAGGCCCCCAAGTAGCTGGTACTACAGGGACATGCCACCATGCATAGCTAATTTTTACAATTTTTGTAGAGACCAGGTTTTACCATGTTGCCCAGGCTGGTCTCAAATACTGTTCCCATCTTTATGTCCACATGTACCCAATGTTTAGCTCCTACTTATAAGTCAGAATATGTGATATTTGGTTTTCTATTTCTGCGTTAGTTCACTTAGGATAATGACCTCCAGCTGCATCCATGTTGTTGCAAATGACAGGAACTCCTTCTTTTTTATGGCTGCGTAGTATTCCATGGTGTGTATGTACCACATTTTTAAAAAATCCAATTCACTGTTAATGGGCACCTGGGTTGATTCCATGTTTTTGCTATTGTGAATAGCTTACTGCTTTAAATATTTTAAACACTCTTTAAAAATTATATTTTAATCAAAGATACATAAGCCCATAATTTACAGTCCAATAATTATTTAAGGTTTTTAAATGGAAAACAGCAGATCTGTCCTCTTCTTCCCATTTCTCTCCCCTTCCAGCCCATTTAGTTGGTTCTTTTGGAATTTACCTTAAAATATCCTACTTGTGCACTTGGCATCTATTAACTTCCCAGTATAAAGATGAGAATTTAGCTCTCTTTTACACACTTCCCCTGCCCCCTTTACAAATAAACACCCTCCTGCTCCTCCACCCCTTCAATAAAGACAGATAGCATTTTGGTTAGCTCCATGTTTATGTAATTGGGCCTTACAAATGCCATTCACGGCCAAGCCAGGAAATGCACTGTGAAAAGTTCTTTTCTTGAATGGCTTCTTTTCTCTCCTACCTAATTTTTGGTGATGAACAAATAACCCCTCTGCAGAGGAGGAAGCAAAGGTCTGCATGTGGGCTGGAGCCAGGCTGCTCCCCGGTCTGAAGGGAGGCCCCAGGCGTTCCTCCTGCCCTCCCCTGGAGTTTGGCAGGAGAGTGTCTGGGGCACCATTTCTCAGATGGAAATAACTAGGAGTGAAAATGAGGGAATGTTGTATAGAAAATGAGGGACAGAGCTAGGTGAGGTGGGGGTGGGACAACCAGAGTCATACAATTTGGATCAACATTTTCTAGAAGTTTTTCTTAAAAAGTTGCCACCTGACAGTGTTATAGCAGAGGCCATAAGGCCAAAGACAAAAATAACTGTACACAAGCGCACACACACAGTTGCCATCTGAAATAACAACCCCAGAAGCAGGAAGGAGGCATGCTGCCTGCAGGGCTTTGTTCACCACGGGCCTCTGGGTTGCAGTGGCACTTCCCAGAGGCCAGTTCTTTGAGCAGCGGCAGGAGCCCTGAGCGTGCTGGACAGCGTTCTGGACATGCAGGGGCAGTGCTCATCCTGCTTGGCTCTTCCCTGCTGAGGACAGGCAGGCCAGAGTTACTGAGACTGGGGCAGAGGTCAAGGGGTGGGCTTTTGAAAACAGGCCCCTGCAGCTATTCTGCACTGGCAGCCAGGTCAGGAGCTGCATCTGGTCTTAATTCTGCTCCTGCTATGTGGCCTCAGAGAGGTCACTTATCCTCCCAGAACCTTAGTTTGTGCATCTGTAAAATGACCCCTATTATACAGGACTATTATAAGGATGGAGAGATAGCGGCCAAAAAGAAAAAAAAAAGCACAGGGAGTTGATGATGCTACGGACCAGGTGGGAAGCCCTTAAGGCCTTCCCAGGGTGGAAAGAGACATGGGGCTAGAATGACACACGCATAAGCCAGCGCCATTTGGCCCTGCGACAGAGGAGAGCACAATCCCTATTGCTGAAATGGGAATGTGATCAGCTGGTTCTAAAAGGGGTTCCATGAATGTTTTCAAAGATGGATGGAGATGACTGGGTAGGCCTGGAAGCTCCTCCAGCTCAGCCCTCGTGGTTGAGTGTGCATTGAAGTTTTGACATGCAGAGGACATCCTGGAGAGCCTTGGTGGCCCAGGCCCAGGTCTCACTGAGGAAGTAAAGTGAATCCACACCCAGCAGTAACTAGCAGTTCCTTTTACTTCCTCAATGAGACCATGTAAGCTCCTTGTGAACAGAGTTTGAACTCATCCCTCCTGTGGCCTCAGAGAGTGGGCAAAGGGTGGGGCACTGGGCAGGGAATCCATGAGACCAATCCATAGATACTGGTATAAGTAAGGGCACAGCACCAGTCCTCTAGCTGATGGCCTTGAGACAATCTTATAATTCAAAGGCCACAGCTGTGCCCATGCAGATCTCACGTCACCTACATCACACCTGCAGCCCCGGAAGCACCATCTTTCCACCAGAGAGTGAGACTGACGGCACCCAAGTGATGACAGTAATGTACATGCATGTGTGGGATAAGGAATGTCACTGCCGTGCTGGCCTGGGCCTAGGCCTGCTCTGTGCCTGCTGGCTCCTGTTATGCTGATGGTGGGCTCTGTCTACTGCTAATTGAGTCTAGGAAGCCCTGCTGTCAGCAGCGGTCTCCGGCTGTGGTTGATGCTGAACTCCTAAGGGCAGATTTTATCAGCCCTAAGCAGTTGTTGGTATGTAGTTTGCATGTTAAAAGAGGCGTAGCATCCTGACAGGTGCTACTGGAATTGCAGAATACATATTCACAGGTGCCAGCCACCTGTGCTAGACGTCTGTGCAGCCTGGCTGAGGAAGGCAGTGCTCTAGACACTTGAGTGCTCTCCTCAGCTATTCCCAGACAGCTTCCCAAGTTTTGAAAACAAATAACACTTAGCATGAAGCTAAATTGAATATGACTGAATGTTTCTTTGGGTTCAGAAGACACACTAAGCTCTAGCAGAAACTTAGGACTAGCATTAACAATGTCTAGTTTTGGGCTGGGCATGGTGGCTCACGTCGGTAATCCCAGCACTTTGGGAGGCCAAGGCGGGTGGATCATGAGGTCAAGAGACCGAGACCATCCTGGCCAACATGGTGAAACCCCATCTCTACTAAAAATACAAAAATTAGCTGGGTGTGGTGGCGCATGCCTATAGTCCCAGCTACTCAGGAGGCTGAGGCAGGAGAATTGCTTGAACCTGGGAGGCGGAGGTTGTGGTGAGTAGAGATCGTGCCACTGCACTCCAGCCTGGGCGACAGAGTGAAACTCTGTCTCAAAAACAAACAAACAAACAAACAAACAAAAACAAAAAGAACAAACAACAACACAACAATGCCTAGTTTTGTTTTAAAAGAAAGTAGGAAACAAATCTTCTAGTTATTTAGGTTTTAATGGCCAAGAAGGGGTTTCTAATCCTTTATTTCAGACTCAGAATTCTGTTTTTGTGCTGGTCCGTGCTCCCCTTCACAATCCTGAGAAACTCCTTGAAACCAACACCCGTGGCTGTGCCCTGGTCCCATGGGAAGATGGATCGAGAACTGTCTGACTGTTAGTGAGGACCGATATCCAGGCATCTCAGGAAATCCTCGCATGGCTGGTGTTCTATCTTTTAAGAGGAAGAGGCTCAAGGTCTCTTACAGAGGCATGGGGGCCTGGGTCCCAGGGGGCCTTCTGGGTCCTGGAGGCCAGTTATAACTGCTGCCCAAACCTCCCCCACAGCCAAGGGCTAAGGGGGCTGTGCTGTAAGAAGTCCTGATCATGAAAACACAGTCTTTTCATGCAGACAGCTATGTACACTATGAAATAATTCTTATTTGCCATAGATTCAATCACAAACACATACTGTGTGCCCACCGTGTGCTAAGCCCTGGGGACACCACTGTCATCACCAATCAGCCCCTTCATTCATGGGCTCATGGCTTGTGGGCGCCAAGACAAATTTGGGCATGCCCAGGTAGTCCACTGATCTCTACCTGGATATGCCACTGAACCTGGATTTAGAGATGAAGTCTGGGAGGGCCTCTAGGAGGAGGTACTGGGAGGGGGAATTTGAGAGGAAGAAGTATGTCATGGAGAGTTTTGATGGCCAGGGCCAAGTTTTAGACCCGAGGTCCAGCCACCTCCTTGGGGAGAGGCCAGGCTGAGAAGGACAGGTAGACGCCCCTGCAGCATGTTTCAGGAAACCTCTCAGCTTTCTTCAGATGGGACTGGTTACCAGAGAGGCCCCAGGAGCCCATTGATGAGTAAGTATATGGTAGTGACAAGCGAGCAGAAACCACTTTGTAAGTGTCAACTGCAGGGTTGCCACAAGACTAGAAACTTAAAGGGAAAAAAAGCATGAAAGACCCACCTGTGTGGTGTGAAGCATGGCTGCCTCCTGGCCTGCCTCGCAGGGATCCCTCAGGCCCACGCAGTCTTTTTGGCAGGGGACCCCTCACAGCTTCCTGCAGGACTTTTATGGGGACAATGCTGGGCATGCAAACGAGGCCCTAGGCCACATCACACAGCCCCTTCCCTGCCCATCAGGAAGTGCCTGTGCTGGAGGCCGAGCTGGTAAAGTGCCATGCCACCCCCTTTTCCATTCCAGGTTGGTTTTACAGTCTAGGGCCAGAGTGGGGCCCAGCACCCAGCTAAAGGTTGCAGTAACTCTGGAGTCTGAGAAGTCCATTGGGCACAAGTGTGGAGCTGGGGCGGACTGCAAAGCCCCGGAAAGACCCCGGGCAGGGACCAATATAGCCTGCTGGTCAGTGTGGCTAGATCAGATCCCTGGCAAGTGGGACGGGAAGGACAGCATGTTTGAAATTTGGTGTGATTCACCTCAGCTGGCCTTGGAAGAGCAACTCTGATCCTTTGGCAGAGTCTCAGTCCCCCTCCTGTTTGTGCTGTCCCCGTGCCCTGCCCTGCCCCTAGGAGAACTCCCCGTTGGCCTCTCTGTCTCCTCCTCCAGACTGGAAGCACTTCCTTCACTTTCTTCCCTCTCTTCTGCCCCCAAGGCAGAAGCTCCTCTCTCTAGCTGCACCTTCAGCCTGGCTCACAGGAGATGCTGATAGATATTCATACAAACAACAAACTAGCAGTAAGGAAAAAAGGGACAGGGATTGGGAGCCAGGGAACCAATTTCTAGTTGTGTTTGGCCTATCAATGTCTGTTTACAGTTTAGAAGGGGCTGATTTCAGCTAAGGCTTAAAGCTGACATCATCCCTTGTAAAGCAAAATGGAATTCTTCCCAAGTAACCTAACCGTGAGAACGGCCATTTGCTTCCAAACCTACAGGGCCCTTTCATTGCTTCATTGGCTTCTGCAGGCTCTGCAGACCCAGGTTTCTTGCCTACCTAATTTCTTAAGATTTACTCCTTCTGGCCTCTCTCCCTAGCACCCCCCACACCCCCTAAAATGAGGCCAAAGCAGTTGACTTGGGCTCGGAGACACCAATGCTGAGGTCCCCAAAGGAGAAGTGTGCTAGGGCCACAAAACACCTGGGGCCTTCCGGAGGCCTCTGCCGCCCCCAGCTTCTCAGCCCACTCCTGTTCTGGCTGAGTCTGGGCAGAGGCAGAACAGTTAGTGCTGGTGCCCACTCAGGAGGACCAGTCGGCTTGGGCTGGGCATAGAACTCCAGCCATGCTAGCCAGTCTGTGGTCAGCTCAGCCTGGCAAAGTGTGCAGTGGACCCAGGGCCACCTGCCATCTGCTCAGCTTGTCCTTGCCTGCTGTAGGATGCCACCTGGCCTGACTCATTTCAGCGCAGCATCCTCAAATTTCCTCTGACTGACCCCCATTCACATGGCAGGAACCTTATGATTACATAGAGCCCTCTCGGATAATCCAGGATAAACTCCCCTGGGTCTACAGCCTTAAGTTCACCTGCAAAGTCCCTGTGCCATGTAAGGGGACATACTCACAGTTTCAGGAAATTGGCTATAACTATCTTTGGGGAGGGGGAAGCAGCATCCTGACGAACACACTGGCCGATTCAGCCCGTCAGCTCCCAGCATCAACCTGGGAAGGCTGATTAGAGGAATGACGGCTTTACGTGTTGTTCTCCCAGTGAATCAAGCAGCAGGGGCAGGACTCTGAGAGCAAAGGCAGCCCCCAGCAGGGAGGGCGAGGGGGCCTGGGCTGGCTATGCCGAGTGCTGTCCTCCCCAGGCCCTGAAGCCCGTGCTGCTGATACCCTGTGTTCACTTGCACGATGGGGCCCATCCCAGCCAGGGTTCTATTTCTTTTTTTTCTTTTTTTTTTTGAGGCGGAGTCTCACTCTGTCACCCAGGCTGGATGGAGTGCAGTGGCGCAATCTCAGTTCACTGCAACCTCCGCCTCCCGGATTCAAGCGATTCTCATGCCTCAGCCTCCTGAGTAGCTGGGATTACAGGCGCCCGCCACCACGCCCAGCTAATTTCTGTATTTTTCCTAGAGACGGGGTTTCACCAGGTTGGCCAGGCTGGTCTTAAACAAGTGATCCACCCGCCTCAGCCTCCCACTTCCTTTAAATAAAATGCTATTTCCCGATTGCAAAACAGCACATACTCCCTGAAGACAAACTGGAATATAAAGGAAAGAACTAAAAAGGAAATAAGTCTCCGATGATCCCAACATGCAGAGTGAGCATTCAGGTCTGGTTACCCATGTGGAAATTCTCACACGGTGGGGTCTTTCTGTACACCCTAACTTTTGTGCTCTTAACCTGTTGGCATTTCTTTTGCCATTGGCCGCTCTTCTAGCTAGAGCGTGATGTGTAACAATGCATAGGATTTGGTCCTTCCCTTCTCCTATAAATGATTTAATCTTTGGTGGCCATTCTGTGTGCCTTTCTCACTAATATTGGTAATGCTGCCACCTACATCTTTTTGTATCATTGTGATAGTTTCCTTGGGACAGATTCCTGGTAGTAGAGAAGCTGCGTCAAAAGGCGCATAGTAAACTCCAAGAAGGCAGGGACTGTATCTATCATTTTCCTGGTTTATTCGCAGTGTGAATTCCTGTGGATATGTGAAGACTGACTGACTATGGGAGACTGATGAATAAAGGTGATGAATTTCAAAAATATTCAGCCAAGGAAAAGAGGCCAGACACAAAAGAGTACATACTATACGATTATGCTTACAAGAAGTTTTAGAATAGGCAAACGAACTTATCATACTAGAAATCAGATCAGCAATGGCCCTTGGCAGGGCAGTGATGGGGGGACTGACTAGGAAAGCACCGGGAGGAAAGTTCTGGGGATGACAGCAATGGTCTGTATCTTGATTGGCATAGTAGTTACATGGGTGTGATGCCTTTGTCAAAATTCACTGAATTTAGCCACTTATTGTTGGCAGTAATATTAGTGTCTTGCTTCTTATAGATTTAGAGTACACTTGAATTAATGAAAGGCCCCACATCTGCCCCACCCTCATTCAGCTTTTAAAAGCATTTCCTTTACTCTTCTTTGGCTTAATTGAAACTCTTCTCTGAGCCCCTTTTCCTACCCGTTCTGCTGCTGGTGATGGCCTCAGTTGTCCCTCACAGGAGCTTTCCTGGGGAGCCAAGGAGGCCAGGGCAGGTGTGGAAAGGCCTCTACCTGACTCCCCGTGCTGCTGAGACTGCCCTGGCAGACTGGGGAGCCAGTATTCTGAGCTCCAGCCTGCCTCAAGGCTCTCTGCTTTGTAAACCCCATAAGTGGGTTCCAAGAGAACAGATTTCCTGAAGCGCTGCCCAGGAATCAAACAGCCCTAACAGTGGACCCTCAGCGTGGCCTCCCTTCCCTGCAGGGCTGGGGCCTTCATGGGAACACACCCTGTCCCTCTCCTCTTCGTCCCCAATCGGGTACCTATAAAGTACACTCCAAGTACAATCTTCTCAACGTTTACTCAAAATAGGAAAGAGAAATTCTGGCGATTTTCCTCCCACCAGCACCTCGCTGTTCCTTGACCTTTTAAAGCCCATTTGATGATGAGAAAGAAAGAACCCACTGTTGAATTCAAAGCTGGCTCTAAGATCTGACCTTAACACATGAAAATGTGTTCTGGTCCAATGATCATTTTGCAGAATCTAAGTCTGAAAATATTCTTGCTTCAAATCTTAAGTTAAAAAACATAAACATCACTATAGTGTCTCTTAGAGTTTGTTTTCAGGCAATAATTTTTTTTTTTTTTTTTTTTTACAACAAGTCAGCTTTCATTATTTGTGAACAATCTTTAAATTTACCAAGTTTGATAGGCTGGAAAAGGAACCTAGACAAAGCAATAAAATCTCAACAGCAAAGTTCCTATTGATGTGATTACAGTTTTAAAGAAACAAGAAATGATACATTTAAAAAGTAAACTTTTTATATTGTCCAATTATGCTCAGTAAAAATAAAAATAAGCTCATAGAAGGGCTATGTTTTCAACGTCCACTTTAATTTCAGACAGTTAAGAGCAGCAATGCATTACCCTTCAAAAATAATAAAGTTCCAGAGTAATTGAAAAGCCTCTTCATCTCTTCTGAGATGGCACGTCCCATTCTCTGTCATGTTTCCCAATTATCACCGTGAGTGATACTCCCTAACGCAGGGAGCTTAATTGCCATCTTACCGTGTGTTGCATTTACCATGTATTCCTAAAGCAAAATTTGGGAAATTAAATCTTTGAGAATAAAACTGTTCAATCACAATAACACAATTGTGTAGGACCTTTTATTCTCTTCTTGGAGTTTACAAACCTCGAAATTCTGCTCTGAGCAAGAAACCAATTTTAGAAATGAGTTAAATGACCCAGAGTCAGGAAAACATCTAACTTTTTCTGAGCCCTTGAAGCCGAGAGCAAGTCTGAAACATGATTCCCGACCTCTTCTCGCTCTAATAAACTTTTCAAGGAGGGGTCGCATTCCGACCCTGCAGTGCTGGCTTCTTTCCAGAGCTTTCTAATGACTTGGTATTGTCTCTGGATGAAAACCATCCTGGGAGTGGGAGACCCTTACCTCTGCCCCTTTGTATGTCATCTTGAGATTTCGCGGTTGACTGCGATAATCCTTTATAGTTATTTACTATCTAATTGAGAAGCACCCTTTCTGTCATCTGCAGTTTCTTCTACAACAGCAGCAGGCCCTCTCTTGCTCTGCCTGAGCTCCAATCTTTCCTCTTTTCAGCCTTATCTGCCCAAGGATCTCAGGGCTCCCTGGAGCATCAGACCAGCACATCTTGGCCAAAACGCACAGGTATCTCTTTCAGAGTCTTCTGCTCTTGCTTCCAAATGTCCCTTTTTACCCCAAAAATTTCCCTAAAAATTTTGAGACTGGGAATGTATAGCCATGAGGAAACCCAAAGGAGGTGTCAAATGCCTTCTAGTCCTGACAAGTTTCTCCCTCTAAGACAGTGGTTCTAAGTGGGGCAGAACTGCCTTGTAGTGGTTTTTTTGGCAATCACTGGGGCATTTTCAGCAGTCTCAATGATTGAGGTGTGGATGGGGTTGCTGTTAGTATTGAGTGAGCAAGGACCAGGGATACCAGACGTTTTGCATTGTATAAGACAGTCCTTCACAACAATACATTGTCACATGCCCCCATTTTTTGGATATCCCATTGGATATTCACATAGTTGAAAACATATTTATAATTATTTGAGCCTAGAACCTAACTCTAGTTATCCATGAATACAAAGTATTTTGTGCATGGCTTAATATATTTGGAATTTCTCTGGGATACAACTACTATAAAAACCAAGGAATGAGTACACATTATTTTGTTCAGAACTTTATCAACAGTTGTTCATCATTATCTCGTTGCCAATGGCAACACAGTGTTGTGGTATATGAGTTGCCAATTCCATAAACCTGTATCAGTTGTATTTGTAGAGGCTGCCTTCATGCCAGCATCTGGCTACATCATTATGAATTCCACTGTGGTCTTGCATATTGAAATATGTAATATTTTACTACAAATTACTTTCTTTGTATTTCTCATTTATATTTTAATTAGGACATCATATTGTGAAATTAAGTGTGGAAGTGGATTACATTGTCTATAATTTTCGTTTCAGGGCAATACATGGGGTGTTATTAAATATTTGTTCTAAAAAGTCGGCACTGGATCTGAAAGAGTTGAGAACCAGTGTTTGAAGATTTGGCAGTGGAACCCAGTCACTCCTCCCAAAAGAGGGCAGGAGGAGCCTTTGTTCACTTGCTTGTGTTTTTTGATAAGTTTTCACTCACCCAGCACATAGCCTGAGCGCTTTCTCAGTGCATCTGTGGGGCTCCCTGTCTATGCGTTCAGGATTTCTCTGATAGGTCTGGGGGCTGAGGCCTCTGGGCCTGCTGTGTGCCTGTGCACATGGAAAGGCAGCCCTTGCCCATGGAGACTGGAAAATGCTCCCTGTCCAGAGCAGGCAAAAGAACACAAGGGCGAGGCTGAGCACAGGAGGTGCTTCCAGGCCTGGCCCCTGCTCTCCGGGAACTCCTTCCCATAGTCTTAGCAGCCATTTCTAGATCCTAGTTAATTTCTATTTTAAAAGCATCATCTCATACTTTTATTTTAACTCATTAATTACTATGCCTTTAACCTATCTCCTTTTTAAATCACTCATTTTAAAATTCATTTTTTTCTTTCTTTCTTTTCTATTTCATCTTAAGTTTAATATCTGAGATTTAAATTCCAGGCTAATTCCTCCTCTCCTGTCTTCTATAGCTGTCAGCCTTTTAGAGCTCTTATTTTAAACCTCTTCTGTTTTATTGATTTCTCTCTCTTCTAACTTCTTCCCTTTTTACCTCCATTTGGGGTTTTATGACTGCTCTGTCATTCTTAAAGAAAAATAATTACCCTTCTTTATTTTCTCTTTTTGAATAATCTGCATACTTCACAGAGAAAAAAAAACATACAAACAAAACCAGGTGTACAAATTACCTCATGGTTAAGCATGTGGTGGGGGGCAGCAGCGACAGGTACCAAGTGCCCACAGAAGCTGCCCACATTTCCATGAGTGGGGGTGTTCCAGGAGGCCCTCAGCTCTAGTACTGCTTTTCCTTTGGGGGATATCAGGTTATGGGGGAGTCATTTACGGTAGCCCCCACAATCCTTGTTTTCCCCCAGCAACTCTGGAAATTCCCACCCTTAATGACTTTTCTTCTTCTACTTGTCACAATCACGCCTTCCCCCAAGCTTGGCCACTAACAGGAAGGTCTTCCCTGACCACCGCAGCCTGAAGTACTCCGTCCAGCCCTGAATTTGAATGGCCAGCCGCAATGTAGGTCTAACTATATGAAGTGCCTTTTCATTTCACTTTCCTTGCTCTTGCCTTAAAAATAACATTTAGCATCCACGTGGGAGGCCAACAAGGCTGCTCCTGAACCTCCAGCCAGTGTACTTGGCGATACAGCCAGGATGAAACCTGGGCTGAGGGAATCTCAGAGCTGGCAGGCTGCGGACCACAGGGACCAAACTCCTGCTTACTACCTTGGTCGAGCTGCAATTTCACATCCCAAGGGTTGTCTAAAATGAGGGCTGCCCACACCCTGCCCACCCCTGTCTTTCCATCAGCCTTAACAGCTTTGTGCAGGCCCTCTCACCGCTGAGCTGGCCTCACACTGAGCTAACTCTAGTGTTCTAATGGCTGGGTTAATTCATAGACGGCGGCTTAGAGGGCACTGAATTAACACTTGCCACTTTGCAATAACTCACCAGCCTTCCCGTAGATGCTTTAGCCCACCTCTGGGCCCTGAATGTGCTGCTGGGGACAGATCTTTAAATAATTCCCTTCTCACTGAACAGGGCAGCCTGGCTA
The DNA here is from genome assembly GCF_029281585.2 of Gorilla gorilla gorilla. Taxonomy (NCBI): domain Eukaryota; kingdom Metazoa; phylum Chordata; class Mammalia; order Primates; family Hominidae; genus Gorilla; species Gorilla gorilla. The sequence continues at coordinate 137,270,286 of NC_073228.2, forward strand.
AGGCAGGACACGCCTGACATTCCAGCATCAGCAGGCGATTGACAACTCAGAAATATGGAACCAAGTGGGCCCATGGGGTCAACAGTTTCCAACACTGCTCAGCAAGGGACATGTTCAAAGTGCACCTTGAGCTAGGCTCTATTTCTGAAAGTCCAGGTCTCCAGACTGCTTGTAACAACTAAAGCCCGGTTCTGTTGGGGGTGTGGGGGTGGGTGGTGGTGGTCACAAGTAAAGCCTGCTGTCTCAAGGCCTGAAACTTCAGAGGGGACTCTGAGTGTACTCCCAGTGGGCACCTAACCTCCTGATCGAGGTGGCAGCAGGCCACCGCAAAGGAGGAATTGGCAGGGGCTGCCCCATGCCAGGGGCCTCTTACACCTGCTGAGCCCTGATTCAAGGTCCTATGATGAAGACTCCCTGCTCCTCCCGCAGGAATCATCCCGCCTGACACATTAGCAAGCAACGTTTGGGAAATTGTGCAGTTATGAGGCAGGCACCTAAATGAATCCTGAAGGAGATGGTACATTTTTTAAGCCACTTAATTGAATCTGTGGCAGTAAATCTTTTAGTCTTCTCTTAGCATGTAGAATTTCAATTTAGTCCATGGATTTTTGTGCTCAACCCCCAGTAAAAATGAACATTTGTGCTGAAAAGCTTTTAATCAACCGTTCTCAAAATGTCAGTCCCCCTTATCTCCAAAGCCCACTGAAATCTTTGTGCCCGTGGTTTTAAAAATATATTCTGTGTATGCTGTTTCTCCCTTTCAGATTCTAGCATTCTTTATCTTGGCTTAATCAGAGTCATTTTTGATGTTCATCCCTCTCTTAATCTCCTTAGATTTCTTTTTAAGGTGAGCTTTCCACTTCAATCCAGCTTCACTGATCTATTAAGATTCTCTGAGGCCGCTGCCTCACAGATGAAGACACGCTTCTGTGGAAAGCCCTCAGAAAGCCCTCTATTTTAGCGCACAGAGGGTTAATTGCCCAGTTTTTAATTAAATCAGTCATTTTTCTTTAATGTTGTTTGTGGAACTCCGTAGTAAATTAAGCCATAAACCTGTCCTCCTTTTATGAGGAGTTTGAGTTTTGACTGTTCTTGCTTGCAGTCAAAACTCAAAAAGGCTGGTCATGGCAAAAGTTAATTTCTAAAATAATAATAATAATAATAATAAACCTTAATGGAAAAAGAACACAAGATATCCTGAAAGAGATCAAATTTTAGGGATTTTAATGGCAAATGTTTTATTTGGGGAAAGCTGCTTTTTAATAGTTTTCTGGTAAAATGGTAACAATCTCCAGCCAAGTTGCTGAGCCAGGGGGACCACCCAGGCAGGTCCAGATGGGACCTCCCCTCTGGGGTCGTTCAAATGTGGCTGTCATTTGAGCGGCCACCAGGGGACAGCATGCCCCCACCTGCTGATTTGCTAATCAGCACCCCTGCTGCCCTGACCCCCTGCACGAGGCAGGATGTTCTATCGATTTCTCCCTGGCCCTCTGGTTTCCCATGAGCCTAATCAGCGGTGCAGTCTTCAGTCCTTGCTCCTTGATTTGTCAGGAGAATGAGTTATCCGAGCTGACGCTCCCTGTGATTTGTAGGTTGGAGAACTCAGCCGTACTGCTGTGACCTTTTCAATATTCTGTTATTAGATGGGCTGGCCATTTCAACTTCCTCCTGAACAAAGTATCTTCAACATGTGCTGAAGAGGGAGAATGGCCAGTTAATCAGAACACCGAATGCTGAAAAGGTCGGACCAGGGCCACGGGTATTAACATTCACCATCTGCGTCAGCCTCCTGCAGCCTGCAAGCCTCACGACTGGCAGGGGCTGGTGGTACCCAACAAAGGGATGAGGGCTAGCCCTCAGCCCTTCTTCCACCCCTTGCAGACAGGGACTGCTTCTCCCAGTATTACCCTCCTCTAATGGGCAACCCAGACTCTTGTCATCCACAAGGCCCCACCTGCCTGGGCTTCTGGATCCTTCTCCAACATCATCTCCTACCACCCTCTCACTTTTGATGCTGCAACCACAGTGGCCTTTGTGTGCCACCTTGAATGTGCCAAGCTCCTTTCAGGTTCAGGGCCTTTGCACTTGCTGAGCCTCAGTGTGGGTCTCTCTTTCCCCTGATTTTTGGATGGCTGACTCCATCTAAAAATGCAGCTCTCATCTCAAATGTCATTGCACAGAGGCCTTCCGAGGATACCCCAGCCATTGAAACTCCGCACTGAAACATCTCCCTCAATGCTTTTCTTTATGGTCTTTACCACCTGTCATCCTTGTCTGTTCATGTGTTTATTCTCTGTCTCTATTCAAATGTGAGTAGCTTGAGGGCAAGGATACCGTCTGACATGGTCACTGTCGTATCGCCGGTGCTTGACACAGCACAAGTCCACAGCAGGTCCTCAATCCATGTTTACCGACAGAGTGACAGTGACATGCAATTTATTTTTTTAAAAATCCGTAACTCTGACTCCTCTCTGGTCACTGAAAACTTTCTTCTGCCTGCTTCCCCATGTCCCTTTCCTCACTTTCTTCTTGGAGGACCCACAGCACACCCTCTGGTGACTCAAGAAGTCAGGTGAAACCCAGCACTCAGAATCTGAACTCACTGCAGCTCTTCAGTCCAAGGAACATCAAAGGACCAATCCAAGATGGAAGCGTCTCACACAAGCACAAGGCGGCATCCTAATTTATAGTAACGGGACCATTTTCAAGACTCCAATTTTGAACTGAGGTCTACTTAAAATACTAATAGCTTGAAAAGGCCAAAAAAATTCCTATAATTCCCTTTGCTTAATTTTTTGGTGCAGAGCATTCTAATGCTGTTAAATGATATATTTAAATGTTGAAGTATTTTAAATGAATATTTAAATGTATTGAAATGTTGAGCCAAACAACAGCAGGATGAGAAGGCATCCCCAGCCATTCAGGGTCCTCCCCTTGAAGGTCTCTCCTGAAATAGTGACTCTGTTAGCTGCTTGGGGGCAGACTTTGGTGGAAGACAGCTGTTCTTCTTTCCTGGAAGAGCTCAGCTGGGGACTAGGAAAGGATGAGACAGAGCCAACTGATCTGCTTAGGCAGCAATGAGAAGAATGGACACCAAGATGTCCATAGGCCCTACAGGGAATAAAGACTCAAGTCAGCCAGTAATCCCTGTTCCAAAGGCCTGAGATTCATGTCTATATCCCCACAAAGTGGAACAAGACTGGTTTTTAGCACCACAAAAATGTGTGAGGTTGGATGTGTTGTCTCTGAAACAATGTGGAAGATTTCAGTCCAGAATGTCTCTCTTTAGCCCCAAGGTAAACAAGAAAACAGCCATATGGCAATGCTTTACTCTCAGAAGTTTTCTAGGAATCCAACCAAAGCATCCCAGAAAGGCCTGCGTTTTTAATTCCTTTCCAATTAGACCCTGGGATTTTAGGACAGCAACATGGGGAGGCTTCACTGCCACAACATGTGCCAAATTTCTGCTTTCGCTCCAGATCTTGGTCGGCAGCAGGCAGAACCATTTGAACAGCTGCAGCTTGGCCACGCTCTCTCTCCTTGGCTCTCCCGAACCTCAAGGATGAAAGATGTTAAGAAGTGCAAGGAAGTGGGTTTCCCTGCTACTGTGGGGTTTCTGCAGTAGGCCACATCAGGAGTTGGAAACAAAGATCAGGAGAGTAGAAAAGGAAATTTAAGCTAATGGTTTTAAAGAGCCTGCCAGCTATGATCCTTGGGAGAGAACAAATCAAACACAGTTCCACAGGTGACACAGGATGTACCTGAATAGAAACCTAACACAGTTTCACATTTCATTTGGCTGGAACTTTGTTCTCCATGTTCTGCTGTGAATAAACCCAGATCCAACAGGCAGGATCAAGATCCCAGAGTCTAAGACTTTGGTGGAACCAGGAGACCATCTTGTCTAGCCTCTGCATAAGAAAGATACCCTTGTCCAAGGGGAGTTCTGGCCTTTGCCCCCTGCCCCTGGGAGGGGATTGCTAAGCCCTTGGACTGTGCTGCCTGATAAGAGCATCTTTGTTTAGCTGGGGGCTTTGGGCCATGACACAGTCTATGCTAACAATGTGATTTATGGTGGGAGGCCACGGACCATGTGGTGTCAGCTCAACCTCTGAAAGGCCAGACACTATGGTCAGCCATGCAGCCAGCCAGCCATATCCATGTGACTGAGTCCCAGTAACATCCTTGGATGCCAAGGCTCAGGCAAGCTTCCCTGGTTGGCGGTGCTCTGAGTGTATTGTCCCACACCAGTGCTGTCTGCACAACTCCACTGGGAGGGGACACTGGGGAGTTATGTGCTTGGAACTCTTCTGGGCCCCATGCCCCTCTTCCCTCTGTTGATCTTAATGTCTCCTTGTGCTGTAATAAACCCTAACCATGAGCATAAAGGTTTTTGTGAGCTCTGTGAATCCTTTTGGTGAATTATTGAGCAGCTGATGTCAGAAGTGAGGGTACCTTAGGGGACTGCCAACCTCTGTAGAAACTAAGGTCCAAAGAGCAACAGGAAGAGCCTGGGAGAACTCAGGTCTCTTGATGCCCAGTTGAGTTCCCTAGCACGGGAGGTGCATCACACACAGATTCCTGAGCCAGGAAACAAATGTGCACCAGAACAGAACCAGTGGGTAGTCATTCCTGTAGTCTAGCCCCATGGGCAGCTGTGCCCTTGGCCTTGCTGTCAGATGTACTTGGACCCTCCAAGCCAAAGTCTACTTGGTCCCCTCTTTGTCCCCCAACTGTGGACATGTTGGTTTGTCATCTAGCCCATTCTAATAATTCTATTTCACTGAATAAAGATCAGCTGGCAGGCCAGGACTTTTCCTAGTGCCAACTGGCTTTTTCTGCATAAAGGGGATTTTCCAGCAGACGGTGCTTCAGGGATTCAGTTTGTCTTATGCTGGGAAAAGTCAGTCTTGAGCCAAATGTAGGTACCCATCCCAATAGACGAAGAAGCCTCAGGGACTGACTTCCAAGGCTGGCTTGGGCTCCATGCAGGGTTCTGGTAGGCACACCCACACGTGGCCTGCTGAATGCCACCAGCCTCCAAAGCTACCCAAGTTTGTCCTTTTCTTGTTAATGTTAATCTCTGTATCTTCCAAAGTTTAATGCCCATCTGGCATATGAGGCTTGGCTAAAGAGAATCATGTCTCTTAATAAAACAAAAAGCCAATTACACAAGTTGTTACATTTGGCAGCTGGTATCTTGCTAATCTGCAGCATGGGCCGTCCCTCTGTTAATCCCCTCCCTGTGCTCATTGCTCCTGTGTCTCCTCAGCAGGACCTGGGTGGAGAGCCACACCGAGACATCTCATGCCACTCACAGCAGAGTCTCAGAATATCATGATGAGAAGGGGACTGAGAAAACAGTAAGGCCAATCCCCTCTATTGCACAGAGGGAGAAACTGAGGCCACCTGGCAGGGGGTTGGGTGGGAGGACCAGGCTTGTTCCGTCACAACCTGGTGAGGTTAGAACACCAAGTCCTGGCACCCAGCCTGACACAGCCCCTCCCACTGCCCAGGCACCTACTTTCTTATTCTCCACAAAATGCTCAGCTTAGGTGGGCCCCATTCTGACAGGTGGGCGCCTCCAACACAGTGTGATTTTAGAGACTCTAGCAGGCTCATTTGGCCTCAAACGACACAATTAAGAGCAACACACTTGTGCCATTTGATTTACTGGGTGGGTTCTGTCACCTGGCATCAGCAGGGCTTAGTTAACCCATTAGGCACCCCACTCCAGATGGTCTCAGAGCTGAGGAATCCCTGGTGGCAGAGGACACAGGGCAGCTAGCTATGACACAGGTAGAAGAGCACCTCCCTCCCTCCCTCCCCAGGTGCCAGCGAGGCGCTGCTGATTTGATCCCTTTGTTGGGGTTGGTCCTATCTAGCAGGGCTGCCCTCCACCCAACCAAGCCAAGAGCATTCTACTGGATTCCAATCCCCCTCCTCCAGGAAGCTTCCTGGCCACCCAGCTCTTACTGTTCTAGTTCCTTTGAACTGTCACCGTGTATGTGGTCATAGCCCCACAACCTTCATCTTCAATCATGCCCTAATATTTTCTGTCTGCCCTGATGAGACCCAGAGTTCTCCAGGGCAGAAGAGGAACATGATTTCTGCCCAGAGACTCTGCTTGCCGCTGAGGAAATGACAAGGTCGCTTGGAATATGGCAGCTGTGGTTGGCAGGCTGGGCTGTGGGCAGGGAGACAGGCTGAGACTGAGATGGCCCCTCACTTGGTATCTGCCTGCAGGCCAGCCTCTCTAAAGTGAAGCATCTGGATCCTATTTAAGGAGCCTCTCCCTGTGGGAGAGTCCTAATTTTTTTTTAAACATTAGCCATGGCTGGGCAGGAAGCCTGCTGGAGGATACCCAAAGTAAGACAGGGGTCCCAGGCCTGAAGGGAAACAGGACAGTAGTTCTCCCAGGCAAGCCAGCATGCTCAGGGTCCTGTGTGGTCTGGCTTCCTAGGCAGAGTTGTGTGAGGACAGGCTCGGGGAAGGGCAGCATGGGCCCTCAAGCATGGTCTCTGGGCAGTCTTGGGGTTTGGACTCCTGTCCCGCCAGCTGGAGAGAAGGAATGAGGGATGAGGCGGTGCTGTGGGAAGTGGGGAGAAGGGGTAGGCAGGTGTGAGGCAGCAGTGAGTCAGAGGCTCAGGCAGCCTCGCCCTCAGAGCAGAGGGGGTGGTTTCAGGAATGAGAAGAAGGAAAGAAAGCCAGAGTTCAAAGACCCATTAGGGTCTAAGGCCCCATGGAGCAACAGGGAAAGGCAGGTTGGGGTCATCGAGTGGGTGCTGGGGTGCTGAGTCAACCCAGGGCAAGAGATTGCTCTCCCCTGCCATGACTGGCTGCAAACTGGGTTCCCAGCACAGACGTGAGCTTGGACATCAGGCCTGTGATGACAGAGGCCCTGGCTGCCTCCCTGGCCAGTACCAGCCTGGTTCTCTGAATGCCTGGGTAGTTCTGGGCAATGCTGGCAAGCAGGGCCCATGCAGGGATGGGGCATGGAGGGACAGTGCACAGAGGGCCAAGGGTCCTGAGGACTCAGAGGGTCACCAACCCCAGGCCATCAAGACCGGCCAGCTCTGGGACTTAATGGAATGAGCCACACAACCTACAAAGGGTGTCCACTCCGAGACTCTGACCATGTAAGCTCTGCCCAAGTTTTGGGGCTGCCCAGAAGCCAGCACTGCTTTCCCAAGGCCCTCACTGCAAGAGGCATTCCTGACATTTAACATATCTACTCCTGAGGGTTTATCCCATGTAGGTCTCATGAAATTTAAAATCATGGCTAGTGTCCCTAAAACTCCCAGGATGGGAAAAAGCAAGCATGAGGGAAGAGGGTCTACGGAAAGTGTGGGCCTGACTCCTGGTGGCAGGACGGACCTGTCTAGGGTGTGAGAGCCGCTGAGTGTCCCTACAGGGCCTCCCCTTGTCTGGCACAACACAAGAGCTCCCAGGGGAAAAGCCTCCATTTGAAGTGCCTGTAAAGTAATGCGGAATGTGTCAGATGATTCATGTGCGTAAATATCAGTTGGAAGACAAGGAAATGTCATTTTCACCTTTGTTCTCAGATTCTTTTGAAGTGTGAAAAAAGATGGTTTCAGCGATCACTGGGCATTGTTTGTTACAGGAGCATCATTAAAGAAACTGATTTGGGGCTTGAGAAACACTGAGGTATGAACACTGTCTATTAGAGCTGGAAGGACTCCTCATTGTCAGACCTCGCTCCTAGGGCAGAAATTCCTCCGCCTCTTCCCCAACAGCCTCGGCTGCTGCTTGTCCACTCCCAGGGACGGGAAGCCCACTTCATCACCGGGAGGCCCATGGCAAAGACAGCCCCAGCTGTCGGAAGGCTCACCATTTTATGGTGGAAACTGCTTCCAGGAGAGAGGAATTGAAATCCATGACACTGACAAGCAGGGCATTTGAAATTGGCCTCCCTGTCACCCACCCACAGGCCGAACATCTGCCTGCTGGGGCTGCCAAACACACCTCATCAAACTTCCAGGTAAAGGGCCATCAGCTTTGGAGACAGTTTTCATGTTTCTCCCACCAAGGAGATAATGCTTCATGCTGAGATTTGAGGACTGGCAGGGGAATTATCTATCTATGTATCTATCTATGTATCTATCTATGTATCTATCTATCTATCTATCTATCTATCTATTTTTTAATATTTGTTGTCCTGTGGAATAAAGATTTTAGACTGTGTGTGATCCTAGTCTTTGCCCCCTGGAGGTCACCTGTGTGTCAGAATCCCCCTAAGCATGTGACACCAAGGAGAGAACACATAACTGAGCTCAGTGTTTACCTTGGTATTAGGACTGGGTCATGGCCCAAGGCTCCTAGTCACCAACCTTCCAGGCCTTTCCACAACGAGCCCTGGAGTCAGCAGGAAGCCAGCCAACAGGCTTCTGCAAAGGAACTTTTAAAGGTAGTAAAAAGCCAATGAGGACAACTGCAATTCCAAGCAACACTTGGAGTGGGAGCCATAAAACCAGCCCCATGAAAGAGAGGTGTTGTGTTTTAGTGTTAACATCACTTATGGGGGAATGGATCCAGACACATTCTGAACAGCCTTTGTTTCCCCTTGGGTAGCCAGCTCCTCTCTGGAGAGTTCGGGGAATCTGCATATCAAATGTGGCATTTTATGGTGCGAACTGAGCCTCCAGTGGGGAGGAACTGAAATTTCTGGCATATACAGGCCGGGCACTCTGCTTTAATTGTGCCCAGAGGGAGGGTGGCTCCTTGTAACAGGCTTCTTCATGTTCTTTGTCACAGCTGCTTTCTCAGCAGCTCCCCCCTGTGAGAACATCATGGCTGGCTGCTATGGACTTAATGTGTCTCCCCAGAATTCATACATTAAAGCCTAAATCCCCAACGTGAAGGTATTAGGAGGTGGGGGGAGCCTCATGAATGGGATTAGTGCCTTTCTCAGAAGAGACATGAGAGAGGATCTCTCTCTGCCATGTGAGCATGCAACAAAAAGGTGGCTAAAAAGCCACCCCAAAAAGGTGGAATAAAATTTCCATAGTTGTTTAAATCACCTATTTGGTGCTAGTCTGTTAAGGAAGCCCAAATGGACTATTCTAATCCCTGCCAGGAAGGCCTGCAGCTATTACGAAGAGCCCCCAGGGCTCTGCAGCCAACAAGAGCTGACACGACACCACCAGCCCACTGCCTTTTGGGGTGATGCAGGAGGTGGGCGGTCAGCACCTTGAATCTTGGGCTGTGGGAATTATAGGGATTGGAAGAGTTTGTTCCGAGGGTAACTTCCTTGAAACACATCCTGAGAGTAAGAATGTGAAATCCATGAGTAACACCACCATGTGGGAGGGTTGCACAATGAGCTATATGTAGAAGCAGAGATCCACTGGATGCACATACAAGAAGGAACCAGTGTGAACAGGCGGCAGCACCAATGTGAAAATGAGTGAGCTGGAATATACTGCTTCATGGCCAAGCTGATCCATAACTTAACACCAGGTTGGGTGTGTGCGATGCTGGCCCCACACTGAACAACTGTTTGGGCGGACCCCACCAAACCTACCCTCCCTTCTTGGGAAGCCTTGATCATAACCTAGTCCATGTAGACTGGGTTGGGGCCACAGTGCACCCTCCATCTCCCTGGGTGGGGCACTAAGGTGGGTGACCAGCACAAGCACCTGAGCAGCAATGGTCCCCAAAATCTCAGGATGAAGCATCACTTGCCTCTACCTTCAGCAGCATGATGCCCTTCTCTATATTGGCTGAAATAGAACTGGTCACAGAGCTTCAGAGTTATCCCCACCCTTCAGGAAGCATGGGAAGTTTCCTCCCTTAGACTCCAGCTCTCTCCTGCAGTAACCACACTCAGCAGCACAGATGTGAGGGCTAAGCTGCTTGCCTCTGCCTGACCTGAAATGAAGTCCCTTGGGCAGGGAAACCCTAAGCCCCACATTAATCTAGCTAGCCATGCCCTGAGTGGTAACTTAGAAGGGTGATTTCACAGGATCTGGGAAGGTCCTCCTGCCCCCTCCCCTGGCTTCCCTATCCTCCTCCAACTGCCCACACTCAGACTTACTGACCTGGGCACAAAGGATTTTATTTGATAATTACAGGTGGTTAGATGTGCAACTTTCTCCTATTCGGTCATTATGGAGGCAAATTTATTCACGAGAAGCCCCTTTCTGGACAAGGGTCCATTGTACTGGTGGAGCTGAAGAGAGGAAAGGGGTCCACACAGGGATTCTGGGCCCAGGGCACACAGTGATTTTACCAGAGACAAGCCTGAGTTCACCATCTCTTCTCTGTGGAATTGAGCTGTGCAGATGAAATGGTCTTTTAATATTATCTCTTCTAGATAGAAATTGTGACAGTACTACCATCTTGGTTAAATATGAACTTTCCAATCATATTCTTGGTGGGCAGTTAAACAAGCAAACCAAAAACCCCCAACTATGGACTGAATGTTTGTGTCTCCCCAAATTCATATGCTGAAGCATAAATCTCCAATGTGATGATACTTGGAGGTGAGGTGTCTGTTAGGTAATTAGTTCACAAGGATGGAGTCCTCATGAATGGGATTAATACCCTTTTAAAAAAAAGACAGGAAGAGATGATCTCTCTCTCTCTCTCTCTACCATGTGAGGTCACAGCAAGAAGATGGTCATCTGCAAACCAGGAAGAGGACCCTCACCAGACACAGATCTGCTACCACCTTGATCTTGGACTTCCCAGCCCCCAGAACTGTGAGAAATAAATTTCTTTAAGCCACTTAGACTATGATAATCTGTTATAGCACCAGACTGACTAAGCACCCCTCATTTCAACAACTCAGGCCTATGACAGTGTCAGGTGACATGGGACCACAGATCAGACAGAAATCTTGGAGTCCCAAAACTTTAGAGTTGGATGGAACCTTGAGAGGCAATCAAATTCACGTCAGCCATCTAGAAATCAGTAGGTGGTATTCGAGGAGTGAGCTGGTGCATAACCTGGTTGGCAGTCTCAACTTAAACACCTCTGTCTCTCCTGAAGGGATTCTCTGCACTTTCCCTGCAGCACTCTTGAGCACCCATTACCTGCTGTTTTCCAAAGAAAACAATGGTTTGACTTACTGTTGAGTAAAGAGATCCATTTATAAAGAGCTATTTTGAAAAAAAAAACCCAAAACATAGGGTGTGCATGGCATATATATATATATATATATATATATAGAAAAGACTCTAAAGTTACATACCAAAATATTATCCCTGGTTCTCTCTGATGGTAAATCACTTTTATTTTTCTCTTTTGTGCTTTTCTGTATGTCCTAAATTCTCTGGAAATAATGCATAATACCTTTGTAATCAGAAAAACGACAATAAAAGGAAAGCAACAGCAGTTACTTTTAAAGACCCCTAATCAATATTTTCCTGCCTTGATTGAAATAGCCAAGCCTCATGCTAGTTCCCCATTGTCAGAAAACAGCTGGAGTGTTGGTGAAAGCATGAAAGGAAATAAACTGGTTAGTAAAAAGCAGTGGAGGAGCTTTAAAGTAGGTGCTACTTTGTGATAAAAATGTACCTTATTCTACTCTCACTCCTGTTGGGTATAGTTGATCCATTAGAGGCAACTACCAAAAATATCTACTTGTCTAGAAATCTGGCTTTCTGTCACATTGGGATCAGTAATAGCCTCTAAAGTTAATTTGTTCTTCCCACATTGACATGATTTAAAGTGATATGAACCCTTGTGAGATAAGTGGAGATAGTAGAAAATATTACAAGTTTCTGGAAGATCCATGGCCTTAGAGAGCACACATATTGCTTGCATCAGTTGATATTTATACTTAAGTAATGGAGAGATATACTATGTTTACGGATGGAAAGCCACAGTCTTGTAAAGATGTTGATTCTTCCTGAATTTACCCATAGACTCAATGCAATACAAATCAAATTTCTAGCAGGTTGTGTGTATACACATATGTGTGCACTTGACAAGCTGAATCTACAATTTATAAACATATACAAAGTCCTGAAGACAGCTTCAGTGCTCTCAAAGAAGAAGGACAAGGGCTTGCCCTATGAGATATCAGAACTTACTATATAAAGCTTTTATAATTAAGACATTGTGGTATTGGTGCAGGAATAGATCAACTGAACAGAAGAAAGAACTCTGCAATATGCTCTTGCAGAAACAGACATTTGCTACAAGACAGAGGCAGTATTGTAGATCTCTGGGGGAACAGATACACTTTTCAATAAATGGTGTTAGGGCAAATTGGAATTGGAATTCATGTGAAAAATAATAAAACTAGGCCTTTGCATTATACCATTCACAAAACATTAAATCCAGGTAGACTAAAAAAATAAACATTGGGTCCCGCTTTTAGAATTATGGCATAATGAACTCTGTAGACATGCTCTTCAGAGAAATAAATATAAATGGTGAAATGATGATTTTGATTTAAAAAAAAACACACACACTCCAAACCCAACCGGTTAAAGTATCTGGAAATTTTCCTAAGTACCTATAGCACATGAAGAAACATTTATTCAAGAAAATCTACTTTTGGGAGGCCAAGGTGGGTGGATCACCTGAGGTCAGGAGTTTGAGACCAACCTGACCAACATGGTGAAACTCCATCTCTACTAAAAATACAAAAATTAGCCAGGTGTGGTGGTGGGCACCTGTAATCCCAGCTACTTGGGAGGCTGAGACATGAGAATAGCTTGAAACTAGGAGGCAGAGGTTGCAGTGAGTCGAGATTGTGCCATTGCACTCCAGCCTGAGAAACAGAGCAAGAGTCTGTCTCAAAAAAAAAAAAAAAAGAAAATCTACTAAATTCAGTAAAAACAGCAAGAGTCTTACTTGAGCCATGACCTGCTTGCTCCCTCTCTCTTTGCCAGCTAAATGTGAAGGAAGCTTCATTCTGGATGGAAGTGCCAAGGAGACAGGGTTCCCTCTTCCCCAGCTTCCAGTCAAGGTATATAATATTTCCCTGGGAGGTCAGGATGCCAGCACAACTAATCCCCACCAGCTCCAGGCTGTGGAGACTAAATTCCAGGCAAATGCAACTGAGCAGTCTGGGGCTCTCATCTTCCACTCAGCTCTGACTCATAAGATGGAGACTCTACTGCTGGTGTGACAGGGCAGTAACACTGGGACCCGAATTTCCCTCACCCCAGTTTACTCATAGGACAGAGATTTCATGCTGGGAGAAGTGAACTGAGAGACCAGAGTCTACCATGACAACCAGGCTAGAATTACAACTAAGGGTGTCATTCTAAGAGAACTGGGCCATTATGCCCACACCAAACTCTGGAGCAGTGGCTTGGAGATTTTGGCCATTGGGCGAGACAGGCCATTAAAATGGAGAGCTCTGACTGAGAGGAATTTGGAACAGAGTATGAGGAAGTTTGAGCCTAAAAGTACTCTTAAAACAATGAACATTTTGGTGGTAAGTAATTAAGAGGAGGCTGGTAGCTCCATGAGAGCAACAAGCTAGACTGTAGGCCAGCCAGTTTACTAGGGAAGAAAATGAACCAAACAAAAAAAAAATGAACAAAGCCTCAGAGAAATGTGTGACACCATTAAGCACACCACCATATGTGCAGTAGAAGCACCGCACCAGAAAAAGAAAAGAGAAAGGAACAGAAAATTATTTGAAGGATTAATGGCTAAAAACTTCCTAAATTTGATTAAAAAATTAATCAGTACATCCAAGAAATTCAACAATCTTCAAGGAAGATATACACAGAGATCCAGGTACACTCTACTAAAAATATAGAAAACAAAGACAAAGAGAAAAATTTGAAAGCAGCAACAGATTTTTTTTTTACTCATGTACAAAGGAACTTCAATATGATTAACAGCTGACTTTTTGTCAGAAGCTAAAGAAGCCAGCAGACAGTGGAATGACATATTCAATGTGCTAAAAAACAAAACTGTAAACAAAGAATCGTATATCCAACAAAACCACTTTTCAAAAACGAAGGCAAAATAAGGACATTCTCAGATAAACAAAAACAGATAATTCATTGCTACATACTCAATCTACAAAAGGTGAAAGAAGCTTTTTAGGCTGAAAGCAAGTGACCCCAGATGGTAATCACATCTACACCAAAAAAAAAGAGCACTGGCAAAGATAACTACGTAATTATACAAGACAGTATAAATATACATTTATTCTCCTTTCTTGTTAGCTGATTTTAAAAGCAATTGTATAAAATAATATGTTTATAACTGTACGATTGTGCCTATAACATACAGAAATATAACATACTTGAAAATAATAGCACAAAGGGTGTAGGTGGGTGCAAAACTGTATTGGAGTAAGGAAATGATATCAAATGATAACTTGAATCTACAAAAACATTGAAGAAAACCAGCAATGGTAAATAAGAAGGTTAACATACAAATTATATAACTATATACTTGCTCTCATTTATTCCCTCAGCTTCAAATGACAAAATTATTTAAATCAGTAGATTTAAAACATGTATTATTGGGTTTGTAACATATATAGTTTTATTTTGTGTAACAGTAATAGCAGAAAAATGTAAAGTGTAAAAAACATATAGGAATAACATTTCTATATCTCATAGAAATTAAAAGTTTTAGTATGAATTTGAAGTAAATTCTGATAAGTTAAGATGTATATGGTAAACCCTAGAAAAATCACTAAAAACACCCTCCAAAAATGTAGGAAAAGTATCATTAAATGACTTAAAATGCTACAACAGAAAATGTTCAGTTAATGCAAAACAAAGCACTAAGGGAGAAACAGAGGAATAAATAAAATGAGACATATAAGAAGCAAAGTAAAATTTCAAATGTAAATACAACTATATCAATAAACATATTAAATGCTAATGAATTAAGCAATCCAATCAAAAGGCAGAGATTTTCAGACTGGATAAAAAAATAATATTCAAATATATGCTGGCTGTAGAACACATACTTTAGAATTAAAGATACAAATAGATTGCAAGTAAAAGCATGGAAAAAGAAACTATAAGAAAGCTGAAAGAGTTATACTAATATCAGACAAAATTAACTTTAATACAAAACAATGCTACTGGAGATAACCAGGTGTTATATAAATAGATAATAATAAAAGGGCTAATCAATTTGAAAGATTTAATAGTTTTAAACATATACACATCTAACAAGAAACCCCAAAATACACGAAGCAAAAGCGACAGAACTAAAGAAAGAAATAGATGACAATAATAGATGGAGGCTTTAATATCTCACTTTTAATAATGAATAGAACAACTAGGAAGATCAACAAGAAAATAAAAGACTGATGAAACTATAATACAACTAAACCTACTAGATCCCGCTGGAACACCCTATTTAACAAAAGCAGAATGCACATTTTTCTCAAGTGTACATAGAACATTTTCCAGGATAGACCATATACTAGACCAGAATAGAAAGTTCAATAAATTTAAAAGAACTGAAGTCACACAAAATATGTTCATCTACCACAAGACTGAAATTAAAACCAGTATCCAAATGAAATCTGGGAAATTCACAGATACGTGGAAATTAAACAACACACACCTACATAACCAATGGGTCAAATAAGAAATTACAAGAGAAAACACACTTTGATATGAATGAAAATAAGGACACAACATATCAAAACTTATGAGATGTAGCTAAAGGAGTGCTTAGAGAGAAACTTGTAGCTATTAATGCTTACATTAAAAAAGAAACAGGCCAGGCACGGTGGCTCATGCCTGTAATCTCAGCATTTTGGGAGGCTGAGGCAGGCAGATCACAAGGTCAAGAGATCGAGACCATCCTGGCCAACACAGTGAAGCCTCATCTCTACTAAATATACAAAAATTAGCTGGGTGTGGTGGCGTGCGCCTGTAGTCTCAGCTACTCGGGAGGCTGAGGCAGGAGAATGGCGTGAACCTGAGAGACAGAGTTTGCAGTGAGTCACTGCACTCCAGCCTGGTAACAGAGTGAGACTCTATCTCAAAAAAAAATAAATAAATAAAATAAATTTCAAATCAATAACCTAATCTTTCACCATAACACACTGTAAAAAGAAGAGCGAACTAAACCCAAAACAAGCAGGGCAAGCAAGTAGTAAAGATTAAAGTGGAAATTAATGAAAAGAGAATAGAAAAGCAATAGAGTAACTCAACAAACCCAAAAATTGGTTCTTTCAAAAAAAAAAATCAACAAAATTGACAAAACCTTTAGCTAGACTAACAAAAAAATTTTTTAGAAGTCTCGAATTACTAAAAATAATAAGGAGGATGATATTACTACTGACTTTACAAAATAAAAAGGATTATAAGGGAAAAGTATGAACAAGTATATGCCAATAAATTAGACAACTTTGATGAATTGGACAAATTTGTAGAAAGACACAAACTATTGAAAGTCAAGAAGAAATAAAAGAACTATATAAGTAAAGAGATTTAGTTATTTAAAAATTTCACACAAAGAAAAGCAAGGGACCAAATTAATTCACTGGTAAATTCTATCAAACATTTAAATAAGAATTAATAACAATTCTTCATAAACTCTTCCACAAAATAAAAGAGAAGGGAATATGTTCCAACACATTCTATGACTTCAATATCAACCTTATATCAAAACCAGGCAAGACAACACAACACAAGAAAACTACTGACCAATATCCGTTATGATTATAGATATAAAAAAATCCTCAACAAAATACTAGCAAACCATATCCAGCAATATATAAAATATATATCATATATATATAACATAAAATAAATTTATAAAATATATATATTTATCCAATTATACCTAATATCAAATCCAGGGTATAAAAAGGATTATACATCATTACCAAGAGGGATTTATCCCAGGAATGTGAGATTGGTTTAACATATGAAAATCAATTACCGTAATAAACAATAGGAAAAAGGGCAAAACCCTCAGTAGTTGCAGAAAAAGCATTTTGTCAACAAGGGGTTTTATAGTCACAAGTGTTAGTAAGAATATGAATTATGGGAACTCACACACTGTTGTTTCCAAGGAAAGCTGGTCAACAATTTTGGAAAAGAGTATGGTGATATCTAGAAAGGAGAGTGAAGTACAGTGCCTAGCGTACACGCTAGAGGAACACTTTCACAGGTGCACGGGAAGACATATCCAAGAATGATTCCAGTTGCACAGCTTGGAATATCTCCAAATGGGAACTAACCCAAATGCTGGCTGTCAACAGTAGAATGGATACATCGTGGCATAGTTATACAAGGGGATATCCAGGAATGAAAAGAACAAGGTATGACTATACCCCATATGAACTAGTCTTACAAATCAGATACTCAGTGTAAGAAATAAATCTGAAAAGAACACCCACAGCATGGTTCCATTTATATGGAGTTCAAAAACAAGAGAAAGTAAACTATGTTGAGACACATTTATGAATATAAATTTAGATAACTATAAAGAAAGCTGGAAGATGATTATCACAGAACGGACAGGCAGGGAGGAGGACGTTGAGTAGGGAGGGGCATGAGAGAGGGAGCATTTCTAAAGCACAGCCTAATTCCTAAAACACGGCTCTTGTCTTCATGATCATTCTTTTAACTGCATGTACATATTTTCATCCCATTGTCTGTATGCCATACGTCATAATAGAAAATGAAGAAAAACATTTCCTTTTCACCAAGTGGCTTCCCTTCCAATTCTATGAATATGCCAGTAGGTCAGCCTTGCACGTGGACACAGCTATGTGCGGGGTTGTGTGTTCAAGCGTTCCTATGAGCACTCAGCTCTCACTCCAGTTAAACACGCTGGCCGGGATGCCGTGGACTGAGGAAGAACAAGAGGAAGCAGGGCCTGTGTCCTCCATGGAGAAAGTTAGCCAAGTTAGCTGTGGCTGTGTGACTTACTTTTCCAAGGAAATGGAGGTTTAAGTGAATGTGTGTCAATTCCAGGCTCTACGTTGGGGTCTTACTCCCTCTTCACATCCCCTTCCCCATCCTGCACTTCCTCCTGGTCATCCCAGAGCCCAGACCATGGTGGACTCAGCAGGGTCTGCCCAGATACCCCCTGAAGGGGTGGGGAGAGACACCCTCTCACGGAGGAGGTTTGCTCAGCCTCTCCTGCCAAACCCTCCTGCCAAAATCCTCCTGGTTCTCAGATGCCTGGCCTTCCCTACATCACTGACTGCAGAAGGCCATGTGGGCCTGGGTCTGTGAGCTGAGCCCCTGCGGACCCATGCTGGATGTACTGCGTGAGTGAGAAACTTTTACTGGGGTGCCGAGGTTTTGCAGTTGTTTGTTACTGTGGCATAACCTAACACTCCTCTGAAACCTCCATTTCTTTACGTGGGTAATAATTTCCACCTACTTGTGATGATTGTTAGTTCTCATCATTCCCTCCTCCTCCTCCTCCTCTCACTTTAAACTGGATGCAAGAATACTGAGCAATAACTCATTTGTTGAATTAGTCATTTACTTATAATCCAGACTGTGATTGTTTGGAAAATTGGAGAGAGGAATTTCTCCAATAAAAGACAAACTTGCTGGCTCATGTGGGGTTGACAGCATTCACAGGACCATGAACGGTCAGATGGCATGGTTCATCCCCTGATGCTGGGGAGCATGGGTGATCATCTATTTCAGACTGTCTCAACTCTGCTAGGGAAACTGCTTAATTCCCTCAACATAGAACTAGTAGCTTGCACCATGTAATACATACTCCCAGTTAACTGAGAAACACATTATTTCAGTCACTTGTTTTAGATATGTGTAGGCACACTCAAGTCAGACCTCACAGGGAGGGCACGGAAAGGGAAAATGAAATAGGAGGTGAGAAGATGAGGAGGAGTACAGGGAAAGAAAGAGGGCACAGAGAGAGACAGGGAGAGAGAGAGAAGGGGGGTGGGAGAAGGAGGAACAGAGCGTGCAACTGCCTGGTGGATATTCAGGTGGCTGGAGCAGGCTCTGCGTGCCCACATGGACTTTACTGACATGTTACTCCCTGGTCCATTTTGAAATGACCTCTCCATTGGCATGACCAGCTACTCCCCAGCTGGCCAAGCCCGGCCCACCCTGATTTTGTCCTACCCTGAGTTTCAAATGTCTCCCAGTCACAGCTCTTCCTGTGGCCCACATCCTGCACTTCCTCCTGGCCATTCCAGAGCCCAGACCCTGGCGGGCTCAGCAGGTGCTGCCCAGGTACCATCTGAAGGGGTGGGGAGAGCCACTCTCTCAGGAAGGAGGTTCGCCTTCTCCTGCCAAAATTCTCTTGGTTCGCAGATGCGCAGCTGTGCTCTTTGGCTTTGAGATTCCTGGGGCTAGAAACTCCCAACCAGAGAGTCTCAGTGGTGGTGCTAGGGTCGGGGGAGAGGAGAGCCTTTCTGAAGGACGTGTCCTTTCCTGGGTCAGGCAAAGGTACTTGTCAAAACCAGATCTCCGTCCCATTGAATGACAAACCAGTGCCCACTTCCCTGGAAGGAGTTTTTCTCCAATTAACTTAAGTCATGTACCTGCCTGTCTGACTGACAGGCCCCAGGGCCCTGGGAGAAGACAAGACGTCCCATCACTCGGCGGGGACACCTCAAACATTTGCTCTGTTAATTGGCTGCTGCCTTATTAAGAGGCGGGTCTCTTGCCGCAGCCTTCATTACCGATTTCCAGGAGTAACTAGGCTCCCCCATGCTCCAGTCACCAAGGCGGTTGATTAAATACCCAGATTCCCATGTCTTTGAACTCAGCAGCTTGCTGGTCGAGGCGTGCATTTCCCAGACAAAGGTATCCTTAGAAAGGAGGCACACTTGGATCTAATCAGCAGCCTCTGCGCTCTGCCACTCCTCCCCCTCCAATTGTGGACTGTTCTTTTGTTCTGAGAAATCCGACACCTACATTCCCCTTTGGTCTTTCTCCCCTTAAGTTTGCATCTTACATTGTTTAAGTGTTTAAATATAATTTCAAATGGATATTGTTTAAATTATTAAGCTTCTGGAGGAAAAGAAGACTGCTGGGAAAAATGTGATTGGCAGAAAGCACCTCTGAGGCTGGTGGATGAGGAGAGGTAAAGACTTCTGGAATCAAGCTGCTTCCCCACCCTCCTGCGGAACCCCTGCGTACTGGAGGCGGAGGTTGCAACTCAGGAAAGGAAGGTGCAATGACCCTAGAGTGCAACACTCCATCCATCTATAGTCCAGGACAGGGACTGAGCCACAGGGTAGGAGAATCATACTCTGACTTCGGCATCCAAGCCACATTTCCTTTCTGAATCAGTGGCCCACTTTCCAGATGGGGTGGTGACAGGGTGCGCCCTGACGAAGGGCTGACACTTCCACAGGACTGTTCAGGGCCCAGCCCAAATGGGAAACTTGGCTCGTGTCAGTTGAAGGATTTCACTCAGGCCTCGCTGGGATGACTTATACTTCTGCTTAGATGAGGACTGGCTAAGGATGGAGGAAGGCAGTTAGAACCATCCTGGGGTGGGCAGGTGTGATGGTTAATTTTCACAATCAGTGCCTGGTCCTGCTGACTGTATTTTTCCTAAGTGATTCTCCGGTCTGCCCACTCCCCCGATTCAGGCCTCTGTGTGGCTTTGATGAATGTCCTCGATGCCTCCTGCTGGGCCCCTGCCTCCAGGGTCACTCTGTCCCAAGGACAACACAGCTGATCTTTCTGAACACCAGGCCTATGGTTTAAAACCCTAGAATGCTGCCTCCCCTTGCATCCAGGAGAAAGTCCACACTCCTTAACCTGATGGTCCAGGTCTGGCCCCACCTTGGCCAAAGCTCCTTTCCAGGCTTGCCCTTGCTGCTTTCTCTCTGCCCTAAACTCTATATTTGGAGAAACACCAATTGGCTTGTGGCTCCCCATGCTGGCTTCATACCCTAACCCTTGGCCTAGAAGACTCCCCTCCTCTTTCTCTAACCCATTTCTCATCATTTAGTACTCAGTCCAGATGGCACCCCCTCTTGGAGGCCTCCCTGTTCCTTCCATAACAGACTGGACATGCTCCGTTGTCGCGCTCCCCACCCTGGTTTACAATAGGCAGGGGGTGTGTGTCCCCTCTCAGCTCCCCATGGGCAGGGCCCTCTCACACTCCTCTTGGACCCCCGCCACCGGGCCCTCGACTAGGCCTGGTACACAGCAGGCACTCAGCACTGTTTGTTGAAGCAATGAAATGCGGAATTGCAGAAGCCTGCCAAGGCATGAATGGCCCAGATACAAGAATCACAGATCTTTCTATGAAATCGTGAAGCACAAGAATGCAACTTGATCGGTGCAGTGTTGAAAACAGGGACCACTACTTTACTATCCTCAGGAGTGTGAACAAACAGGCAGGATGAGGTTTAGAGCACATGCTGGTACCACTCATGGGTTCCTGTGTGATGTACACGAGAGAAGCTCTATCCCTGATCACACCCACGTTGAATTCCTTTTCCAAGGCTGCCATCTCGGGCTGCCCCACAGGCTCCTGGTCCCCCTAGAACCCAACATGGGCTGCACAGAGGCTGAGTCCACTGGCAGCAAATGTAGTTAGCAGCTCGGTCCCGAGCCCACCCTGTCCACTGGCTCCTCTGAGGTGAGCCATACACAGTCCCCGGCTTTTTGCTAATTTTGAACAAGGGAGAGACTGCGCAGGTGCTCACTGCAAGGCCTCCTTCCTTTTTTAATTACAGAAATCATTATATACATAGACAGTGTGGCATAGTAGAAGGAACAAAGACAACAAAGAAAGATTTTCAAAAACCATCGCAATTTCTTTGTCGAGTCAAGAGTGGCTAACAACACGGGCACATGTCAGCTACACGTGCAGAAAGTTGCCTTCAGAACACAAGTGAGAGTGCAGGCACAATCTGCCCAGCTGCTGAATGATAATCACTATGTGTGTGTGTTTTTTTTTAAATTATACATGTAAGAGATGTGGCAGAGCAGACAGAGCAAAGACAACATTTAACATTTCAAATCAGTCTTTATTGCAGCTCTCCTCCTCACCAGTTGAGTGGTGTTGGGCAAGTCATTAAACCTCTGTGAGCCTCAGTTTCCTCACCTGCCAAGTTAGGGGTAATAACAGTCCTTACCCTGAAGGGCTGTCATAGGATTAAAGAACAGAAAGTGCACAGGATGCTCAGCCTTGGACCTGGCATGTCATATGGGCCCTTTGAGTTAATTGTTACCCTGCCCTCCATTCTCATCCAATCTCTGGTTTTTTAAAAAGGGTAGGATGTGTAAAATCACAATCATTTGCTGCAAAGCTTGATGATTATAATCACAGCCAGCAGTCTCCGTGGGGCTATAGCCACAGGAATCCTGGTGGTGCCTTCACTCCAAGTTCTTTCCTTCCCAGCCTTCTAGACAGGCACGCTCAACTGTGCATCTTGTTTTGTGCCAGTTGTTTCTCTAAATTAGTATATGGGCTTCTGTCAGCATGTTTTACAGAGAGAAACCACATTTCTCAGCAGTGGACTTTGCCTTCCTTTTGTATAGATTCCCCATTTCTTCAGGTCTTCCTGATACCCACAGTTGTTTACCCTGAGAACCACAAAAGTTTTTAATATGGAAAGTTTGTTCCTTTAAAATTGCTAGGAGAATGTTTATTGAGACAAGCCTGGCACATAAACAAGATCTTCATGTCACTGAAATTTGGCAGGGGGCAGAGGTGGGGACACTGGCGAGAAGGAACCCAGGCAGAAGTGGAGAGACAGAAAAGTGTGACCGAGAACTATGGACGTTTTTCTTCCTGTGCAACGAAGCCCTCACCCTGTGTTTCACGTGGCATTGGCGGGGACTTTCTTCCTTTGTAATGTGCTCACTGGGGTTGTCACGTCACATAGCCACGTGGAGACAGCCACTGAAGTTCAAAGACAAGATGGGTGTAAATGTGATTCAGTTCATTAAAACAACTGGATATACAATACTTGATGTCTGCGGTAACTCTAACTTCTCCTCATTTCCCTTTAGGGGAGTGAGAGTTTGTAGGTACCTGCTGTCTGATCAGTTGCAAGTGCCAAGTCTGGTGGAGGAGGAAGGAATGCAGCCATAACATCAGCAAAGCTGCATGAAGTCTTTCCCCCTGCTGCTGCCCCTGCCCTGTACCTGGTTGTTCATGTCCCACCCACCCACTCTTCCAGGTTCAGGTCAAGCCCCACTCCCTGACAAATATCTCTCCTAATCGTGGGAGTGGCCACTGACACACACTGAAAGGGGATGTGCAGGTGCCAGTACTGGTGCAGTCATTTACAAGTTCAGTAACTGGGAAAGTTATTTGGCTTCTCTTTGCCTCTCAGTAAACACCAACTAGGAAAAGGAGTGCATGAGATGACGTCCATACAGCCCCTGGCGGTGGGCTGGCAGCCTGGCACATTCTCTGTGAATGAGAATGTGTATTTCCCATGATCCTATCCACCCCACCCTGATGGCCATTCCTTCTTTTCTGCAAGGCTGTGTCCCATGGTGGCCCTTTATTGCCTTGGGGGTTGAACTTCTACCTCTATCTCTTAACAGGGCAGCTCTTCTACCTTCTTTGCCTTTTCTTGGCAACAGAATTTGGCTCTTATGCATTTCTCTCTAATTGGTTAATCACATTGTATTGACTGCAACATTAGAACCAATAGTTCAGGCCTTCCCAATTGTCCTGACCATGTCACTGGCATACTGACACACGCCCATGAACAAAGGCTTCATCACACAGGGAAGACACACTATGACCCGCTGAGGGTTTCTTCCACTTCAGTTGTAGCCCTGCATGCTTTCTGGGGAGCACACTCTAGCCACCGAGATGAAGGCACGGGGAGGCCCGACCGTAGGTCGAACACGTCAGTCAGTGGCTGATCCTTCCCATGGTCTCTGGATACACCAGTGAAGGCAGGAGGTGAAGTCTCTCAGGTCACCTGGGAACAACCACGGACACTTGTCTGGGGCTGTGTGAGGTTCGTTCTGGGCTCTGATGGAATATTGCCCTCATGTATGCTTTTTAACATACTGAATCAAGGATTATGCATGATATGTTGAAATTCCAATAAGTCAGTCAAGAAAATTAAGTGCACTTAACCTCATCATTTACCCTTTGCAATTTTTGGTAACTATATTTGAAAAAGTTATTTAGACACCTTCCCATTTCAAGAGCCTCTGTGCTCACCTAAGCCTTGAGTTCCTCTTTGTCAGATTCTCTGATTTCTCTGTAGAATGTGAAGGGTTCATCTTTCACTTTTTTTCCCAGCCAAGAGTACACGGATGGTGTATTATTTGAACCCTTGCCCAGCAGAAAATACTTTTTATTGTTTCCATACATGGATCACCATTTGATAAGTGTAGAATTCTTGCATCATGGTCTTACCACCCCAAAACTCTACCAATGTTCTTCATTGCCTTCTTGCTTCTTAATATCGCAGAAAAGTCCAAGGACAGAATGTTTTTTTCCTTCATACCAGACGGTGTCTGAGACTCACCTTTGACACAAATGTAACTGAAGGGGAGAAGCTGCCCCTGGGCAAGCCGGTCAGCTGAAACCACTCAAGAGCCCCCAGTGCAACACCAGGTAGGATTTTTTTTTTTTGGTCTGCTTTGTTTTTCTCTTTCTGGATACTTCAGATCACCTTAATTTTTTTTTTCAAAACCTAAAATGTTAGCAATTATATTTTGACTTATTTGATAGATCTTTCAGCATAGGGCACTTATTTTTTTGGATCTCTCTTTGCTTATTGTGTCCATTTGAATTGCTCTGAGGTCTTTAAGATAACCAATCACTATTATTTTAAATCTTTTATCTCTGTCTTACATAACTATCATCCTCTCCCACATTATTTTTTAAATCTTCTTCTCATTCTCGGTGTATTTGGGGAGCGGTTTTCAAGTTTGTTCCCTGTATTGGAACAACTATGATTTCTGTACGGTTAATCTTTCCTTTGACTGCTTGAAGTAGAGAAGGAACTTCTGCAATTGTATTTCGGGTTCTTTATATTCTTTCCTTACCTCCCCCAGCTTCCATTTTATTTTTGACTGTGGCTCAGCCAATTTACAATCCCATTTTTTATCTCATTTCAGAGTTCATGTTTTCTTGCATTGGGAGTAGAACACAGTTACTGTCTAAAATGTGCTTCTGTTTCTTGTAATAATTTTTCCCCAAAGCATGCTCTTTTGCTGCATCTTAAGTGTGTGCTCTCCTCCTCCTCTGTTGCAGAAGCCAGCTTCCCTTTCATTCGTGTTCAGACAGGTCTGTTCAGGCTTCACCTCTGTTTACTCTCACTGCAGCCCAGTGAGATTGACCAGACTGGAATTACAGCTAAATCCATGGTCACTGCCACGACATATTGCATCTGGAGAGGGGTCTTAACTTCCCTGTAACCAGCATTCATGGCTAAACAGTTGAGAGATGCCCTTGAAAATCTGGAGTTCTGCAGGTGGGTGGGAAGGAGAACAAGCAAGCTCACTCTCTACGGAATTAGGATGATGTGTCACTGACCCTTTCTGACACCCCTGCCCCTACCCTGGTGTCCCCTTCTGAAACCTCCTCCTTTGTCTAGGTTATTTCTTCTTTTGTAGCTTTAAAAGAGACATCTTCCTTGCCCCTGCTTTCCTGTCCGTCACCCACCTATCCAGAAAGGTTCTGCCCTTCATATCCTCTGAGGTCTCTAATCTCGGGTTCCCCAAATCATTGGACAAGCTTGCACGGGGAAAAGATTAAAGTCTCAGCTATGAGGACTCATGCAGACCTGGGTCTGTACAAGCTCCACCTGACTGGATATAAGCAAAGATCTCTGAAAATCACTATAAAAATACCTTGGGTTTATTATATTTTGATGGAAATATGGATCACTGGATGAGCATCTGAGAAACAGAGACAAAGATGGGGTGGAGGAAGGCAGAAAGAGACAGAGATGTACAGGTGTATTGGAGGAAAAGTCAGAGAGCTAGCCAGGCCGAATGAGTGAGGGAGGCAAAGGCTCAAAGAGGCATTTGCTGGACCACTGTAGACCAGGCCTTTGGGCATACCTTAGCCAACTGAAGGGGGCATGGAGTGCACTGAACACAAGCAGTGGAAGAGAAAGCACAAGTTCCCTAAGGAAGACAAGAAAAGAGAGATGGCTGCTAAGTCCCTGGATGAGCTCTTTTTTCCAGCTACAAAGAGAAGTGCACAACTCAGATCACCCTGCTTATAATAAGTGGACAGAGTTCACTGCATCTGGCTATTTTAATTACCTGCAAGCAAAGTGATTTTGCTACTTTCCTTTAGAGGAGCTTTTTGAAAGTAGTTTTCACTCCGATTACTTTCATTAACAAGTGATCAAAATGCATCAAAGCAGAAATGAGCACAACAAGAAGAAAAGCAGAGGGAAGAACTCTCTAGGAGATGTCCAAACTCAGTAGTCACTGTTAAGTCTGTCTTCCCTCATTAGCCTGGAGAATACATGTGTTCTGGATCTGGCCCTCATGAGGCACCCAGGTGCAGGACTGGGCACAAGCTCACCTACAATCAGGAAGCATGGGTGGTTCCCGGAGACCCAGGATGCTGTACAGGGCTGGGCCCCAGCTTTCTGTAGTTCTGTCCCTCAGTTCTCCTGGCTGAGGACTCAACTCCACAGACCTTACATTCAGTTGTTTGGTGTGGTCTTGTTCCTCCTTCATCCAACAAGCCTGCTCTGCTGGGAAGTGTTTACTCCTGAAGACACTCTCTGCTGATGGAGATGAGTAGTCATTTACTCTCCCCGGGGTCACTGCCTCCTGATCCCCCTCATTTATTTCAGTTAACTTGACACAGTGGCAAGTGCTCCTCCCTCTCTTTGGAGAAGATGGCCCAAACTGGGTCACTGCTTCCCTGTCCAGAAAAGCAGGCAGAGAGGCTGAGTGACCATGCGAGGCACAAGGGCTGGGGCGAGGGAGGGAACAGCCCAGCCCCCAGGCCTCTGCTCAATTCTTGTACCCACTGTCCTCCCAGCCACTGGCCCCTTCAATGCCTTATATCACCAGGCAGCAGAGGAACCTGAAAGGGATCCCACATGTAGAAAAGAGCATGAAAGTCCTGTCCTCGAGCTTGCTAGTGGGCATAAAACACTTTGAGGCAGGCATACAGAGACCACGTATTTGAGTTGTGGCTGGTCTGACAGCTGCTGAGTCTATCACACAGATAATTAGACAAACTGCTTGAGCACAGAGATTCAATACATGGTGTCATTTAGCGGCTGCTACACGGGGGCCTTGATCTTAATTGAAGGCACGATAGGGGAGAACCTTAAAGGAGTCCCAAATCCACTTCTTCCTGCTCCAGTAATTAAACATCTGGCTCCTGGTGATCATCTGAAACCTCTCGAGTGTTAGGCATAGGGTCCGCTCACATGGATCTGAGCACCTGAGCCACCGGCACCCCTCCTGTCCACACAGGGCTTTCCTCAAACAGCCTTCTGCGGAGAAGCCTGGGGAGGAGGCTCCATGTCACTCCCTCCCCTCATCAAGGCCACTTTTGGGTGGGCCTCATGGAGTAATGAGAAGGGCAATATAGCCAAGTGGCAAAGAGCTTGGGCTTCCAATGGCCAACAGAGCCCTATGGGGAGATCAACCCCATCAGCCCTCTGACTTGCTCAGTTTCTCTCTGCTTACTTACCCTGGTCCAGCAACTCTGGCCCCCTTGTGAGCCCCCAAACACGCTAGGCAAGCTCCTAACTTAGGATCTTTGCAAACTTTGTATTGCCACTGCCTGGGATACTCTTCCCCCAGATATTCAAATGCCTCACTACCTAACCCCCCGGCCTGCTGCAGGCCTTTGCCCAAATGTCACTTCTCATATCAGAGGCTCTGGCTAACTGCCCTCCTGGCTTTATTCTGCTCCATGGCACTTGTCACCATCACATAGACTTCATCTCTTGTTTACTGTTTGTTTCTCCCACAAGACTGTACCTGCCATGGGGACTGAGCTCTGTTTTGTTCCCTGCTGTGTCCCCACATCTCCAAATAGTATCTGGCACATAGTACATGAATATTGCTGAACAACTGGACAGAAGGGTTCGAGCAGGACAGAACCATGGTCAAAGTTCCATCTTGGAAAGCTTACTCTAAATGCCATATGGAAAGTGGATTTGAAGAAGCATCTGACCCGGGGCTCAGAGAATAGCTAGGAGGCCATAGAGGTCATCCAGCCAGGAGATGATGGTGGGATGGACCATCCCAGGTGGAATGAGAGGTAGACTGAAACGTGAGGAGAGGTCAGGGATGAAGATATGGTTGGGTCTTTGCTCATGGGACAGTCTGGGTCTTTGAGGCATGGCTGGAACTGTGAGAAGACAGCCCCAGGGGAAAGACCTGGAAGCAGCTGCAAGAGAAGGAGGGGTCTATGGAGAGTCAGAGGGATGGGGGCTGGTCCCTAGAAGACAGTGGAACAGGGTTGCAGGGAGGATGACAGAGCTCACTGCAGGAAGGATGCAGCAAGACCAGGCCTGGAAAGTGCCTTCTTGGCATTTAGAAGGGTAAGGTGATCTTAGCAAAATCAGTGGCAGGGGTAACAGGACAGGAGCTAGGTGCAGACCCTAGAGGGCAGAATTCAGGGAAGTTGCAGAAGTGGAGACAGCCAGTGCAGGAAATGCTCTGCGGCCTGACAGGGAAGAGATGAAAGGCTACCTAGGAGGATGCTGGGACAACAGCCTGCTCCTCTGGGCTTTAGGATGAGAGAGACTAGGCCGCCAGCAACCGACGGGACTGAGGAGTGCACAGCAAAGGAGGGGTTGGAGAAAGAAGGACAGGATGCCAGAAAACAGCAGGAAACAATGTGGGGGACTCGGAGGCTGTAGCTTGTTTCCATAAGTGAAATCAATGCACCACGAGACTTTCTCAGCTCAGTAACTTCTTAGCAATTTTTAATTACTGGAATGTAATTAATTCATTCAAAGTGCAGCAGTTCTGTGGAGCACACCACACATGCTGAACTGATAATATTCTTGCACATTTGCAGGGTGCTCACACCAAGACAGTTCCTTGCATAAAACCTGGAGGAAATATCCAAAGAACACACATATTTGTTTTAGGTCACTTTTCTTGATCCTGGAAGCAGATACTGTAAATGGGACAACTGAGCTCCCAGGGATGCTGGACTATGGGGCTATGAGTGAACTGTCAGTTCAGTCAAGTCCTAGTTGTTTTCACAGATGCTGACAGAATCTGCGGAGGAGTGAGGAGAGGGTATCCAACATGAGAGACAGTCCGTAAAGATTCCCGTTTGTCCTTGAGGTCTTGGAGGCATCTCTGGCTAAAGTAGCTCCCAAAGGATAACCCAGAGGGTGGAGATGTGTGGCGTTTCTTTTGGCTATAAATTCCTTGAGGTCAGGCCCGGTGTTCTGATCATACTGGTATCCTCAGGTCCTGGCACAGCCTTAGCACCAAGTGGGCATTCAACAGATGTCTGTGAAGGTGAGTGGCTTGGCAGAAAATAGCCAAACCCTCTTCTGTGGAGCTTAAAGTGAAGGCCAGGAAGAGGGCTGGGGACAGAGAGATCCCTTTGCAAAGACGGAAAGAACAACAGCGGCTACTGGACAGAAATGTGGGTAGGCCCAGAAGTGGAAGGGCAACTGGAGGGACAGGAAAGGGAGTCTGGAGAGAAAGTGGAGGCCAGCTTCCAAGGCCAGACCAGGC
The DNA here is from genome assembly GCF_029281585.2 of Gorilla gorilla gorilla. Lineage (NCBI taxonomy): Eukaryota > Metazoa > Chordata > Mammalia > Primates > Hominidae > Gorilla > Gorilla gorilla. The sequence goes on from NC_073228.2 coordinate 137,299,832, forward strand.
TGAAGGTAGGCTTGTCCCCAGAGGCTCTGCCTGCTTTTGACCCCAGGTTCCCCTGGTAACCTTCTGGGTATCCCTGAGTTTCCTACTCTTTCCTTAGAAAGGAGACAAGGGTCTGGTTTCCTGATGTCCAGAAGCTCTGTGAGTTTGGGATGATTGAGCCAGCTTTCCCTGGAGAAGGTGTAGCTGGCTTCTTAATGACCTGCGGAGCAGGGAAGCCCCACCCAGCAGTGGCACGTGAGGCCCTTTCCACTGCCCATGGCTCCTGAGCCTTCCTTCCGCACCAGGAGGTCTCCTGGGGAAGAAGCATAAAGCAATTGCATCTGTTGGGGACATGCCTTGCTGAGCCCTAACTAAAAACAGCCACAAAGCTATGGGTGCCTTTGAAGGGCCTGCCGCAGCAGCAAAGGCTGGGCCCTGGCTTGGCTCTGCCTGTGTGACTTGGGACAGGTACTAGCCCTCTCTGGGCTTCACGGTCCCTCTTTGGGAAATGAGAATGTTGCAGTAGCTTATCTGACACTGAGAGGTGACAGCATGCTGGCAGCCCTCGCTCACTCTTGGCGCCTCCTCAGCCTCGGTGCCCACTCTGGCCATGCTTGAGGAGCCCTTCAGCCTGCCGCTGCACTGTGGGAACCCCCTCTGGGCTGGCCGAGGCTGGAGCCAGCTCCCTCTGCTTGCGGGGAGGTGTGGAGGGAGAGGCACTGGCGGGAACTGGGGCTGCGTGCGACGCTCGTGGGCCAGCCTGAGTTCCAGGTGGGCATGGGCTTGGTGGGCCCTGCACTCACAGTGGCCAGCTGGCACCACTGGCCCCGGACAGCGAGGGGCTTAGCACCCGGGCCAGCAGCTGCGGAGGGTGCGCCGGGTCCCCCAGCAGTGCCAGCCCACCGGGCTGTGCTCGAATTCTCGCCGAGCCTCAGCTGCCTCCCCGCAGGGCAGGGCTTAGGACCTGCAGCCCACCATGCCTGAGCCTCCCCACCACTGTGGGCTCCTGCGTGGCCCGAGCCTCCCCAATGAGCGCCGCCACCTGCTCCATGGCACCAGGTCCCATTGACCGCCCAAGGGCTGAGGAGTGCAGGTGCACTGCGCGGGACTGGCAGGCAGCTCCACCTGCAGCCCAGTGCGGGATTCACTAGGTGAAGCCAGCTGGGCTCCTGAGTCTAGTAGGGACTTGGAGAACTTTTATGTCTAGCTAAGGGATTGTAGATACACCAATCAGCACTCTGTATCTAGCTCAAGGTTTGTAAATACACCAATCAGCACCCTGTGTCTAGCTCAAGGTTTGTAAATGCACCAATCAGTGCTCTGTGTCTAGCTAATCTAGTGGGGACTTGGAGAACTTTTCTGTCTAGCTCAGGGATTGTAAACACACCAATCAGCACCCTGTCAAAATGGACCAATCAGCGCTCTGTAAAACAGACCAATCAGCTCTCTGTAAAATGGACCAATCAGCAGGACGTGGGTGGGGCCAGATAAAGGAATAAAAGCAGGCTGCCCCAGCCAGCAGTGGCAACCTGGGTCCCCTTCCACCCTGTGGAAGCTTTGTTCTTTCGCTCTTTGCAATAAATCTTGCTGCTGCTCACTCTTTGGGGCTGCACTGCCTTTATGAGCTGTAACACTCACCGCAAAGGTCTGCAGCTTCACTTCTGAGGCCAGCGAGGCAACTAACCCACCAGGAGGAATGAACAACTCCAGACATGCTGCCTTAAGAGCTGTTAACACTCACCGCAAAAGTCCGCAGCTTCACTCCTGAAGCCAGCGAGACCACGAACCCACCAGAAGGAAGAAACTCTGAACACGTCCAAACATCAGAAGGAAAAAACTCCGGACACACCATCTTTAAGAACTTGTAACACTCACCGCGAGGGTCCGCGGCTTCATTCTTGAAGTCAGTAAGACCAAGAACCCACCAATTCTGGACACAACACTGGTCAGCGTGAGTTCAGACTTCCCTGCTTGGCACACAAGGCCTTTTCCCAGCTTGCTGTGATCCACTTGTCTGCCTTTATCCCCAACTATGCTCTCCCCTACACCCAGGATCCCATAATCACTTGCTCTTCCCTGAGACTGGAGGTACTTCATGCCTGTACCCCTAGAAAGCCTTCCCCACACTCTCAACCTAGCAAACCTTCCCTTGCTCTTCAAAATCCACCTTGAAGGTCCCCTCTCCTCCAGCACCTTCTCTAAACATTCTCATCCTCAGGCAGATGAATTCTTACCCCAGGCTCCACTGGCATTTCCTGAGAGCCCGGAGGTACATTCTAGGAGCTTTGTCCAGACTGGGGATCAGAGATACCTAATTCTCCCCTTGCTTTTCTACTAACCTGCTAGATGAACTTGGGTGGCTCCTTAACGTCTCTCAGCAAGACAGAGAAAGTGATCATTAACTTTGATCAACTGGAGGTCAAATTCTAGTCATTCATTAAATAAATATGGAGGGCCAATGTTCTTCTCTCCCCTCATTCACAGGAGGACCCACCACCCCTGACCTCTTAGCTCATTACAGAGTTGTCACATAAATGGGCAAGGGTCTTATAGCTTGTTGCATCTGCTCCTTGAACAAGCCGTGATGTTACAACGGCACCAGCATCATCCCTAGTGCTGTTGACACTGCTTAGAGAATAATGCTCACTGCATGCCAGGTGCTGCTCCTGTCATACTCACAACACTCTACGAGGTAAGTGCTGTTATTATCCCCATTTTACAGATGAGGTAAATGAGGCACAGAAAGCTCACGTGCCAAAGCAGTGCCCTTGAGCACGTGCCACATTGTCCCATCAGCCTGGGCCTCCCTGATGCTTCCACAGGCCCCAGCACCTCTTGCTATAGGGACTGCTCCAGCAGAGTTACACCAAATCCCCTATCAATGCCTGACAGCATCACAGCCCTGCAGCTGGATCTCACACATCCCAGGAAATGAGTCTCCCGCTGAGAGCTGGACTGGGCTGACAAAGCTGGGGATGTAAGAAGCTTTCCCTGTTAGGACAGAGAACACTTGTGGAAGTGTAGAAATGCCCCTGGAGGTGTGGGGTCCAATTTAAATTTCTAAAGTAACAAGACTCAAAGTAACAACAACAACAAAATAACAAGAAGAAGAAGAAAAAAGGCTCTTTGGCAGCAAGCTCTATTTGCTCTGCTAACTTGCAACAAAATACTGAGTTTTTATGTCTGTTTAGTAACAAGTAAGAAAAAAAGATTTCTTAGTGAGCCTGTAGTATGTTTAACTTGTTTCCAAAAATGGAAATGATTTCCTGTCTTTCATTAGCTTGGGAACTCCCCTCTGAAGCACCCAAATCCACCTGCAACCGCCAGCAGGCTGAGGAAGCTGAAGGCGCCCCTTAAAACAGAACCTCTAACAGTCCCCTTTCTTCCATAATTTCATGGTTTGTTTGGAAAACTGCCCAACTATGACATTGTATCATCTGGTATAATACAACGCTGGCTTGGTGAGTGATTGCTGAAAGGGAAGCTCATCTTCGTGAACAGCGTAGGAGATAAAGCGTGAATTCAAAACCAAGAAAAATGAGTTTAAAAGTGCCAATAATACACAAATAGGAATGCGATGTCACAAGATAACTTTGAAAACACAAACTCTATAAGAAGTTAAACAGTGAAATCCACCCAATATCTTGGCATTCTCTTGGTAGGATTTGGTGCTGAGGAAAAATGTGACTCTAATTTTGCTACAAGAAGAGATACATCTTTCCCACACCTCCTTTTGTCCCAGACTTTCAGTGAGACCCTGCTTGTGACTCAGGAGATCTGGGATCAAAGCTGTAAACTCTAGCTGCAGCAATCCTTTTCAGTCTGGTTGATTTCCCGTACATGCTAACGATCCCTAAATGATATATTTCATTTTATATTCACAAGGAATCCCATTGCCATAGCAACTGGAATGTGATACCAGAAGTTTTCTTGTAAATGGGATTTAGAATGCTGCCTCTTCTCCCTTGCAGGGTGGTGAAGGCTATGTGTCCCCCACCAGTCCTCAGGAGAACCCCCTGCCTGACAGGAAATCAGGGCCTCTAGCCACAGACGGGAGCTCTGAACTGCAGCAGCTTAGCCCAGAACAACCCATCACTTCTCTCCTCTTGCTCCACACACTCCAGCTGCACAAGGACTTGTCCTAATATTGACTTCTGGGGACAGATAAAGTCCCAGAGAATGAAGTCACAACTTCTTCTTGTAAAGTCTGATAGAAATAGAGAATGAAAGATGGATGATTTTAGAATTTTTGCTTGCATGAAAAACAAGGTATTTTTTTTGTTTCCTGTATTAATAACTCCCTGGAAAATTGGGACAAATGACAAACTGTCATTCGTGGACCTCAAGCTGTTATTAAATATTCTGCTGCCATTGTGGGGTGGGGACTGTAGGAACTTGTTCTTTACATCCTCCTTTGTTCCAGGACCCTCTGTCCCCACAGAGGTTCCCGACAGAGCCTCTGTCATCTATTTCATTCTACTCCCCCCTGGAGCCATGGTTCTGGTGAAGGTGACGTGCTCACCCCAAGGCACTCACCTCGGGGCTGGCCTGCCTTCCTTCCGTCAGGCTCCTGTGAATCAGTGCCCAGGTCTTTCCTGTTTGCTGGGCACTCCCTATGGGAATGATCGAGGAGAGGCAGCCCAGCTCTTCTGCCCTCCCACCAGGACTACAGCTGACCCTGAGGGTGAGGCACTGAAGGCTTTCCACTGGAGTCCAGACCCAAGAGGCCATCTGCAGAAAGAGAAGCCCTGGCTCTAGGTGGACATTGCTGGGAGAGGCCCCAGCAATGAGTGTCTGCTTGACGCTCATGTCTTCCCTACCCACTCTCCAGCTACCATTAAATAATCTGGGCCCAGAAATCTCTCCCCAAACCTCCCAGACAGAACCCTTGCTCCTGCCTCTGTGTTCTTCACAGTTTGTGCCATCTCTCTACTCTCGGCCGGTGGCCACGCTGGATTAAAATAAATAATGATGGCAGGTCTCATGAACACCAAATCCATGCAATGCACCAGGCAGTGTGCTAAGTGGTGCTTGTGCAGCCCCTCCTTTACTTCTCTCCATGGCTGCAGCAGGTGGGTACTGCTGTTAGTCCCATTTTACAGTCGAGGAAAAGGCCCAGAGAAGCAGAGTGATGCAACCAACACCACACAGCTGGGAAGTACCAGAGCTGGGATGCCACCCTTGGTCTTTCTGGGAGCTCACAGGCACCACTCTCCACCAAAAAGGGGTCCTTAAGAGAGGAGTTCTGCTATACCAAGTGGGCGGCAACTCACAATCTGTGAAAACCTCAATGAGTCAGAAGGATTCAGTGGATAAATTCACTCAGCATTAAGCAGAACTGAGCCCTGAGATCTGCTCAAGGCTGCCTGCTCCCCCGCTCCACGCCAGCTTGTCCCCATCACTCCTCACCTCGGTGGGTTTTGTGGTGGCTGGTTTTTCCCTCCCATTAAATGAGAAATGTTGTTTGAATAACCGGTGGTGAGGGAGGCTGTGCACATTCTGATGCAGAAATAGAAACCTTTAGGAAGATGCAATTTGAAGGATATTGGAAACCAGAGAATGGAACATCAGTCTATAAAATTCAACACGGCCAATAAAGCTGGAGCAACTGGTCAAGTGTTTTAGTGTGCACGGTTGCAGAGGAACTGGCGGCACGTGGCTGGGCAGTGCTTCCAGACTGGGGACGTTTTTCCTAGGCTCATTTTGGCCTCATTTCCATAATGTGTCTCATGATCTCTGAAGCACCTTGGCATTAGCATCATAAGCACAGCTGTGAAAGTGTCCAAGACTATTGTCATCACCGGGTAAACACGCATTTCCCAAGCCCTGCCCTGCCTAGCACTCCATGCTGCCACGACTGCTGAGTGGAGTGGCCCATTAGGTGGGTGCAGGTGACACAGATGGATGTAACAGAGGCCAACACACCTTTGCTCCACCACCTCAGCCATGAATCCGCCTCCGCTTACGTGTGTCAGCATCATACCATCCTCAGTGGGGTTCTGTGAGGGTGAGGCAGGAGCTCTGCCCCTTCCCACTTGGTGCCCAGGCCTTTACAGCCTGGACTGCTCTCATGCCTTTGTCTTCTAGTGTTGCAGGCACTTGGCAGGTCTCTAGTCCAAGCCTCCTCCTCTCCTCCCTGTGCAACCTAAAGCACATTCCTGACCTCACGTAACTCCAAGTGGGATCTCCTAGCTCAGGCTATGTGGGCCTGTTCCCATCTGCCTGCAAGCTGCTTCTGTCTTCTACACATTTCCTAATTCATGTATACCCATTTTGTACACCAATATTTGTATACAATAAATAGTTCCACAGGCCACGGCATGTACTATTTACGAGGGCCACATCAATCAACCCAGGATGTGCATTCTGACTCTTGTATCTTCAAGCATCTGGGAGCCGTTGAGCATTTTCTTGGTGCAGGGCACAGTGCTAGGTGCTAATACATAAGCGCATAAGACAGCCATAGCCGCTGCCCTAATGGCTCTTACCGTCTAGTGGGAGCTGGTACTTCCCTTCTTTTCTGACTCAATCTCAGCCCAAAGCATGAATCCTTGGCCCCAGCTCCACAGACATGTTCTGATGTCCATGCAGGGGCTTCCTTGTCTTGCTCAGAGGTGTTCTGGACAGGCAAGACATGGGATGTCTTCCCATCAACAACTGCCCCAGGCCAGGGTTTGTGTCTTGCCATGCTGGAAGACATTGCGCTGGTGTCTGCCTGACCACATTCTATGCACAGCACAGCCTCCTGATTCATGGGACTCTGTGCAGAAGGGTAAACATGGTCCTTGTCACAACCTTGCAAAGGCCTGTCCTATGTGGAGACCTGGGTAGTGCCCTGTTGCCTGGTCCCTAGTGAACCTGTGCCAGCCAGGGTTTAATTTGACCTGCCTGGATTCTACTCCCCAAGGAGCTTCCTCTAAGGGCAGGGGTCTCTGGAGGTGGGACACAGAGTATGCATCACCAAAATGCCACTGCTGCTATTCTGTTACACACCAGTCTTTGTCTTTATTTCCTAAACATATGTAACTTGTAGACTCAGCACCCAGGTCACTTGTCAAAAAGGCATTGGAAGATCCATCACAAAACCCAAAACCACAGGGCAAGGGCCCTGTTCCTACCTTTGAGGAAACAGTCCTTGCTGTGGATGACGGTGATCCTCTTTCCCAGGAGGCAAGCAGCACGGTGGAGCTTACAGTGGTTTTCATAAAACCTCCCATCAGAGCCGCACACAGGCACGTAGCTGGGCCTGCATGCCTCCAGGCACTGGCATTCGGGCTCCCCTGTCTTCCTGCTGAGCACGCACCGGCTCCCTCGGCTGCAGAACTTCTTCCCGCAGGAGGCCAGCAGCTCGTTGTGGCTGGAAAGCCCTGCCAGACACACAAACACAGAGGGTCAGCTATAAACACTCAGAGGGTCTGGGGTCAAGGGCTTCCTTTGTAGCTCACAAGCACAGACTCCATTTGCCTGTGCAGCCAAGCTACTCAAGGTGGGGCCTGGGGGCTCGGGGTCTCCTAGGGAGTCCCTGTCCCTCCATGAGGTGGTCACTGGTGCCAAGAAGGGTGTCCTGCCTTGCAGAGCTCAGGTTTCATGGCTGACTCACTCTGAACATCTGAAACACAACACCTTTCCATTCTAGGACCCAGCTGGGGGCTTTTGATCAACTCTTGGTTCTTTCTTAGGCTTACTTTTCCTGCTTCCAGTTGAAAAATGAAAACACCCAGCTATTCCATGCTCACAAAGAAGCACCTTACACAGAAGGACAAAGCCTGCCACTACTGCTCCCAGGCTCACAGTCAGCCTCCTGGACTACAGGCCTATTAAAATCAATGACTTTTTAAAAAAGTGGTCCCCTCCGCCCCCTGCCTGCAATACCTTTTCCTTCCTTCTTTTCCTTTACTATGTCATGACTTTGGACCAGTTTGTGTCCTAGGCACCTTAGGGGTCTCAAAGATGAACAAGTCATACCTTTCCCTCTTTCTGACTTTGTCATTCTGTAAGGTGGTGACATGTATGCAGATCAGGCAAAGAGCATGGGAGCCAGGGAGCTAAGTTTGGAAGAAGTAACTGGGAGTGGCGGAGATCACGGAGCGGGTGATGTGCCAGTGGGCCCTGCAAAGGAGAGAAAGGTTTTCCCAGAAACACAGCAGGCTTGAGCCAAGACTCCCCCAGCCACCCTGTGGGTGGCATTTGCAGGTCTCAGGTAGAAGACTAGATGTGAGTAGGAGTTTTGTATAGTGGTGGGGTCAAGGTGTGATTTCTGGGAGACTTGGAGAGCCAAGCAGAGAAATTTAGGTACGCTACTGTAGGCACTGGGGAGTCACTGCAGGGAGGAAATGTGGCATAAGAAGAAAGTCATGCTCCAAGTGTTAGGATGGGGGTGGGGGTAGCCGAGGTAGGGAGACCAGAGGCTGGCCATTTCCTCGGGGGAGAATGTGGTTCTCCATGACACACGTCATCAGGGGAGACACCAGCAGCCTTTCCCCACAGCCCAGTCCTTTCTAGCACAATGTTGCAGTTATGGGCAAGAAGGCTGAGCCCCTGGAAATGGGAGCTGCCACATTGCTTGAGTGTTCCCTGCACCCTACAACACCCACAGTGATCTCAGGCAGCAGCACCCAGAGCTCACACACCAAAGAGGTCAGGGCAGCTGGAAAGGGCACGTTTAAGTGAAAGGCGAAACAGGCATCCATCACCAACATCACACTGCATTCTGGGAGTCTGGAAATGAGATAATCAGCACATGTCACTAAAGGTACAGATGGAAAGTTGAGAATTACACAGGGACACCAAAAGACAACTGAAATGTGAATACAGATTTTTACGGCCTCAGAAGACTTTGCTTTAAGTGTTAATTAAATCTCCATCAAAATACTCAGCAAGACAGAATGGCCCTAGTAATCATGACCAAACTTTCAGCCCCGGCTCCTACCCATGGGATTAAAATATCTAAGCAAAAAAGAAGAAAAAAAAAAAAAGAAAGAAAAAAATCTTTTTCTTGTTTTTGGTTAAGTCTGCTTTTCATCATTATAGATTTGAAAGGAAAAAAAATCAGTTATCAGCAGATTAACTGCTTGATTCAATAATTCATTTAAATTCCTCCAGCCTTGGCAAACTAAGAAGTATTGACTTTTTCTTGAATCATAATAAACTAGAAGGTCAAATATCTCTGAGCAGTGTAAAAGTGCAGATCCTAAGCAGGCGGGAATCTCTTTTATCCACTTTGCTAATTGTTCGCATGTCACCATGAAGGCCCAGTGGCATTCAGCAGCCCCTCTGCACACCTTCCTGTCAAGGTTCATGGTGGCGGGGAGGGAAGGAGGCAGAAGGCAGGCAGGCACCTGGCAGGGAGGCTCTGGGCTGGAGGCCCCCCACTCACGGTGTTTATGGCCACTTTGCATATTTGATTAGCGTGATTCTCCTGGGTTGTTGGAAAATGGGTTACCCTAGAAAGTGCTGGTGCCTACTAGAAGAAACTAACAGCTCCGAAAATATCAGCCTTTGTTTCTCTCCCAAGACAGGGCCAGGACGCAGAGCATTGCCATGGGATCACTGTTTTAATAACCTTCCCATGCAGATAGGATGCAACCCACTAATTGCCCATTTTGAAGAAACAAGAGGCAAAGTCTCTGTGCCCTGGCCTCTCTGAGCCTGCTTCAGAGCGTGTGCCCTGGCCCCCATTGCTTTCTCCCTCTGGCTAAACCAGCTCCAAGTCACCCTTGTGGGCATTTCCTCTATGAAGTGCTTGCTACCAGCCCAAGTCCAAGTGTCCCTCTCTGAATCCTCCTACCCCAAAGTGCCTGCCCTGCTCTGGCCTCAGGAGGCCCCACAGGTGCTAGGCCTTGCTCCTCGTGTGGCCCCAGTATACTCAGGTTTTAAGAAATGCAGAAATTTTCAGAACTGATCTCCTGAAGGCTAATTCAGTGCAGTTAAGAAGCCAGGCTAGGGGCTCGGATGGGAAGGGTGGTGAAGCCTCACATGTGTTGACCCGGTAGGGGTACATTTTCCCTTGCCTTCTCCAAAGCGGGCAGGAAGGAAGTGGAAGGATGGAGGTATGAGGGGAAGATGGATGTCCGTGGAGGTGGGTCTTCTGGAGTAAAGAGAACTAGAATCCTGGAGAAGCAGAGTTGGAAGGGGCTTCAGAGACCACCTACTCCATCCCAGGCAGGCAAACCAAAGCCAGTTCATGGGGGGCTGGGGGAGAAGCTACTTTCCCCGATCCCCTCCTTTGAAAGCTGTGTGTCCAGATGGCAGTGAGCACCTCTGAGGCCCAGCGTCACACAGGGCAGCAGGCACTCACGTTTGCTTAGCTTGCTGGGGAGGCTCCGGTGGCCTTCCCTGCAGGCTGCACTCCGAGGGGTCAGTGTTAAGGAAACACTGGTGCCAACCTGTGGCTGCTGAAGTTGTCAAGAACACTCAGGTTCTCCCTGACATGGAAATTGGCTGTCAGCAAATATTTGATTCCTGATTACTTGCAATTAAGACAAAAGTAGCATGAAGGCCCTGCATATGCCCTTCACAATGGCCCCACAGAGGGCTGAGGATACCCCGGGTGGGGTAAGGCCCAGAATCTGATCCACAGCTACACAGATGCTGACCCAGGGGTGGGCTCCTCATTAAACAAGCCCCTTGTTACCACTTCCTCCTTGTCATTAAAACAGAATGAATTCCCCACCTACCACAATGATGATAAAACAGTAATGGGAAAGGTAACCAAGTGAGACTACCAGCAACTGCCTATAGTATTTATGAGGACAACCGCAATGCATGAAAAGTACAACGTGCTTAATTTATAGTCATCAAGAAAGCCATTTACTCAGGTTAACAACTGATCATCTTGCCAAATAAGCTGCTTTCCAACACAAATTAAATTTACTGAACATGGTAAGAAATGGGAACTGTTATATTAACATTATGGCGGCAGGAGAAACGAGTCTATTGGTACTAGTTGGTGCTGAAGACTCCCTCTGTGATCTGAATAAGGATTTTCAATAAGAATGTCACAGACCCAGGACTGCCATGAACTGGGAGCATAGATAGGTACAGGTGGTGTAATTGAGCGGTTGTGGAAGGCAAGCCCGTCTGACCCCGGTGGAAGGCATAAAAGGAGGCTGAGTCCTGAGATGGGCCCCAGAGAGAGTGAGTCTACATCCACACGGAGCAGGAAGCCCCTCCGTTGTTCTCCCACAGCCAGCCACAACCAAGAGCACAGACAGTTGGGTAATTTTGCTTCCAAACTCTGACTCAGCCTCTGTAACCGCTTCCTGGGCCCAAAGAAAACTAACGAGTGCTCCCTTCTCAGGGACAGTGCCCCAAGTGGCAGTGAGGGAAAACCCACGAGCTCTTCCACTCTTGGATGCCAGCGGCCTGCTGGCATGTTCTTCCCAACACAGCTTTTCTGTGTCTCAGACCTCATCTCCAGCTTGACTATTGATGACAGCCCTGTCTCTCCTGACCAGGCCTTGGGAGCTCCCTGCTCCCATCTCAGCCAGATGTTCTGCCTAGGCCTGCTCCTGAAGGCTGTCAGTGCCCCCAGCACACGACCTAGCACTGAATTCCACAACCTCACCCCAACTCACTATGAGGCCTCAATGAGGTGATGGCTCTGAGGAGGCAGTCACTGGAAAGCCCAAAACTGGCTGAAAAGAGCAAGGCGTGAATGCAGAAGACCAGAGGCAGTGTGTGCAGCATCAAGAACCTCAAGAACCTCAACTGCCACCTGCCACGAACCCTGGCCCAGTACAGCAGCTGTCTCCACCTTCTGCAGACAGAGGTACTTGTCCAGCCAACTGCCTGCCCATGGGCAGATACAGCCCTTACACATGGCCTTATATACTTTATCTTCCAGGTACTGACACACCAACACACAGGGGAGCGGCAGCCCTCGCCTGGGGTCATGGTTGGGTTTCTCAATGACCCAGAGCGAGGCTTTGCCTGCGGAAGAGCCATGTACATGTAGCCATGTGCAGATATGTGGGGTGCGCATCCAGGGATTGGACGTAACGGTCCCAGTATTCTTCCCCGCTTTAAGATAACTTATACCCTCACACGTGGCAAGGTGGTCCAGGGACAGAGAGTGCCTGTCAGTGTTGACTCTCTCATTGCAGAAACCACCCAAGTGCCTGGTATGCAGCTGCAGAATTCAGGTTTGTGTGAGAGCCCGGCAGAGGCCCGACGTTCCAGTCCCATGCCATGTCTACCCTAAGATGGGGTGGGTGGTAACAATGGGGCACTTCCGGAGTTCCTGCCTGCCAGCTCCCCCCCTATCTATCCACCCAACAAATATTTACTGAGCACCTGCTATGTGCCAGTCCCGATTCCAGGTGCTGAGGATTCAGACAGAATAGGCTCCTATCCTCAGGGCACTAACATGACAGTGTAGGAAGACACACAACAGGGTGAACTGGCAAACAAAAAAACAAGACAAGTGTAGATGGTGTTAAACGTGAGGAAGGAAATAACCAGGGTGCTGCAGCGGGCACACTTTACTCTGGTCAGGGAAGCCTCTTTGAGGAGGTGAGATTAGACCTGAGACCTGACGGTGAAGATGGCAGAGACCTGGGGGAAGGAGAGAGTGGAGCACCCTTGGGTGCCCTGGAACCTGGCATGCAGGGAGAGGAGGCCTGGTATAAGAAGAGGCCTGGCTCCTAAAGCCCTGCTCCAAGGTAAACATCACCAGGCAGACTCAGTCTGCAGGGAGCTGTGAGGCAGATGGAAAGTTTCACCCTGCCCAACTGTCCCACCTGGGAAGTGGGGTGAGGCCCTGCCATCCCACCACTCAGCCCTCCCAGCTGAAAGAGGTCTACCCTCTTAGAGGCCAGAAAACTCTCGGCACCCCTCAGGGCTGCTGGTGGGAAGAGAGCAGCCCTCTCTGAGCTCTGACTACAGGCTACCTTGGTGAGGGCCTCCACACTCCTAGATGCCCTGGATGCTGGGGCTGCGTCAGGTCCACCTCCACCCTGTAACGCCTCATTTATATTCAGGGTTGGGATGAGAATCTGTGATTCCTCCCAAGGACATGTGTGTGTTAACACCCAGCCAGAGAAGGCCATGTGTAAAGTGACTATTATTTACTGAGGCAGGCCCACCAGGCACCATGCTAAACTCTTAGAATCTATGAGCTCATCTGATGCTCATTTAATCCTCCTTAAAGCTCTATTAAGTAGACACACAGGCCCTACTCAGCACATATTTGTGGCATGAATATATGCCCATTTTACAGATTAGGAAACGTGAGTCAAGTGACTTGCCTATGGTTAGACAGCAAGTAGGTGGTAGAGCCTAGCTTTGAATCAGTCTCACTCCAAATCCCTTGAACTTGGGATAACCTGCTCAGCTGGTGATATGGTCTCTGCTTCAAGTTCAAGGAACTCATGCCTGGAGGATCTAGATGTCCATAGTGCGAGCTTCTCCAACATCAGGATACATCCACACATCAGCAACCCTGGCCTGCAGGATGGCTGCTGCTCATCCACCTCATGGACACATAGCTTAGAGGCCTAAGTAGCAACTTCTCTAAAGGCTGGAGGTTTACAGGGCTGCAGAAGGAAGCCCTGCTTGGATCTGTGAACATCACAGGCCCAAACCCACTCCTTGTCATGCATGGACACCTGGCCATTAAGCCCCTTACCTCCCACTATGATGTTTCCATCTTCATCACCTCCCTGTCTCCTCTCCTGCTATTTTGCCTGAAACTGGACAGGTGACTGCTGGGCAGATGTGATGTATTCTCAGTGACCACAGGTGATTTCAAACTCAACCGGTGAGCACAGCCTGTATGCTGAGGTACTTGTGCACTTGATGAAAGCAGTTTGACCAGTTCTGAAAGACTTGACCACATTCTCCAATCCCAAAGCTCAACAGAAACACATGGTTATCCGTTGCTGGAAGGTAATGCAACCTGCCATGCATAATGTTTACAGATCCTAACCTGAGGTCTGACAAATTGACTTCAAAGTCAGAAATACCTGGAACCAGAAGAGAGAAGGAACTCCTTTCATCTGTCAGGAGGCCTCTCAATTCTGCCAAAAGAGTTTCTATGTAACCAATTTGTATCAAACCAAAGCACAAATAGGTTTCTACATATTGTCTAATGTCCCTGGGCACGGCTTCTGGAGGTGGTTATTTCTGGTCACAGCTGAAGATCAAACACCAAACACAAGTGCCAAAGCATACTTTTCAAAAACTTAAAAATGTGACTGTCACGATAATCTAAAGTAAGCATATGTTAAAGCTGTGTTTGCTTTCTTAATGAGAGAGCCCGCAGTGCAGAGGCTGATTCAGAGGAGGACTTGAGGAGCCACATGGGCACTGGAGAAAGAAGGTTGGGATGAGATGCCTAGGCTAGGCACACAGTAGGTGAGTGATCTGCAGGGTAAGAAAACCACAAACTTTCGGGTTCTCTTTTCCACCAAAAAGAATCACGTGCATTTTTACTGGGAACAAATGTGCAAGTTAACATGTCACTGCACAGTCTGGGCCTTTAATCAGCGGCAAATTGTGAGTTGAACAAAGATGTAACCCTCTAGCCTGGATCAGTAAATAATCCTTGGGCAGATCTAGTAAACAAGGTCCCAGAGGGAGGACTTGCCACCCTCTCTTTCCCTTATTCCCAAGTTTTGGATAATTTTCTCAATACCACCCAAATCCCTACAGTAACCAACGTCACCTGAGGGAGCTGCCAAGGACTCTCATCTCTTTCTTTTGCCTGGGGCATCTTCCTTCAGAGCCCCCAGCCTCACAAAAAGACCCCAGAAAGGCAGGAACGTGAGGCTCCAAGCCACTTAGCTGAGACTTACTGAGACAGAGAGAACTTTCTCCTGGGAAAGGCCCCTGGTGGAGCAGAGGGAGAAGGGGCTGGAGCCAGAGGCCATGCTGCTGTTGGGGAGCTGACCGAGCTGAGGATGCAGCTTCTCTTCACTGAGGCGGGGGTGGAGCGGGGGTGGGGTGGGGTCGGGGGAGTGCTGCAACAGAACTTCCTACAGTGCTTGTGTTGATCCCGCTGGGTCTCAAGTAACACAGTAACACAGTAAAACCTTGGCCTCCACCCAGTCCTGTGCTCCTTCACAGCTGATAGCTGTGTGAGCCCAGGCAAGGTTCCACCTTCTTTTCCCTATTTAAAAGTGAGGATAACAATGGTCGTTACGGGATTGCCCCTTACAGGATTGCTTTGAGGATTACATGAGATAATTCATGTAGAGAGCTAGGCACTTAGAAAGTGCTCAATTCGGACACTCTGAATTGGTGAAAGGTTGAATAAATAGGACTGGAAAAGAAGTAGCCATTTGGTTTTACTGATTCAAGTGCATGAACATGTGGGGTAGTTGCTGTCTTCGGGAGGCCAGCCTTAATGGAAAGGTGAACATATTTATATTGAAAGTATTGAATGGTTTTTAAAAAGGCAGATGCAAAATAGCATGCTTCAAAATACCCCAAGGAAATGCTTCCCTTGCAATTTCCCTTGCGCCAGGGCTTCACTGGACCCTTATAAACTCTGCCCAGCTTCCAAGGTAGGGGAGTCTGAAATTATACATTCTTAGGGCAAAGTGACTGGAACTAACTCACAGCACAAACTGCAGGCTCTACTCAACACCTAAGGGCAGTGTCAGGTAGTCACCAGGGCCGCTGGCCTGCCAGAGGAACACTGGTGACAGTTTCAAAGGCATCCCCTGACCTGGGCCCAATGCCAGCATATCTTGCAAACCTCTCAGGCTCACCTGCTACAGACAGGTCCTATGGTTTCTCCTCCTTCTGGGAGCCCTTTGCACTGTGTGTCATCTCCCCATCTGCTGTCTGTGACAACAGTGAAGCTACCTGACTCACCATTTCCAGAGCTTTACCCCCAGCCCTCCCAGGTCTCCTCCACCTAAAAGAGGCTGCCAACCTGCTGGCCTGAGGACCCCGCTCCTGTGGTTCCTTAGACAGAACAGCAGGCCCTGAGGCAGGGCCCCAGCAGCACCTTCACAGCTGCTCAGAACTCCAGGCTGGGCGTCAGGCAGTGTCTGTGGTTTCAGGGTTGGGACCAGGCTCCACTTCATTCAGAGCTCAGCACCAGGCCTGGCACAGATTGGGCTGGGTGGAGGACTGAATCTGATGAAGACGCTGCAGAGACCCAAGATTGGCTGGATAGAGAGCTGAGTAATCGACCAATGGTTTTACAGAAACAGACATGGTCACAGATTGAGTGGAAAGAGTGGAGACTGTAGAAAGCCCTCGGTGGGAGAATAGCGACCTGGGATCTACAAGGTGTGTCTCTTTCACATGCAACCCTCAGTTTCCTCGGGGGTACGTGAGAGGGCTGTATAGAGATCCCTGAGATGGAAAAAATTATCCCACATCTGTGAATTGAGGATGTACATCAGAGCCTGTGTTTTAACTTGGATGTCTTCTGGCTACAATAAAACTGCACAAACCTTTTTCTTTTCCCTCTATTTGTCCTATCAAGTTATCTCAACCAGCTTTTGAAGGGTTATTTTGGATACCTTCTTGGGAAGAAAAGCTGCATAAAAATGTCAAGTACAATAGGATTTCTGCCCTTGGGAGAGTTTCTTTTACAAAACGGCTTTGTTTTAGACACTTCCTCCAAATATATTCCTACCCCCCAGTTCCTTTTCTTTGCCTAAAGCCTCTTCAGCTCGCATCTGTCTTATTCCCTATCACCGGCCCTCATTTTTCCTTCAGGTACTTAGCTCCTTTGTCACTTTCCCCAGCTCCTCTGGGCTCCCTCTGTCTTGGAGCCAAGGGGACCAGATGTTGCTGCTCTCCACGGTCTGCACCGTCTCGCTGATGTGCCACTACGCGGGTTCCTTCCTGCTTTTCCACCAACTAATGATTCAAGGCCGTGACACCCCAGGCTGCCTCCAATTATTTCAAGAATCACTGTGGAGTTACTCTGTGAGCCGCCGTGATGCTCCTTGTCACTTTATCCTTGGAGACTTGCCAGCACAGATGTGGAGCTAAATTCTTCCAGGGCCCTTTACCTGCCGTACAAGGGCCGCCCCGGTCCGCACCTTGCCTTGGTTGGATCACTTGTCATAGATGTGTCTCACAATAACAACATGCTTTTCTCCTTCATTCTACTTTTAAAGAAAAAAATGGGGGCTCAGTTAAAATATCTAATATTAGCACAGAAAACTACCATTTTCTAATCAGGAGCATTTCAATTTCTCCTCTCAAGGATCTGCCCTTGTCTCTCAATGGGATTATCAGCCATAAAAACATGCACTGGATAATATCAAGACAAAGCTTAGTAACGACATCGGACAATTTGATTTCATCTATTCTCAACTTCAATCCCCTGGCTCAACCAAGCCAAGCAGTGGCTGAGGCCTCTGACAGGTGGGCCTGAGGGTTCTGGGAGGCTGGCTTTCCTGAATGCATGGGTGGGCTGGTCTGCTCTACCCCTGAGTACAGAAAAGCATGTGGAGACCAGGGGTCTCCACTGGGGCCTGACAACCTGTCTACTTCTATGAGAAGCTCACAGGGTCAGCAATTGCCGTATCAGGTACTCTCTGTGAGACCACCACCGCCTTAAGGTACTTCAGTGTTGCCTTCAAACAGGCTATGGAAAAGAACCATATACACTGGGAGCTCCAGCCTCTGAAAAAATGACTAGAATTACAGCTACTGCAGGGGAGGAGTGACACCTTAAATAGTGACAACAAAATACCAAAATGCCACGAGAATCAAGCACAGCACAAAGAAGGTTTTTGGGGGAACTATGATTTTTGAGCCAACAAGAAAATCAGGAGAATTTCAGGAAAGAATTTAAGGAGATAATGGTCACTATTAAGACATCAAGTCTTCCAAGGTTAAGAATATCAGGGCAATTTAAGGAGAGAATGGTCACTATTAAGACTCCAGTCTTCCAAGGTCAAGAAGAAGACATATCTCAAAACCTAGAGTGAAAATAGAAATAAAGAAAGTCTTAAAATACAGTAATAATTCCATTTAAAACTCTAAGGACAAAGAAATAGAAGAAAACTCCTTAAATAGCCAATCACTAACTGTTTCCAATTAAAATCAGGAGCCAGACAGGGATATTTGTTATCATCATTCTTATTCATAAAGGAAGTATAATAAGACAAGACAATGAAATAATCATTAACATTTAGAAAAGAAAGACAGCTAACAATGATCTCTTTTTGATGATTATGTATCTGTATACTTAGAAATCCAAGAGACTCCAGTGAAAAAATATTAAAATTATTAGAGAATTATGAAACTAGTTGGACAGATGATAAATATGCCAAAATTAATCATTCCTCTCAACAGTAGCAATAAATAATTAGAGGTTGAAAAACGGAAAAACCATCTACTCATAATCATGGTAAAAACCATAAAATATTAGTAAACAAATTTGACAAGAAAGCCACAGGACCTATATAAAAAAAGGCTGTAAAACCCTATTGAAGGTCATAAAATAAGATTGGAACATTTCTTATTCGTGGGTAGGAAGACATTCTCATAAATACACAAATTTAATGCAATCATTTTAGACTTAGATGAAATGATCTTAAAAAGTTCATTTGAAGTAATAAGTG
The DNA here is from genome assembly GCF_029281585.2 of Gorilla gorilla gorilla. Lineage (NCBI taxonomy): Eukaryota > Metazoa > Chordata > Mammalia > Primates > Hominidae > Gorilla > Gorilla gorilla. The sequence goes on from NC_073228.2 coordinate 137,318,350, forward strand.
CCCCCAGATAACCAAGGAAAATAAGAGAAAGAATACTGTAGGGGGATGTGCCTTCCCAGATACTAGAACATTCAACCCAGAAAGCTGCTGTGATAAAATCAATATGAGATCAACCTAGGAAAAGGCAAATCAGTGACTGCAGATTTGGCAATAAAATAGAAAACAGGATCCAGAAATAAATGCCAATGTATATGAAAATTAGATGTATAATAAGAGTTACCACTCCAATGGGAAAATGATAGCTCTCTGATAGATGATGCTGGGGCAACCTGCTATCCACCTAGAATGAAACAACATTGGAAACCTATTTCACACCACACAAAAAATCAAATTTGAATAACTATAAATGTTTAAATTATTTCCATTAAATAATGAGTAGACAGAAAAGAACACTTATCCACTCTATGGATGGCTTAAGCATTATCGTACAACAAACGGATGAATCCATTCATTTAAAGAAAAAGAACGGTGTCTTTCATTTTGAATTTTCCCATGTGTCCCTCTCCAGTTCTATTCCCTCATTGCCACTCAGAGACCGTCATTAGCCTGAATTTTGTGTTTATCATTCTTTCGGTTTATCTCACCTTTGTATTTCTATGCAGTATGTTGTTTTCCATGTTTTCAAACTTTATATAAATGAATCACACTCTATGTACTCATCAGAGACTTTCTTCTTTTGCTCTCCCACGATATTTAGTTACACCCATGTCTGCATATAGTGGTGATTCATTCACTTTCCTTATAGTACCCCCACATAAACATGTTATTTATTTAGTTTATATTAGATTGTTTATTTGCCTTTTTCTGTGGTCCTCTTTCTCTCTTTTGTTTCCTTATTTTGAATCAAATACTTCACCCTGATTTTCTTCTTCTACTCATATAAAAATTAAATATCTCTTTTATTCTTCTACTGTTTATCTCAAATTTTACAATGTATAATTAAGCCAAAGTCTATAATCAACACTTTAACCCTCCCCATGAAGAACCTTAGAACACCTTAGAACCTTTCCTGACCTAACTATATGACAATACTGTATATTGTGAGTCTATCTTTATTCCTCATAATTCCTTCTTATACCTCAAATTCTCTTTATGTTTGTCTAAAATGCCTATTTTATCCTAATTTTAAAGAGTTTTTTATGCTGTGTAATTATTCTTATGTTCGTGTATTTTTTTTTTCTTTCAACTTGATAAACATTTTGTTCCCCTGCCCTCTGGCTTTGTTGAGATGTTACCTGATAGCCTTTTCATTCCCTTATAGGTAATCCATTTTTGATGTCTGCATAATTTTAACATCTTCTCTGGTTTTCTGCAATTTCTCTGTGATGCAAACACACATATTTCTTTGCATTTATTCTGCTTATAATTCATCAGGTTTCCTGAAAGTGAGGATTTCTATCTTTCATCAATTCTTGAACATCCTTACCTATCTTCCATTAAATGGTATCTCTATTCCATTATTTTTCTCCCTCTTTTCCAGGTATTCTAATTAGAAATATGCTACAAATTTTCATTCTATTTAAGTATCTCTTATCTCTTTCACATTTCCCATCTTTGGTTTTTCTATGTTGCATTCTGTATAATTTTTCAAATCCATCTTCCAGCTCTTAAATTAACTCTTCAGCTATTTCTAACCTACTGTTACACTCTTCCACTGAGTTTTGAATTTTGAATTTTCAGAAGTTCTTTTTAGCCATTCATAAAGATGATTGGCCATTTGTATAATCTCTTGATTTTCAATCATATTTTTAATTTTTTAAAAATATTAAATATACATATTTTATATTCAGTATCATTTTGTTATTCACAGATTTTGTTGGTTCTTACATGGCATTCTCCTTTTGGTGTTTTGATTTCTTTTTAAAAGAGCTCACATTTTCTGGAATATACTCTGTGAAAATTTTTTGAGATATAGTTTGGATATAGGCTCTTCTTGATTGTGCCGGGCACCCAAGGACTCCACCATTCTGGGTTAAACTAAATTTTATGTTTGAGATTTTTCAGATTACTCAGGTAGTTTGCATATGAGCTACAATTCCTTCTGGCGATAAGTCTATGGTTATAAATTTTCAAGGAAATTTCTCTCTCTCTACTCAGTGCCAAGATTTGAGACAGGAACATTTTCTTGCCAGTCCTTGGGACTGGGTGGATTTCTTTCTTTCTTGTTCACCCTTACACTGCAGATATAGCACTTGAGGGGCCCAGGTGTATATATATAGGGGACTGGGAGTGGGAACCTTCCACATATGCCTACCTCAGAAGGACCCTGGGATTTGTCCTTGGTATCCTGAGCCACGGAGGGTATGTAAACCAAAACCAACGTTCACCTAGTTTGGCAAAAGCCCTCAAGGTAAAGTCAGTCTCACAGCTATCTTACCTCTCTGGATTCCTGATTTCACTTGTATTTTTAGCCTCTAGGTAGTCCTTATTTTCTTACCAAGCACATCAGTGTTTAAAAGGATTTTAAAAAATATTTATCTGCTATATTGCCAGAGGCAAAAGTCAGATTATGACTTTTAAAAACAGAATCCAACAATTAAAGAAACACTTCGAGGTAAATACAGGGGTATTATTTTCAACATGGCACCATTTAGCCCTTTGGAGAAGAGACAAGAACAATTCCTGTTGCAGAAGAACCCTAGGAGCCTGGGTTATTGCCAGACAGCCTATTTTCATTTTCCTGAGCCCACCTGCACGTTAAAAGCAAGTTTAAACTCTCCTGCCACCAGGAATTTAAACAATAAAGAGAAGCCTATTAATGGGATACAATCGAGGAAAAAATGGACACATTTGTTACCAATAACCTATGCACCTCTCTTCCACCTCCAAACCCAACTTAGAAGCCCTTAGCATCAGTACTTTCTTTCTTCAATATGTAGATGTGGCTGGCTACAAATACAAGGTCAGTGACTAGTTCCTTTTGAGCCACTTCTGATAGAAGAAATCAAAAGACTGAGTTGAGTTCGAAGTATCTTCTGAGCAGGCAATGCCTTGCTTTAGGCAGGCCCACCACAGTGTGGGTCTTGACCTATAATGTCATCTGATCTCTCATCTATGTTGGTCAGGACAAGCCTGTTTGACTGTCCTGCTCTCCTGAGATGGTAGCATCCGAAAGTGAAGGCTTTACCCTCCACTGTCGTTGATGTATTTCCACCTAAAGCTTGGACAAAAGTCATTCTAAGTACTGGCTCAGTCTTACTTATGGTGGCAAAATTAGACAATCTTAAAAATCAAAATATTCTTCTGAGCAGGTCACATTAACCAAAACTAAATTATTTTTGATTCTTGTTAATATACTTAGATCTCAACTCTAAACACATAAGAATGACTTTCACCTTTTTTTAATTCCAAGGAGAGGAGATTCTAACTATGTTTTATCTTCAAAAAGTCATAGTAAAGAGGAGGTGGCGGAGCATGGTGGTGGCCAAGTGGGGGTCAAAGCCATCACAAGGAAAGGGACATCACAAGTGGGAGGGTGGCTTTGTCGGTCTCCGGTAGCAGCTGAGGCAGGTGGTGGCAAGGTGGGATTAGATGCAGGAAGGTGGCTGAGTGGTGCAGCAGCTTGGCAGGGTCAGGAGGTTATTTTATATGCAGGAGAATCTAAGAGTATATAAATATATTGAGGACAGTGGGAACTAGGTTTTTCATGGAAGAAGAGAATTACAAATATGAAAAGAGGGAACACTAGAATGAACTCTGTGGTTGGACTGGCATTGGAGGTATTGAAGTGAACTCACAGTTTATAGCTCAAGATACATGTGTATGTGTCTATGTATACATAGGTCCTTACCCCGCTTTCAGAGAGAATCTGCAAGCAGCAAAACCCCAATAGCAAGGAGCACGTTTAACGCTCACATCTTTGCTTCTCAAAATAGCTCACCACTAAAAAGAACCAAGGCTCTTTGAAAAAATGGTTTGTTCCAGGGAAGGGGCAGGGAAAAAATAAGAATAGCCTAGAACATCTTGTACCAGAAAGTAAGGAATCACTTAAAGAATCATGAGATGCATCAAAAAGGACATAAAAGGCAGTCTGAAGAAGCTCCTACTGGCCAAGTCTGGGACATTTTAAGCATGAAAATCATAAGGTCGTAATGGGTAATAGCTTTCTGTTAATTTGGTGGAACTGATTTTTAAAAAGTGAGCAAATAAATGGGGACAAGAGAAACTCTTCTTTACAGTAAATTTTAACTTGTAAATGTAGAAGAAATGATGGAACTAGAACATTTTCATTTGGCAATCACAGTACTAGTTAATTCTGGTTACAGAATTGAGACATGTTAATATTAGCGGGTGAAAGAGAAACAACAGGATATTTACATAGTCTCAAAGTATCTCATCCGAAAACATTTATTACTTTTATACATTTTATTAATTTAAAGAAAAACAGGACAAGTTTATAGTGGAGAAAGCTGGCAGATATCATTTTACTCAAGTGATCAAAATTAACATTACCAATGGTGTCACCAGTTGACATAAATTCCTACTTGATGGGATGTGGGAGAAGAGCTTGGCATAATTTCAGTAATATTCTTGCCAAAAGTTCATGAAGAAACATCAGACAAACTCTAATAGAAATAAGTGGCCTGTAATTTTAAAAACTGCTAAGGACATAAAGATCAAGGAATGACTCAAGCACTGTTCTGAATTGAAGTAGGCTGAGGACAGATGACAGCTAAGTGCAATGAGTGCTCTGGTTTGAATCTTCTTTCTATCGAGGACATATTAAGACAGCTGGCAACATTTGAATGAGGTCTTTGGGTAAAGGATGTGGGGAAGTTCTGTGTACTGTACTTGCAGTTTTCCAATAATATTGAACATACTTGAAAAAAATAGGGCATCCAAAATTGCGTACACAGAATTCTACTTCTAACTAGGATACAGAAGTTTGAAAAAGATTGTTGTTCTCATAACGAAAAATGCCAAATAAACTAAAATTCATATCTTTTTAAAAGCCATGGGGCAGTAATGAAGGAATATATGTCTAAGTCAATCATATTCCAGAGAAGAACAAGCCTTTAGTAGAACTGATATATACAACATCTGAAATAAAGGATTAATGGGCTTCGATAAGATTAAGAGCTGACTGGACATAGCAGAAAAAGGGATCAATGAATTCAAAGACAGGCCAATAATAAAAAAGGCCTGTACTGAAGCACAGAGAGAAAAAAGAATGAAAAAAAAATTAAACAGATCATTAGAGAACTGTGGGACAATAAGAATAGGACCAACATACATGTAATTGGAATTTCAGAAGGAGAGGAGATAATGAATAGGGCAGAAGGAATATTTGAAAATATATTGGCTAAAAATTTACAAAACTGAAGAAAGACAACTCAATATCTGAAGCAAGGAATCCTCAAGCAAAATAAATACAAAGGAAACCACAAAGGCAAATTATTATCTAACAACTGAAAACCAAAGATAATGAGAAAACATAAGAAGCAGCCAGAGGAACAAAAGACACATTATTTTCAGGGGAACAATAAGAATGAGGTTTCAGCTGGGTGTGGTGGCTCACACCTGTAATCCCAGCACTTTGGGAGGCTGAGGCAGGTGGATCACTTGAGGTCAGGAGTTTGAGACCAGCTGGGCCAACAAGGTGAAACCCCCATCTCTATTAAAAATACAAAAATTAGCCAGGCGTGGTGGTGCACAACTGTAGTCCCAGCTACTAGGGTGGCTGAGGCAGAAGAATCTCTTGAATCCGGGAGGCGGAGGTTGCAGTGAGCTGAGATTGCGCCACTGCACTCCAGCCTGGGTGACAGAGTAAGACTCCATCTTAAAAAAAAAAAAAAAAAAAAAAAGAGGTTTCACTTATGGTCAGAAACAACGGGAGTCAGTAGACAGTGAACTAACTTTCCACCTCAAGAATAAAGAAAAAGGAAAGAGTGTACCAAAAGGAAGCACAAACAACAAAAGTAAGGAAAAGACGTCACTAAACTAGAAAATGAGTAATAGAGAAAAATCAGCAAAGCTAAAATGTGGTTCTTTAAAAAAATTATGAATGTATAAATTCTTAGCAAGTCTGATCAAGGAGAAAAAAGATGGATATTATAAATTACCGATATCAGGAGTGAAAGAAAGAGTATTTCTATAGATATTACAGACATTAGAAATTATTAGGTGATATTAGAAATTTTACACCAATAATTTGACAAATTAGATAAAATGAAAAATTCTGTAAAAAGCATAATTCATGAAACAGGTCAATATGCTCATGGATTAGAAGACTCATATTATCTAAGATGTGGATTCTTCCTAAATTTACCTACAGATTTGACACAATTTCATTCATAATACCACCAGACTTCTTGAAAAAAATCAACAAGCTATTCTAAAAATTATACGGAAATGGTTATAGAAATAAGGAAATAAAGTTTATATAGAATATGCAAAACAATCTTGAAAAAGAACAAGTTTAGAGAACAAATGCTACCTTAACTCATGAATTACTATACACCTACAAAAAATAAGACCATGTGGTACTTGAATAAGGAGAGCGACTGAGAGGCTGGAAATAGCATTATACTATACAGTCATTTGACTTTTAAGGACACACCTTCATTGAAGTATAATTGACAATTAACTACACCTATATACAGCATACAATTTGAAAGATTTTGACATATATGTACACCCATGAAACCATATCACAACCAAGACAACAAACACATCACCCAAGATTCCTCATGCCGCTTTGTAACCCTCCCTTTGCCCCTCCCTGTCCCTCCAACCCAAGTCTGATCTGGCTTTTGTCATCAGACATTAGTTTGGATTTCCTATAATTTTATATAAATGGGATCACGTAGTAGATGCTCTTGTTTTGTGTGGCTTGTTTTACTCAGCATAATTATTTTGAGATTCGTTCATGTTATAGAATACATCGATAGGTTTTAGCTTCATTAAAGTTTGCCATGTGTCAATAGTTCATTCCTTTTTTATTTTTTATTTGTATTTTTTGAGATGGAGTCTCACTCTGTTACCAGGCTGGAGTGCAGTGGCGCAATCTTGGCTCACTGCAACCTCCCGGTTTAAGTGATTCTCCTGCCTCAGCCTCCCGAGTAGCTGGGACTACAGGCACGTGCCACCATGCCCAGCTAATTTTTGTATTTTTAGTAGAGACGGGGTTTCACCACATTGGCCAGGATGGTCTCGGTATCTTGACCTCATGATCCGCCTGCCTCGGCCTCCCAAAATGCTGGGACTACAGGCGTGAGCCCCCACACCCAGCCAGTTCATTCCTTTTTATTGCTGAGTAGCATTCTACTATATGGATATACCACAGTTTGTCTATTCATTCAACTGTTAATGGACATTTGGGTTGATTCTAATATTTTACAATTTCGAATAAGGCTGCTATGAACACCTATGTACAGGTATTTTTATGGACATATGCTTTAATTTCTTTTGGGTAAGTAGGTAAGAGTAGAATGGCTGGATCATATGGTAGATGTACGTTTACTTTTTAAAGAAACTGCCAAACCATCTTCCAAAGTGGTTGTACCATTTTACATTCCCATCAGCAGATTATGAATGTTCTGGTTCCCCAGATCCTTGCCAACACTGGCTATGGTCAGTCTGTTAACTTTTAACCTGTTTAAATTTAGTGGCATATTACTAAATGCGTAGTGGTATATCACTGTGATTTCAATCTGTATTTCCTAATGACTGATGATCTTGAACATCTTTTTATGTGCTTATTTGCCACTCATAGGTATATATCCAAGAGAAATGAAAGACTATGCTCACAAAAGGACACATATAAAAATATTTATAGAAGTTTTATTCATAGTAGTTCCCAAATGGAAACGAACCTAATGTACATTAACAGGAATCACAAAACAAACTGTGATATAGTCATACAATAAAATACTACTTAGCAATAACAGGAACGAGCAATGGATTTTCCCAGCTACATGGATAAAACTCAGTGTTATACTGAGTTTGAGTCAAAGAAGCCACAAAGTTTCCTTACTGTATGGTTCCACTTACATAAAATTCAAAAATAGCTAAAACTAATCTATGATGCTAGAAATCAGAACAGTGCTTGCCTCTGTGAATGGGAGGGTTGACTAGAAAGATCATTTTCTAGGTTGATAGCAATGTTTTATATCTTGATTGAGTGATGGTGTATACATTTGCTGAATATCATTGACAAAAATCTATGCATTTAATTGTATGTAAATTATACCTCAATTTTAAAATAATTCATATTCAGGTTTTACTTTTTGTTCAAACCACACTTGTGATTAAATAATCTCAAGTGGAAATTTAAGAAATCTTTTATTCCTCCCAAATCTTAACAAGCAATCCAGGGCTTCACACCTGTGCAGGCTGGCTGGCTGGGGCTCTGACCCACTCTAGGCTCTGAAGATGAAGGGGGCTCTCAGGCAGGGACTACCGTGCAAATTCCCTGACCTCAAATGATGGTGCCACCATAGCAGCAGGAGCAAGAAGACAACAGGGACCTAGTGTGGTCCGGAGCTGCTCAAACTGCAGAGATGCTTCTAACACAGGAGAGGGTCACAGACCCATGCTGGTGGGCCCTCTGTTCGTGGCTGCAGCCAGGGCTGGCCCATGGGTGCATGGCTGTAGAGTAATACAGGGTCCCACATTCAGAAGGGCCTTGAGCTTGGGGCTTACTGCTGGGGCTCTTGTCTTGAAATGCTTGCTGATCCTCTTTGAATTTGTGTTCTATACGAGAAGGGTGACGGGACAGTGGAGAATGTGCCAGGGCTTGCAGCCTCGGCTCATGTGTGGCCCTGACTCTCACCTCCTCCTCAGCATCCCAGAATGGCTGTCTGCTGCCTGCTTCTCACCCCTATCCCCTGGATGGCCTCCGCCACTCACCCCTGCTGCTGCCTTCAACCTTGAACAGTGACCTGGTCACACTGGGGGAGGGAGCATTCTGCCATTGCCCTCCACCCCTGGCAGGGGCCTGGGTGTGGGTATGGGTGAGGCAATGGTTGGGCCCACACCACCAGGCATCTCAGGGCGGGGCAAGGGGATGGCTGTTGTTGCCCAGGCTGGTAGCACCATGGTGCACACAGTGGGCCTCTTGTTCACCTTCAAGTCAGGTTTTGAACACATCCTGGTACAGGGGTTGCAAGCTGTTGGACGTTGTCTGTCTGTAGAGGGTTGGGCAGTGGGCCCAAAGGAAACCCCTAGCTGAGGCTCTACATTTGCCTTCTGCAGTGGGTCCTACAAATTATGTGGCCAGTTCTGGCTACAGCCACTGTCGGGGGACTCCCCTGCCTGCTGTCTGTATACTTTCCCTTGCATAATCCCAGGCCCGACAGCTGAGCATATGGGATAAGAGTTTCCCCATTCGCTGAGCTCTTCGCTTGCCCTTGTGGTGTGCATTCCACAGGGTGGCCATTGCCCTAACGGTGGGTAACACTGGCAAGCTGGTCCAGGAGGGGGAGCCATTTCCAACGCCTTATGTGCTGTCTTCAGAAATGATCTCTAAGTGCTGCTCTCGGGAGGATAACAAGTGAGCCCATCCCGCCACCTTGAATGACAGCCCATAGGACACAAAGATTGGCAGCAAGCTGCTTTGGGTGGGCATCATGCTCACTCATTCATTCATTCATTCATTCAGATATCTATTGAGTGTGTGCCAGGCCATATTCTAAGTGCTAGAGATATAGCAGTGAACAAAACATACAAAAATCCCTGCCTTTATGGAGCTTATATTTGAGTGGAGGAGACAGGCGGGAAGTGATAAGTACCATGAAGAAAAAGAAAACTAAAAAAGGAGATGAGGAGTGAAGGGACAAGGGATATTTAGATAAGGTGGTCAGGGAGGGCTTCTTGGAGGAGGCAGCCTTTCAGCATGGAGTGAGGGAACAAGCTGAAGAGGATCAGAGTCCAGACCGAGTGCCAAGTCCCTCAGGTGGGAGTGAATTTGATGTTTTCAAGGAAGAGCAAGAAGGATGATTGGTATGAAGGAGAGAAGAAGGACGTGGGAGAAGATGGGGTTAGAGGCGAGTTGGGGACAGAGCAGCAGGGCTGGGTGGGGAGCTCTGGCTGTGTCCTAAGTGTAGTAACAAGCCACTGGTGGATTTTAAGCAGGAGAGTGGTACAATATGATCTATGTTCTTACAAATGCATGCTGGCTGCTGGGTGGAGGATTGACAGAAATGTGGCAAAAGGAGAAGCAGGGAGGCAGCCTAGGTCTGAGCAAGAGAGCCGGGCCTGGACTGGGGGGCACTGAGGAAGAGCGGAGGGCTTGGTGAGACAGTGGAGGGTAGTGTGAGTGAAGGAGGCGGGGTAAGAAGGTTTGCAGCTGAACAATGAGAAGGATGCTGTTTACCATTTACTAAAAGGGGGAAAATGTGTCAAGACCAGGTTTGGAAGGAAAAAAAAAATCAAAGAATTTGTTCTAACTACTTTAAGAATGGGATGGCTATTACGTGTCTAAGTGGGGAAAATCAAGGGGTAGTTGTCCATGTGAACCTGGAGCTCAGGAGGGGAGGTGTCCCTGGAAATGCAGAAATGGAAGATTTTAAAGTCATGGGACTAGATGACATCACCTAGGGAATGAGAGTAAATAGAAAACAGTGTCATCCTACACAAATTACTCTTAGACAATTATCGAGCAAGGTAATTTGTGAAATTTAACAATTCTATCTCTACATTAGGAAAGGTGTGTTTGACTTGAAAATATGTGTTTAATTGGGTCATTCAGATCACTTCAAAACTCTTGCCACATTTATTTCATTTTTCCTTTATGGCTGCAAGTTGTAATGTCTTAGAAACAACACCCAAGCCCCTCTGGGCTGAAGTGATTGTTCTGATGAATGAGGGTTTTTGTCTTCTGAGAGAATGAGGCTAAATGAACAAGAAACAGGTCAGTGCTGTGCAGGCTCTGAACGGCCGAGCTCTAGTTTTGAAGTTTCATTTGTACAATTGCTGTCTGGGGGAAATGGAAAGAAAAAGAAAAGATCCCCTGGTATTTCTGTCACAACAGGTTGGAGCTGGCCCGCTGGCTTTGTTCTTGGACCGCACGAATGAATGGGCGGCTTGTTTCCTGGCCCCTTTTGACTGCTCTGCACTGCTCACCTGGATGAGGCGCAGTCCTGAACTGGGGTCTTGGGACATTTCCAGCATTCGTTGACATCAGCAGAAACTTCAGTCCTAAATGCATCCAGGCGGTACCTCGTGCTGTCCTGTCTGCCAGCTAGGAGCTGGAGAAGGCCCATCCTCCCTCTGCCTTGCTCTCTTGGGTCCTTCCTGTCCTCCTTCCAAGAGCCTTTCACAGCACTCTCTGTGGAAGAGGCCCTCAGCCTCCCTCCTGGAACCTCAGCGGGCAGGGCTGCCCAATTCTGCTGCTATGTGAGGAGTTAGCCCCTGCTACAGGAGTGACGGAGTGCATGGGGTGACAGTAGTAAAGGCAAAGGTGGCTGTGGTCATCGAGGGGTGGTGGGGATGATGGCGGTGAGGCGGTGGTGATGGCTAATGGTGGTGGAGGCAATGGTAGTGGTGACGGCAGGGATGGTGGTGGTTGATGGCAGTAAGGATGGCGATCGGGGTGGTGACGATAGACGTGGTTAGAAACAGCTCATTTTCTTCCCCTCTGAGAATGAGTACAGACAAATGACTCATGACTGAGGCCACGGGACTGCTCTCTGCACAGAGCAGGAAGAAGACATACATAACTGAGTATAACTTTGTCACAATGGAGTACTCGATGTGTGCACAAGACTGAGTGTGCACGTGCCAGGACAAGTCCCTCGGCGCACACAGCGCACGTGAGCTGGAGCCCAGCATGGAGGTGAGGAACAGCGCTGGGGTCCCGGCGGTTTACCAGCTTACCACCAGGTGTCGCTGTGTGCACGAGGGCAAAGGGCACCCGCAGACCAGCAGGGCCGAGCCGGGCTCTGCAGAATCGGACTGGGCTCCCTGTGGGGAGACCACATTCTGTCTGACGCCAGCAGAAGGAGTGCCTGTCCCCAAGATTTCAGGGGACACCTCAGACCCGAGTCATGCAGCAGCTCCGAGGCAGGTGGTGCCCCTGAACTTTCTAGCCGTTCAAAGTCAGTGCACATCCAAGCGTTTGCTGAGTGATTCTGCTGCGCGGGTAACCAGCCAGACCCGTGAACAGTGCAGGAGGCCAGTTCGGAAGTTATCATGAGATGATCACCCAGCATGATGCAAGCATCTCCTGGGACCGGCTGACAATTTGGGAAGTTTACAGAGCACTTGAGAGAGACACAACCGGAGGGGACTGTTTTGGAGATGGGAGATAAAAGGAGATGATATTTGTATTCAATACCTTAGAGACAGGAAATGACATGTTTTGTGAGCTTTGCATTTCCGAGCATTCTCTCAGATGATGGTCTTTAGAATGTCCAGGGGCACCTGGGTTCTCTACAACTTCCCTGGTTGTGCTGTCCCACGGCGTCTCCGGGTTGGTGACACTCAAGCACTACAGGAATACATGATGGTGTCCTCTGAGAGGCACTATGGCACATCTCAGGCCAAGGGAAGGCTGGTCTGGACAGGGAAGCTGGCAGTGACCATGTGGTCACTAGGGAGCATTCCCATAGCTGGGCTCACTTCTAAATACCACGTAAGGGAGAGAGTACTGGCTTTGGAGTCTAACGATCTTGAGATCTTGAGTCTAATTCTCCCATCTGGAAAATGGGAGAATAAGCCTTTCCCTGAAGCCCGTAGAGAGAAGCACATGCCATAGTGAAATGTAAGGCACTTAGCATGGTTCCTGGTGCACAGTGGGTGCAGAAAATGCTAGGCCTTTCTTCCCTTCCCATCAAATAGATAACCTAATCAAAAGAAAACCTGTAAAAACAAAACAAAAGATATAGCAACATTTCTTATGCGCATCAGACTGGGTCTAACTATTAGACTGTGGATTAATCTATTTCAAGTGAGTATTGACAGAAAAGATCTATGGGCTCACATGTATTGCACATTTATTGTGTTCCAGACACTATAAGGACTTGATGTAGATTTTGTTACAGATTTTTCACAACACTTTATTATAAAGTTTTTAGTTTGTAAATCTTTTTAACATTAAGATTTCTTCAAAGTGACCTGAAAAAAAAGGTACCTTAGCTAAGTTCGAGGTTTGTCTTAGGAGCTGCTCTCAAGCTGTTTGAATGGCCTGTCCCAGCCTGGTCTTGTCTCCCAGCAGGATACCCAGAGCAAGTCAGCCAGAGGCTGGCAGAGATAATGCCATCCCCAGGTGGCAAAGCTGTTAACCGCCATCGCCAAACCCTCCAGGCCTGAGGTTTAACAATGCCCCACAGCAGGAGTTGTGCTGAGATATTAAGAAAGAGACAAAAGGGAAAGCTATTTCGAATGTGAGTTCAAATTGTTCAGCAGAAAACCTGGAAAAGTAATTAGCAGACTCTTGTGAGGAAAGAATTAATGCCCAACTGACCTCCCAAGACTCTGTAATATCTGAATTTCCACTGTTGGAGATTCATTTCTTTGAATAGCCCTTCTGGGTTCCTCTCTGAAACTCTACATTTGAACTTTAAAGTTAAAGCATTAATTAATTAATTCACTCATTGAATAATTCTGTGTTCCTACTGTGGGTGAGATGCTAGGTCCTGGGACACAGCAGAGAATAAGGGAGATATGGATCCTGCCCTCAAAGCTTATGATCCAGTTTCTGGCTGTCAGGTGTAGCCGTGTGGTTTGTCCACTGCACGATAAGCCAAGTGGCGGAAGAAATCCAGAAGCTGGTTGGGTCCAAAGGGAGAACAGGGACATAGGATAAAGAGCCTGCATTTGAAGTTAGGGTGAGGAGAAGGGAAGCAGGAATGACGTGGGGGGCTCTAGTCTTCCTGTCTAAGTGCTGAGGACCCCACCCTGAGCAAGACCCTTCTCTCTTGGCCTTGGTCTTCTCTTCTTCCACATATGGGGAGCTGGAAGTGGACCAGTCTTGACTTCCTCTGTAGCTTTCACCTTCCTCATTGCCCCAATGTCCCTGAGAGTATGCCTTTGATCTCAAAAGAAGTCATCTTTCCCAGTTAGGAATTTTTAAAGCACAGAGTGTGCTAGCAGAAGACTGAGTGTTGTCCTTCAAGCCTGACCAAAGGAAAGTCTCTCCCATGAAGGGAGGACACAGGGAGCAAAGGATAGCCAGGAGTCTGGGGATGTGAGAGGGGGAGACCTGCCTCCGTGGCTCTCCTGGGCTGTGCTGACCCGCAGGACCAGTGGCTTGGGTCTCCTGCATAATGAGCCCATGTCACTTCATGGGGGTTCTGGGCAGATGAACAGCGCTGCCCTGCCCCCTCCGCACTCCCTAATTGGAGAATGTCATGAAGTTGGTCTCCAGACAGAGATCATCAGGAAGAGACTAACAATTCTGATCACTCATAACGGAGCTGTCATGGCCAATTAGCAGCAGAGGAAACTGAACTGTACCGTGGGTTGGGGAATGATCAATGCCGGCATTGTGCATTCTGGCAGGGTGGGTCACTGGGTGGCTGGGGAGTGGAGGCAAAAGTAGTGGAAGTGGTGGCAATGGGGGCTATGGAGGAGCAATCTCTGGCTGGAGGCACAAGCCTCAGTCCTGTTATTTCCCAGGGAGACAGTCAGCCAGTCCTGCTTTAATAATGCACTGATAGAAGCTCCAGTTCCCTTCTTTAGTTTAGCAAACACCACTGCTACTGCAATCCAGAACCCAAATCAGGCTAAAATGTTTCCTTTTTCCGAAAGTCAGCACAAGTTCTGGGAGGAGTAAGCTGAGATTTCAGGTTCTAAAACAACCTAAATCTCAGCATGTCTTATGTTCTCAGTGTTCCGTCTCTCAAATGTCCAACGGCCCAGAGGAATTTTGGTTTATCAAACCTTGAAATACCCCAACATTCCTCACAGTACTCTTCCATCCTATGAACTAGCTCACACTGCCCCCCAAGACTACCCCAGCAATGTCACCACTGGAGAACACACAGGCTCTGGAGTCAGGCAGCCCTGGGTTACAATCTCACTTCAGCTGTGTGACCTTGGACCAGCCACATAACCTCTCTGGGCCTCAGTTTCCACACCTATAGAGCATGGATAACAACTACTATCTTCCCCAAGGACGAGAGACGGCTCATGTGCAATGCCCAGCACAGTGTGGGCCACTAGAAGGTGCTCAGTAACTGGAAGGGTGCCTTGTTTTATCAGCTCCCACAGCTGAGCCATGTTCTCAAGGAATGAACCCAGGAGCCTGAGAGGATGTAGCCCCTTTTGGCAGTAGAGATATGAGAGTCCACTTCCGAGGCTTGCCTTTCTCAATCTGCAGGGCTACTGCCTTCTCCAGACCTCCCAAGCCCAGGAAACTGTTGGTAAGTGAAAGGGCGAGTGAGTGTGTGTTGCGGGGGTGGGAGTTCTACACAACACAGGCGGCTCTCCTCATGAGTGCTTCCAGCAATTAGTGCACACAATGCCGGGGGGGGGGGGGGGGGGGGGAAGGGCGGGAATGGCGGGGGCGACACGGGTAAAAATGCAGATTCCTGGACTCCACACCCAGTGACTCTGTTCAGTAGTTCTGAGGCAGGGTCTAGGAATGTGCCTTTTTAACTAGGACCGTGGCTGAGTTAGGTTACAAAGCTGTGGTCTTAGATGACATGTTGAGAAGCCCTACAGGGTTCCAACTTCTGCCATCAGGACAGACAAGGCTTCGGTTCCTTCTCAGAGGTTTCATCTGGCCATGTGGCTCCAGAGAAGTGTGAGGGTTTGGGTTTCTCTGGGGAGGTGCACACAGGACCTTTGCTGTCTATAGTTGTGCCTTCTGGAAACATTGGGCAGGCACAAGGGGTGAGAGATGGAGCTGGGGAGGCAGCTATTTCAAGAACTC